>NW_006794990.1:0-2257 GCF_000442215.2 Lipotes vexillifer
TTCCCTAGCTCTGATGAAGGTTGCTGATCCTATATGACTCTTTCCTTCCAGGTTCTGACAATTCCTCCCTTCATTTGTCTCTTTGGGCTTAGAGGTGATAACTGCCCCACTAGGTTATTACACTAATCCTGTGACTGCCCACATCCACCCCTAGAGTTACATAATTTAAATGTGGCATCTGTTTCCTGTTGACCAGAGCAACTCTGACAGGTGCGATGTTAGGATAGACACAGAGCCGAGCACTGAGTAGGGTGTAGCTTGTTATGAGGATGTGGGGAAGGGGTTGGGTGGGCAGGAATGGTGGGGTAACTTTTGTTGTGCCCTGATCTGATTGGCTACCATCTTGTGGTTTAAAAGCCATAATAAACAGTTTGGATTGTCTAAAGCAGGGGTCAATAAATTGCTACCTGGGCCAAATACATCTGTGTTTGTAAATAAAGTTTTATTGGACCCTAACCACACCCCTTCATTTACATGTTGTCTCCAGTGGCTTTGGTGTTACAGCAGCAGTGTTACTGACCCAGGTCTTTGTACTCTTCCATCAATAGAGATTGATAAGGGACCAAAGAGAAATTCAGGCAAGGCTTTATTGGGGCTCGTGCTGTGGCACCAGGGAACAAAAGCAAGTAACTGTGCCCTTGCTCGCTCCATGAGCAGGCGTGAGCTGGTCCCTAAAATGGGGTGAGGATGGGGTCGGGTCCGTGGGTTGGGCAGAAGGAGTGGCTTAGGTGATCTGCCCACCCCCTTGGTGATGCTGTATGCAGGGAGCACGTGCGGGACACTGCTTTTGTGTCCGGCACCTCAGAAATGGCAGTTGGTTTGTGGCCTTTTTGTATCTTGTTCATGCGTGTGGTTATTTTTAATCCCTTATAGTTTCTTCGTATTCTGTTGCTCTAGGAGACATTTGTCCAGGTGCAAGTGCAAGCACTCTGGTAGAGGGTCCCAGGTCCCAGCCTATCTCAGCAGGGCTGAGTAATCATGACAGGTACTATGTGGCTCACGACACCTAAAATATATACTATCTGGCTGATACAGAAAGAAGGTTGTTGATCCTTGATCTAAGGCAGCAGTTCTCAAAGTGTGGTCCGTGGAAACTTGGGGGGTACCTGAGACACTTTCAGGAGTTTGGTGAGGTCCAAATTATTTTCATAATAACTGTAAGACCTTTGCCTTTAAAAAAAAATTTTTTTTTATTGCATTGACATTCGCACTGATGGTGCAATAGTGATGCTGGGTAAACTTGCTGGTCCTTTAGCAGGAATCAAGGCAGCAGCACTAAGATGTTCTATCAGTCATATTCTTCACTGCTATGTATGCACAGTTAAAAAGGAAAAACGGTCAGTCTCACTTAAGAATGTGCTTGATGAAGCGGTAAACGTCATTGATTTTATTAACTCTAATCCCTTGAGCACATGCCTTTTTAATCCTCTGTCTGACAAAATGAGAAGTACCCATAAAGCACTCATGCTGCATCCATGGTTGTCTCCAAGAAAAGCACGTTGGCGACTGTTTGAATTATGAGCTGAATTAGCCACTTTTTTTCATGGAACACCATTTTTACTTGAAAGGATGATTAGCAGATGGACTGTAGTCATTCAGGTTCAGGTACTTGGCAAACGTTTTCTTGAAAATGAACAAGGTGAGCCTGTCACTTCAAGGGTAGTGTTCGTTGCCAATGATAAAATTTGAGCATTCGCATGAAAATTAGAGTTTTGGAAAACTTGTATCTGCCACTGTGAGCTTCACAGCTTCACAATATTTAAAATACTTTTCTGTTGAGATCAGTGAGGATATTAATAAATGTGATTCTTATAAGTTGTAATGAGATGTATCAACATTTGGAAGATCTGCATATTGCTGTGAACAATATTTTTCCAAATAACTAATGTATGATAATCTGAAAATCATCCCTGGTAAAATGTGCAAGATAGACCAATGGACTTTAATGTAATGGACTATGAAAATTTGTTAGTATGGTTTCAATTTCACATCATAAAGAACCTTCAAGAGACTTCACTTGTTGAGTGTTGGTGTTGTATCAAAGAATTGCCACAATTATGTAAAAAGGCTATTAAAATACCCCTCCCTTTTTCTTTTCAACTCAATATCTGAGTGAGAGGCTTCCCTGGTGGCACAGTGGTTGAGAGTCCTCCTGCCGATGCAGAAGACACGGGTTTGTGCCCTGGTCTGGGAGGATCCCTCATGCCACGGAGCGGCTGGGCCCGTGAGCCATGGCCGCTGAGCCTGCGCGTCCGGA
>NW_006794991.1:0-514 GCF_000442215.2 Lipotes vexillifer
TAAATAAGGAAACACAAGCTTTAAATGGTACATTAAACAAGATGGACTTAATTGATATTTATAAGACATTCCATCAAAAAACAGCAGTTTAAACTTTCTTTTCAAGTGCTCATGGAACGTTCTCCAGGATAGATTATATCTTGGGTCACAAATCGAGCCTTGGCAAGTTTAAGAAAATTGAAATCTTATCAAGTACCTTTTCCGACCACAACACTTTGAGACTAGATATCAATTACAGGAAGAAAATCTGTAAAAAATACAAACACAGGGAGGCGAAACAATACACTACTAAATAACCAAGAGATCACTGAAGAAATCAAAGAGATACCTGGAAACAAATGACAATGAAATACCTGGAAACAAATGACAGTGAAACATGAAGACCCCAAACCTATGGGATGCAGCAAAAGCAGTTCTAAGAGGGAACTTTGTAGCAATACAATCCTACCTGAAGAAACAAGAAACACCTCAAATAAACAACCTAACCTTACACCTAAAGCAATTAGAGAAAGAA
>NW_006794993.1:0-3765 GCF_000442215.2 Lipotes vexillifer
ATCTCTTTTTGTTTTTTTTTTTTTTTTTTTGCGGTACGCGGGCCTCTCACTGTTGTGGCCTCTTCCACTGCGGAGCACAGGCTCTGGACGTGCAGGCTCAGCGGCCATCGCTCACGGGCCCAGCCGCTCCATGGCATGCGGGATCCCCCCAGACCGGGGCACGAACCCGCAGCCCCTGCATCGGCAGGCGGACTCCCAACCACTGTGCCACCAGGGAAGCCCCAATCACTACTGAGTTTTTACATGTTGTAAAAATGGTTTCAGCTGGTTACCCATAAAATTGTAGTGAAATTATAAATTGCTTAAATTTTGTGATTTAAAACATGTAAGCTAAATGCTAGTTTAGAAAGCATTTCAACCTGTGCATAACTAAAGTAAACTCAAGTAAAGCCTTTTGATGACTGCCCCTGTGGTAAACATGCTGCCTGCAATCTCAGGAGAGATCCTGGTCCAGAACCACCTGACTAAGCCCCCCATGTCCCATTGAAACTGTGCAGAAGTTTACTGTATTTGAAACACTAACTTTTGGGGTAGTTATATAGAAATTGTACAGATTTTGGTATCAAAAGTGGTTTTATTTTGCCATAACAACAACCTGAAATGGAGACCTGTCTTTAGAACTCAGTGGTGGACACAGTCTAGAAAGATTTTGAGGCATTAATGAAAGCCTGAAAAGCCTTGAATAGATTGTTAGTAGAAGTTTGAGGCCTTTGAGAAGACTGTGGGTAAGAGCTTAGAGAAAAGTAAGAAAAATGTTATCAGCAATTTGAGGAAGGAGATTCTTGTTCTGTAGTGGCAGAGAGTTTAGGAACTCTGTCACCAGCAATAAAATGAGAAGCAGGAAAATGTACACAATGAACTAGGTGATCTAGCTAAGGGAATTTTGTAAGCAGAATGTTAAAAATATTCCTGGTTTCTTCTTGCTGCTTATATATAAAATGTAAAAGGAGAGGGAACAATCAAAGGAAGTACTGTTAAACGAAAAGGAGCATGGAACTGTTGAGTTTGAAAATTTCTAGCTTCTTCATTTGACCAGTGTTGCTAAAATTAAGGAGTAGATTCTGGGAAACAGCAAATCCAAGACACTCTCAGGAAAACATGTTCTACAAATGAAGCTGAGGATGTGACTTTAAAATCCTTTAAAACCTCAGAAAGATCCAAGGTGTTGTCTCAAAGACCTCTTGAGTCAAACAGTAGGGGTTCTAAGAGTATTTAGAGAGTTGTCCCTCAGCAGTCTCATCAGAGGCCTACGATATAGAAGGAAGGGCTTATCTTGAAGAGATTTATGGGTATGGCCTTTGTCTCACAATGGAATAAACCATGATAAGATTCTCAGGAGATCCACAAAGTTTCTTCTCTCCTCTCTTCCTCCCTTTCCCCTCGTTTTCTTTCTTTTAATGAGAGTGAATTGGCCAGAACACTGTCAGCTTGCACTGGACTTGGACAGAGACAGTACAAACAAAAAGCAGCCTTTGGATCCCTGAACCTCTGCAGGCGGGAAGCATGTTGAGAAAACTGCACAGCTGCAAACATGGGCTATCCTTTATGGAAAAGAAAGGATGACTTGGAAAGCAGAACCAAGAGCCTAGAGGACAGAAACAGGCTGATCAGGGATTGCCTGTATTGCGCTGGATTTCAGAATTGCTATGAGCCAGTGACTCGCATCCACCTCCTGCTTTCTCTCTTTTGAGCAGCAGTGCTATAGTAGTTTCCCTGTGCCTTTTGTGCCTTTGGTCCTGAGTTCCTGACCCACAGAAACTGTGAGATGATAAAGGCTTATTGTTATTTTAAAGCTCTAAGTTTTGTGGTAATCTGTTATGCAGTGATAGATAACTAATGCAGTGACAAGTTGAAATTGGCAGGCTGAGAACAGAACGCTGCAGACATTTCAGCCCTGGAAGTGGGGGAGAACATGAACACAGAGGCAAAATAAGACCTCTGATTTCAAAGGTCTTGATCTGTTAGAATCATGGGCTGACTATTTGTCATTGGAAAAAGATGAAAAGTCA
The DNA here is from genome assembly GCF_000442215.2 of Lipotes vexillifer. Lineage (NCBI taxonomy): Eukaryota > Metazoa > Chordata > Mammalia > Artiodactyla > Lipotidae > Lipotes > Lipotes vexillifer. The sequence continues at coordinate 2,010 of NW_006794993.1, forward strand.
AGAATATTAATGTGTGTTCTGTTAAACAGTGGAGAAAGGAGTTATCGATAATTATTGCTAAGGACTAGAATTTTATGTGTAAAATGGGGAAGAACTCTATGTTACCTTTAGTTTTACCGTTTAACCTTGTTTCTTAGTAAGCAAAGTTGTTTACATAGTGTATATTCTCAGAGGTCAACTTATTAATTTTGTATACAAGTATTTAAAATAAATAAATCTTAGATACAGTAGGGCTCTGTACTCCGCTTTTATCAGTTTACTTATCTTTAAAGTGAATGAAAAGAAGAGGAAATTACTTTCACTCTTAACTCTATTTGAAAATTTTGAAAATTTTAGTTATACAGAAAAGCTAAAAGTTACAGTCAATGAGCATGTAAATATCCTTAATATTTTACCACATTTGCTTTATGTGTGCTTTTTTCCCCCACCTTTGAAGGTACACTTGCTAAAACTTGCATATATTTAAGGTATACAATACAATGTTTTGATATATGTGTGCATTGTGAGATGATTACCGTAATTAAGCTAATTAACATATTCATCACCTCACACAGTTACAATTTTACTTTTTTTTTTTTTGGTTGAATCACTTGAAAGGAAGATGCAGATGTTGCTCCATCCCTTAGTTCTGTTAGCCCAAATCTCCAAGAATGAGGTATTTATAACTATCATTAATGCAACTAAGAAAATTAATACATTCAACAATCATATCTAGTATGGCAGTCCAAAAAAGCTTTTATATGTTTTTAAAAATCTGGGATCTATACAGTACATTTGCTTATGTCTCTAGTCTGTTTTATTCTGGAATAATAAAAATATGACATTATGTTGCTTTCTATGACATTGATTCTAATTTTCTTTGAGGATTTTATGCATCATGTTGCCTTATAGAATATTCCACATTCTGGATTTGTCTAATTTTTCTTTATTATTACGTCCAGGTTGAACCTTTTTTGGTGAAAATACTGTGTAGATGACGTATAGTTGATCAAGAAGGTGACTTCTGGATCTCTTCACTATAGATATGTTTTTTTCCCCACTTACAAACCTGTGGGGTCATAATTCCCAACAACTTTTCACTTTGGTTTTAAACTTCCATTGGTGCCACTGCCTGAATCAATTTTTACATTGTGAATTCCAAAGGAAAATTCCTTTGTAATGGCCATATAATATATCCATATTTGCAGTTCCCTGTAAAAAAAAAAATTCCTTAGCACCACTGAAAGAATCCACTGTTGTTTTTTCTTGTTAATAATAAATACGTTATTTGGACTGTGGATTTGAATATATTTATTGTCTGAGTTCCATGTACGTTTATTTTCCTTAATGAAGAATTTTGAAAAACTTCAATTTAATTTAAAACAATAAGTTAATAACAGATATGTCGGATAGTTTTTAGGATTCCTAACAGTGAGGCTCATCGAACAGTTGTGTGATACTTTTTGAATACCAGCTACAGTGTAAGGAGTCACACCAGATAGTATAATGTACTTAACATTAAAAACTGTAGGCCTCAAATACTTATCCAGATAAGTTGAGAAGGTAAAGACACATCTGCATATAAAAATAGAATAATATTCACAGCAGGAAAGCATATATGCTGAATCACTGGTATAGTCAGTAAACGATTTTTGTGTTCAGGAAACAGTCACTTTGAACTTTGACATGTGCAAAAGCAGTATAGGTATATGAAATGTCTTAGGATGTCACTGACATTCTGAACCTGGGCTTTTTTTTTTTTTTTTTTTTTTTTTTT
>NW_006794994.1:0-3220 GCF_000442215.2 Lipotes vexillifer
AGCAACTGTCTTGATGTCTTGCAAACTCATCTGAGTGGACAAAACATCCAGTTTTGTTTCCAAGTAGCTTTGTGTTCACTTACTAGCCTTGGTTCATTGCTCTTGGGGATCCCTTCATCCCTACAGAGCCCTCGGTGGAGTGTTTCCCGCTCAAATGGGAAAGGAAATGTATGGCAGTGTGAACAGAGGGACAGAGGAGGTATGAGTTTGAAGGAAGACATATCAAAGGATTCAAGGAGATTGGAGGGAATGTCTAAAGCAATAAAATGAGAAGGAGCAACTGTGACCGGAAGAAGTTTTAGAGTAACTAGCTGAGAAGATCAAAATTTCCCAAAGAGGCCATTGCAATTCCAGTTATCCTTAGTAACATCATGGCAAGAAGAAAGGAATGAGAGAGAATTGGCAGAACATATATAGTCAGCAGGAGTTGAGGAGGAGGGGGTTTTCAGTCGACTGAGAGAAGCTCCGTTTTTTATTTAATGGTAATATTATAATTATGAACAGAGAAATTTGGTATTCTAACCCGCCTCTGTTTGTCTGAAACTCTAACGTATGTTATAGATTACACTCAAAATCTTAAGGGCCAGAGTCTTTCCTTACCAGATTTAAAGAACAATGGTCTAGGAATCCATGGGTCACCGACCACTCAGTCAAGAGTGAAGACAAAACCTTCCAAGTTGCATATGAAGGTTCTGAGTTAGGAGACCAGTGAAGAATCTGATCTCATGCAAGTAATGGTACCATAACGGTCACGGAAAAGCCGTAGATGGGAAGTAGTTTAATTGGTATAAACAGATTCCATTCAGAACTATTGCAGTAGCAGATAAGAAACCTCATTTTGGAGGTGTGCCCAATTCGAAATACAGCGTGGGCAAGAATTTTTAGTCAGTGGGCCTGGTGGGTCTCAAGATAGAATATTACTGGAAGAACCCGCAAGAATAAGGGAGAGTCTGGTAAATTGTTCTAATAGGATTTTTGCTGAATACATGCCAGGCTGATCAGATATCTCCTCTGGATGACAGAGGGTGACATACCTGATGAGATATGGATGGTAATCAGACGGGGAGAGTGAGAGACCCTTGTTCAACTGACTTAGCAGGATTCTTGCAAAAGATTTATTTACAAATGCACACGTGGGCTTTAGGGGAACGTTCAAGAGTTTGCCTAAAGTTTGGTCAAGTAAGAGTTTTTGTGACTTCCAAAGAGAAATGGGGGAATTATTCCATAATGGAGGTAATGAAGACTATGTCAAGTACAAAAGATTCCATAGGTGTCTCTTAGTATTACAATGTCCTGTTATTAAGGTTAACGGGAAACTAAGACAGACCGTTCCAAGCAGAACTAATAACGGCCCAGACCCATCCTGAATGAAGTATGAATCACCCCACCAGAAGAGAACCATGACTTTCTCTGGTGCTTCCTGATGCAAAGGTAATATAGAATGGGTAGTAACAGAAGGTAGTTATAAGTACAGCTTTGAATTTGTGACCAGTTATAAAAACAAGGACTATAATTGTGAATGTTTCCTTACTATTTTGGTATGATTTTGTTTTTCTTTTTTCCCGGTACGCGAGCCTCTCACTGTTGTGGCCTCTCCCGTTGTGGAGCACAGGCTCCGGACGCACAGGCTCAGCGGCCATGGCTCACGGTCCCTGCCGCTGCGCGGCATGTGGGATCTTCCCGGACCGGGGCACGCACCCGTGTCCCCTGCATCAGCAGGCGGACTCATAACCCCTTAGCCACCAGGGAAGACCAATAGTCTTATAATTGTTACCACCTAGGAGAACATAGCTTCAGCTTGCTTGACAGGTAATTCTAGGTAGGAAATTAATGTATGTATGTCTGCATTCAAAAAATTTTATTAGCGTATACGTGATTTACAGGGTTGTGCTAGTTTTCCGCTGTACAGCAAACTACATCAGTTATACGTATACGTATATCTACCCTTTTTTAGATTCTTTTCTAATATATGTTGTTACACAGTACTGAGTCAATTCCCTGTGCTATACAGTAGGTTGTTATTAGTTATCTATTTGATATATAGTACAGTGTATATGTCAGTCCCAATCGCCCAGTTTATCCCTCCCCTTCTTTCCCCCTGGTAGCCATAAGTTTGTTTCTTACATCTGTGACTCTATTTCTGTGCTGTAAATACGTTCATTTGCATCATTTTTTTAAATTTATGTATTTATTTTATTGATTTAGTTTTGACTGCGTTGGTTCTTCCTTGCTGCGTGCATGCTTTCTCTAGTTGCGGTGAGTGCAGGCTACTCTTCTTTGCAGTGTGTGGGCTTCTCATTGCGGTGGCTTTTCTTGTTGCGGAGCATGGGTTCTAGGCATGCCGGCTTCAGTAGTTGTGACTGGTGGGCTCTAGAGTGCAGGTTCAGTAGTTGTGGCTCACGGCCTTTGTTGCTCCGCGGCACGTGGGAAGTTCCTAGACCAGGTTTGAATCCATGTTCCTTGCATTGGCAGGTGTATTCTTAACCACTACGCAAACAGGGAAGCCCTGCGTCATTTTTTTAGATGCCACCTATAAGTGATATCATATGATATTTGTCTTTCTCGCTCTGACTTACTTTACTCACTATGAAAGTCGCTAGGTCCATCCATGTTGCTGCAAATGGCATTGTTTCATTCTTTTTTATAATTGAGTAATATTCCATTGTATATATGTAGCACATATTCTTTATTCATTCCTCTGTCAATGGACATTTAGTTTGCTTCCATGTCCCGCTATCGTAAATAGAGCTGCAATTAATGTATGTCTCTAGTATATTTGATGCTGGCAACATTGATACCATGTATGCTTTTATTTTACTGACAATTTTAAAAGCTAGATTCATTTACCTAAAATTAACCCATATCAAGTAAACTAAGAAATAATTGGATTAATTTGTATATATCTGAGAATTTTATGGATACTTAATTTTTCAAAGTGCTCACATATCTCAAAGCCAATCTGTATAGAGCTCCTCAAAAGAATTTTATAAAATAATTTGGTGATACATACATACATAAACATACAGGCACATGAAAACAAGGTCTTATTACTTACCTTCTAAAATTTTATCCATGAGTCAATCAAACAGCATCATAAAATCTCACTGCTTTATCTTTATACTTTTGCCTGACTTGTGATTCTGGCAATAGGACAGCATAAAGGGTTACTGTTTACCAATATTTCTGGAGGAAACTGTTCAGATTTATGGACATGATATGT
>NW_006794995.1:0-2281 GCF_000442215.2 Lipotes vexillifer
AAAAAAAAAAAAAAAAAAAAAAAAAAAAAAAAAAAAAATAGGAGACTTCAAAGTTGTTTCAAAATGACTAGCAACTGTGTTAAATTAATCTGCAATTACTTCCTAATCTGAAAAAGCAAAATGTTACTCTTCTTGCCTTGGGCCAGGAGTAGGGGTTACTATTGTTTATCTATTTTAATGCACAATCTTTGCCAGATATGGAGTGAGTGCCCTCAATGTGCCTTTTTCCCATCCAGTAATGAAATACATATCCAAGAAGTTCCTGTATTAGATTATCAAGCTGGGACCATGAAAAGAACAACTATTTGCCAAGATTTCTCTGGGTTTTTTTTTCCCCAAAAGCAAAGTGAATTTGTAAAAAGGGAACATTTTGATAGAATTTTGCTGTGTTTATTATAGCTGGATTAATTTTTAAATTAGATTTCTTAGATATTTTAAAATGTACTTAAAACATCACAGAGTATTTTAAAATAGACATTGTAGCTCAACTATGGATATTACTGGTTTTTAAAAATTAAAACAGCATTAAAGCGAAAGCAGGCTCTGTCACAGTTCTATAGGGAAAGGCCATTTTTTGCAAAAATATGTGTACGTACCATGAAAAAATTTGAAATTAAATGCACCAAAACATTAGTAGGGGGCAGGACTGGGTGATGATGTTACAGGAAAATTTTGTTTTTGTGTTTTTCTCCTGTGCTTTATGGTGTTGAACATTTATGACTTTTGAAATTAAAAAAATATTATTTTAAAAAAGGAGAAAAACAGCACTATTTTGCTCAATCGAATCAATTAGTACATACTCTTGGCACACTATTATATCTTACTTTCATAATCAGCATTTTTTGGACATTTTTAAATGAAGGACTGAATGAAGAAATACAGAAATGGAACAGAACTTAGGGGTAATGCTTCCTTTCCCTTTATTTTCTTGCCAGGGAGGAAATGTGCGGAACAGAAAATTAAATGGGCCTCAGGTCACGGTAAGCTCATATTTAGCTGACACAAGTCTGTTTAGTTTGATCCTGAAAGAAAGGGGCAGGGGCCTATGATTTCCACACTCTTGGGAGCTATCTGGTCATCTGTGCCTTCCCCTAGGTCTGCTCCATTCCCAGATCTAAAACCCAGCAAGATGATAAAAGCCGCACACGCACACCTCCTGTGTTTCCAGAAGTCGGTTCTGCACCTGCTTTCTTGGAAGGAGGATGCAGATGGCAGCAAAGTTTGACAGTGAAACAGTACCTGACACTCAGAGAGGGCCTAGTCTGAAACCAGAAACCTCTGCACAATGTTAAGTATTATCACCATTTCACAGAGAAGGAAGTTGACTCTGAGGTCAAGTGGCTTAGCCTATAATTATCTAGTAATGAATTTACTGTGATATTTTACACGCTAGCCATTGTGCACCAGGATGAGGTTACCACTCTCTACGACTAGACGATCCATGCCCTGGTTTTCACAAGAGAAGGGAGACATTTGTGTTGTTCCATCCACATTTTTCCACTTCGTCTGTTTTGGGATGAAGACAACTGGCTGGAGAGTTTGAAGGATGGATGGTTAGTGGTCAGGCACAAGGCAGGAGCCAGCTGGTCTAGGAAGTGGACACCTTCCCCCAGCCCCTGACTCTGTTTCCCCGGCACAGAAAATTGTCATTTCATTGACTGCTCTAACAGCTAGTCCTAGATGTTACCTACAGGACACATCTGCCTCTAAATAAACAATAAGCTTGACTTACTGTTCTCTTCGATGTGGTCATAAAAATTCCTTGTCCGGTAGAGTGTCAAAAGCTAAATGGGTGCCTTCTAACCTTAACTGAGTCCTTAGAAATCTCCTCTTAAGATGCCTATTTGCTTGACCGTTATGAGAAACACTTTTTCTTTTGTTTTTGGCCATGCCTTGTAGCATGCAGAACTTCCTTGACCAGGGATGGAGCCCGTGTCCCCTGCATAAGAAGCGCGGAGTCTTAACCATTGGACCACCAGGGAAGCCCTGCTCGACCTTTATGCATTAAAAAGTAAAAAATTAAGATACACAAATTTGTAAGTATGCTGACTTACTCTCATTTACATAATAGGTGTGTTCAAAAAGTTCATTTGCTCACTTGTCCATTCGCTGAGAAAATGTTGGCTCACTAATCTGTTTTGTGCCGGGCTAGGGTACTGTGGAAGTGAACAATTCAGGGAGTGAGAGTCTGATTTAGGAATAAACCATATACACAAGGAATCCCTGATGACAAGAGAGCCCCATGTAAAAAAAAAAAAAAAAAAAAAAAAAAAAAAAAAAA
>NW_006794996.1:0-5647 GCF_000442215.2 Lipotes vexillifer
GGAACAAAAAATAATTTTCAGGGACAGTTCGGTCCAAGCCCATGAATAGGACAAAAAGAAAAAATAAAAAAGAGAAACGAACTCAGTACAAGCATAATACTGTTGTAGTACACCCAAATTATGTCACTGCTCAGGACGTTTAACATTTGTATCACAGTAGGTAACATTTGCTGAGTGCTTACTCTGAACCAGGCACTTGGATTACCTTCATTCCCTAAAGAAGAAAAGTGAGGCTCCCAGTTGTCAATTGCCCAGGGTCACAAAGCCGATAAAACGGCAGACAGGAAATTGCACCAGGACTGTCTAACCACAGTCAACCCATGTAACTGCTACACAGTGCTGTACTGGTTTCCAGCAGCCACATTCAGGTTAATAGTGATGGCACAATTTTCTGTAAGATCAGTGGGTGGATACCCGAGATTCCTTAGCCCAGTAAAGACCCAGTTCTGGTTAGTTTGCTTCTAAGGTGAATGGATGCCCTTTTCTCTGGAAACAGAAAACTGCCACCAGTTTTTATTTTTTAAATGTTTTTCGTTCATAGAAACCATAGCACTTTATTTCTAAGTTTTTACTTTTCATCAAAGTAAGACTTGCGCATAGTTGAAAAATAAAAATGTTCTAAAGAGCTCATAATAAACCCCAGCAATATCCTGTCCCACTGCAAGTCCTGCTCCCTAGAGGCAAGAACTTTATTTTGCCAGTCTTTGGCTTTTTCTTCTGTCACTTACTACTCCAAAACCCCCTTCTCTCTTGCCATCTCCCACTCAGAGGCTGAAGAGTCAGATACTTTCTTAGCCCCCCTTGCAGCTAGAGATGGCTATGTGTTCCAGTTATGGCCCTGAGATGTTTGCTGGGGCCTTCTGAAAGGCTTTTGTTTTCCTGAGACACACATATCTGACAATGTCCCCTTCCTTCTTCTTTCTGCCTTGAATATAGCTGTGCTGCCTGGAGCTGTGACAGAAATCATGAGGGGATGAACATGAGGATGTGGACTCCACACATTAAGGAAGAAAAAGTTAGAAAGAGGCTGGTTCCTTGATGGCATCATTGAGCAGCTGAACACATGCCACACTTTTGTAAATAATAAGTTAACTTCCTGAAAAATAAATAAATAAACAAATGAATAAATAATGCTATATGTGTTGAAGCCACTGTCAGTTGGGTTTTTTGTTACTTGTAGCTGAAAGGATTTTTCACTGAAGGACCACCATGTTTCTCTATTATGTGCTTATGCTACTATTTCTTAACTTAGCAATTTGAGACATTATCTCTTGACAGCTTGTTATGGTAGAAGAAGATTTTATACCCCTCCACACACACATTCCTATTTTCCCTCCCTTCACTTTTCCAATATGTTTATATCCCAATTCCTAGCAAATCAGTAGCTGCAACCGAGCCAAGAAATGTACTATTATTACCTGGATTTGGCGGGGGAGGTGGCCTTGTTTGGGGTGTGTTACTGAATTTAATAATTGCTTGGGTTGTTTTTCTTTCCACTTGAAACGTGCCCAGCCTTAGCTTTTACCATTTGTTTCATCAGTTCGTTCATAAACCTATCAGCATATTTCCCCACAAGTGTTCAAACCTCTCAGCCCATTGATTTAAGACGAAATCAATAAAAAGTTGATTGGTTGGGAGCCTGTGGAAGGAGTAGGGGTTTGCCAAGTCTGCTATTAAATTTCCCCTTAAGGTGACTGGGTGGGGCCACCTGCTGGAGGATCTCTATGTCCAGAAAGTGGAGGCTTTGCTCTGGGACTCTGATTTCTTTGGGGGAACTCTCTGTATTCTGCTTGAGTATAGATGTTTGGCTCTTGTGGTTTCTACCCACGAGCACAGGGAAGGTTAGAGGGAGGGTGGGGGAGTCAACTGTTCCAACACGTACTTTCAATTCTCCCCCTGCTGGGGGCTCCACACTTCACTCCCACTGTCAGGATACCTTTTCTGCACCACAGCCGCCTCGCCAGAATTTTGCAGGATAGACCAGTGCTCTTCTCGTGGATCCCCTCCCATGTGTGGACCGTGCCTCACCTTTCCCTGATGGGCTTTCTCAGTACCACCCCTCCAGCCCCTTTCTGCTTGCCAGAAACTTGCTAAAATCTCTCCCTGATTGATGGAAATTTCTCCAATTTTCTTTGGAGATGTGGGTTTATACACGTGATTCCTTTACTCTTATTTTATGACGTCTCAGGAGTTAGAGGAGACAGACGTGTTCCACCTTCTTGAATGGGAGTTAGAATCTGAATTTTTAACTGCCCCAGATTGTCTGAATATGCCCCAAGTGTGTAGACCGACATTTGTGAACCACAATGAAAAGAGCCCAGGTTTGGGAATCTGGTGGATTTGAGGTTGAATTCTGACTCGCTGACCTCCTTACTTAAGTCACATCCGTGAGCCTCAATTTTCTCCTCTACAAAATGGGAATAATAATGTTTATCTGATAGAATTCTGGGAAGATTTTCTTAGCTACGGTATGTAAAGCATCCAACACAGGGCTTGGCAGACAGTAGGTGCTCAAAAATGGGAGTGATTACTTTTTAATGGGAGCAAGTGGGAAATGTAATTGGAAGGATTTGAATCAGGTTCCAGGAGGGCCTCAGACACCAGAACTTAATCTTGTGACACCGAGGAGCCCTGGCAGGCTTGTGAGCAGGTGAGTGATTTGATCCCAAAGAATTTGTCGGATTGTTCCCTCAGTCTGATGTGGGGAGGGAGGAAGAACCCATTGGCGCAGCAGCTCTTGGGTTAAAATCTTTGTCTGCCTCTGAGTTATTTGTAACCCGTTGTCATAGCAACAAGTTTGGCAAGCGAGCTGGTGCTGCAAGCTCCTGACAGTAGGGAGAAGACGGAAGGTTTGGAAGGAGGGGGTCGGCTGTGACCAGCGCCTCACTTTCCTCTGATTTGTCTGAAGCTTTCAGCTGGAGAAGAGGGTGCGCATCCTCCAGGGAGAATCACTGGATGTTGGAGACTCTCTTGCCCAATCTCCTGATATTCCAGATGTGAAAATAGGCCCAGAGAGGTCCAACAGCTGTCTCAAGGCCACACAGTAAGTCAGGGATGGAGACAGGACTAGACTTTTTTAAAAAGGACTCAGGGTCATAGAACTGAAGCATAACAAACCTGGAGAGGACCTCTGAAAACATTTCATCCAGCTCTCCACCAACACACATATGCTTTTATCGTCGTTGTTGTTCATATGGAAAACCTGGGACCCAAAGTGGGTTAGAACTGACCCAGGCTCACACGGCAACTCGGGTGACGACTTGAGGTCTGAACCCAGAGGCTTTGGTCTAGGTGTTTCCTGAGGAAGTAGCAGTCTGGGGTTCACTGTTCAGAGAAGTCCCTCACTCCTGACTGTCAAGATACGGCCTCCCAGTGTAAGAGTGATTTGACTGCCTCGGCCTTTGACGCTCTCAAATCCAACACACAGGTGTTCAGGTCACACATCCCCTCCCTACACACCTCCTTCTTCTGTAAGTAGGTGCTTCTCACTGCCAATGGCAATGCTGTCGCACAAATGGCAGCCCAGACCCACCTCACCGTGGATCAAACACACCTGCCCCACATCTCACCCTCCAAATCACCCACAGGGCTCGGCACCTCCTGGACATCCTTTTATGTGATTCACTCCTCACAATGATCATTCTCTGTCTCTCAATTTAGCAGGTGGGAACCTAAAGGACCAGAGGAAGATAAAGCGACTGGCTCAAGGACACACGGTGAGTCTTAGCCTGAACCCTTCCTCCTCCAGAAAGGTGTTTCTGTCCCTGCTATCCCACGCTGAATTCTCAGCCCTCAGAGTTCCTCCCACCATGATCTCAATCACTCCCTGGCACATGTGCTATATGTTTCCTCTGTATTCTCTGCTTTACGTGCAGCCCAAACTCCCCTTCTCTCCTCAAAGCCAATCCCTCACCAAGTCCTGCTGATTCTCCTTTCTGTCTCCCAAATACTCCACCCTCTTTCCTCATCCTCTGCCACTGCCCTGCTCCAGCCTCAGCACCTCTCACATGAATGACCCCAAGTCTACTGCCCGGCTCCCTGCTTCCATTCTGGCCGCCTTTAACCTACTATTCTGAGCACTAGCAGTGAGACCACATTGGTTTAGAAGTCAACACGTCACTTCCTTCTGTGACACCCCATCCCCCCACAAGGATAAAATTCTAGCTCCTTGTTGGGCAATTAAGGCCACCCACAGTTCTGGCCCCTGCCAAGCCTCTCGAGCCTCATCTCTTGCCACCCTGGCCTCACACACTGTGCTCTGGCCACTGAACTGACTACACGTGGGTCCTTCAATGTACCAGGCTCTCCCTTCGGTGTCTGTGCAATGTCTCCCGCATGGAAGGCCCTTCACAATGACTCCCCAAACCTAATGAACTCACCTCAAGTGTCACTTCATCCAAGAAGCCTTCCTTGATTCCCAAGCAGGACTGGATCCTGTTCTCTGGGCTCCCACAGCCTGCCCTTCCCTTTGTGGAATTGATGTCTGGGGTTCTCTCTCCTACATATGGGAAGCTCCGAGAGGGCAGCTGACTCTGTCTCCAGCAAAGCCCAGCACCTGTCTGGTCCTAGAGGAAGGGTCAGCGAATATTCATCGCATGCATTCAGGTGCATGAATGGTTGAATGACGAACGAATTTGGGTTCAGCTCCGTGGTTGTGCACTCCTGCCCAAGTTTTGGGCTTGCATGAAGTCCCTCTTTTCTGGCAGGTTCCTCTCAGCTCCGGGGCGTGGTTGCTCCAGGAGGGGGCGTGGCTTGGTTCACCAGCTGACGCAGGGTGAGGCAAACCAGCCAAGTGAGCAGGGAGGTGAGGTGTGGTGGGAGAGACGGGGTGCGGTGCGGATAGAAGGTGAGGGCACCCACCGAGGAAGGCGCTATTATTTCCCCTCCCCCTTATAGGTAAATAAAGTGAGGCACAGGGAGACTTAGGTGACTTGCCAAAGCCACACAGCTAAGTACAGCAATGGTGAGACTCCAACTCTGATCAACTCCAAGTCACTTCCACATTGTCCCCAACATCCCCTTTAGACAACAGATTTGCAGTAGTTAATGGTGGAGTCATGCCTCGAACCGGCGTCTTAGAGAAGCAATTGTCAAGGCAGGAGAGAGAGAAGAAATCATATCCTGAACACCTACTTGTGACCTTGTGCTGTGGTGACACCAAGACGTATCGAGGCGGGGTGGTGGTGGTGGGGGTTGGAGCGTGAACGTTTATTGAGCTTCTATTACTTGCTGGGTCTTGCTATACATAACCTCTTAACAGTCACAGCAGCCCCTTTATGTGGAAACTTAATATCCCGGTTCATCTCTGAAGAACTTGAGGCTCCTAGACAGGAAGTGACTTACAGAAGTTTAGACACCTAATCAGCAGCAAGGGCAGGACTTGCATAGGAGTGTCAGGCTTCACACTGAAAGGGGATGAGGAAAGTTCAGAAGCGAAGTGGATCATGGCTTCAGCAAGGGGTTGGGACAAGAGTGGCTGGGTTGAGAGAGGCCTGGCCGATAGGAGGGACCAGTGGGGGCTGTGCTTTGAAAGAAAGGGTGGAGTGTGGCCTTGGAGGGTCCGGACCTAGAATGCCGGACCCAGACTGGGCACTTTCCATTAAAAAATATATTTTTATATGCTTCTATTAAATATATATATATATAT
>NW_006794997.1:0-287 GCF_000442215.2 Lipotes vexillifer
AAATGTAAATGGATTAAATGCTCCAACCAAAAGACACAGACTGGCTGAATGGATACAAAAACTAGACCCGTATATATGCCATCTACAAGAGACCAACTTCAGACCAGGGACACATACAGACTGAAAGTGAGGGGATGGAAAATAATATTCCATGCAAATCGAAATCAAAAGAAAGCTGCAGTAGCAATTCTCATATAAGACAGTGTAGACTTTAAGATAAACACTATTAAAAGAGACAAAGAAGGACACTACATAATGATCAAGGGATTGATCCAAGAAGAAGATAT
>NW_006794998.1:0-254 GCF_000442215.2 Lipotes vexillifer
CGTTTTTTTTTTTTTTTTTTTTTTTTAAATTTTATTTATTTATTTATGGCTGTTTTAGCTCTTCGTTTCTGTGCATGGCCCTTCTCTGGTTGCGGCGAGCGGGGGCCACTCTTCGTCGCGGTGCGCGGTCCTCTCACTGTCGCGGCCTGTCTCGTTGCGGAGCACAGGCTCCAGACGCGCAGGCTCAGTAATTGCGGCTCACGGGCCTAGTTGCTCCGCGGCATGTGGGATCCTCCCAGACCAGGGCTCGAACC
>NW_006795000.1:0-1105 GCF_000442215.2 Lipotes vexillifer
TAGCATACATGTTAGGGTAAGGGTTAGTGTTAGCGTACGCATTAGGATTAGGGCTCGGGTAAGTGTAAGGCTTCGGGTAAGGGTTAGGGTAAGGGAACGGGGACGGTTTTGTGTACAGGTTAGGGTACGACAACGGTTTAGTGTTAGCATACGTGTTAGGGCACGGGTTAATATTTGCGTACGGTTTAGGATTAGGCCATGGGTTAGGGTAAGGCTTCAGGTAAGCGTTAGGGTTAGGGTTAGGCTTAGGATTAGGGTTAGGGAACGGGGATGGTTTAGGGTATAGGTTACTGTATGACAATGGTTTAGGGTTAGCGTACATGTTAGGGCATGGGTTAGTGTTAGTGGACGCATTAGGATTAGGGCACGGGTAAGGGTAAGGCTTCGGGTAAGGGTTAGGGTTAGGGTTAGGGTTAGCGTTAGGGAATGGGGACGGTTTAGGGTACAGGTTAGGGTACGACAATGGTTTAGGTTTAGTGTTCGTGTTAGGGCATTGTTTAGTGTTAATGAACGGCTTAGGATTAGGGTACGTGTAAGGGCAAGGCTTCGGGTAAATATTAGGGTGAAGGTTAGGGTTAGGGTTGGGTAATGAGGACTGTTTAGGCTACAGTTTAGTGTACAACAACGGTTTGTAGTTAGCATTCGTGTTAGAGCAAGGGTTAGTGTTAGCCTTTGGGTTAGGATTAGGGCACGGGTTAGGGTTGGCTTTGGGTAAGGGTGAGGGTTAGGGTTAATGTTAGGATTAGTGTTAGGGAAAGGGGACGATTTAGGGTACAGGTTAGGGTACCACATTGGTTTATGTTTAGCGTATGTGTTAGTGCACCGGCTGGTGTTAGCGTACGGGTTAGGATGAGGGCACGGTTTAGGGTAAGGCTTCTGGTAAGGCTTAGGGTTAGAGTTAGGGTTAGGGTTAGGGAATGGGGCCAGTTTAGGCTACAGGTTAGGGTACAACAACGGTTTAGTGTTAGAGTATATGTTAGGGCACCGGTTAGAGTGACCTTACGGGTTAGGTTTAGGGCATAGTTTAGGGTAAGGCTTCAGATAAGGGTTAGGATTAGGGTTAGGGTTAGTGTTAGGGACCGGAGACTGTTTAGGTTACAGGTTC
>NW_006795003.1:0-3354 GCF_000442215.2 Lipotes vexillifer
CACACACACACACACACACACACACACACACACACAAATGTGTTCCCCAATATTTGTAATAAAATGACCTAATCAGAGCTTCACACCCATCATGTGATTCGTTGTGCACCGCTGTGTATAAATGTATCATTTACAGCCTTTTCTGGTGAACTCAATGTGCTGTAGGAACAGGATTGTTTTCTATGCATGCCATGATGTGAGGAAGTTGGAAAGTACTAGGTAGATAACGCTAGTATTCATAATTTTTTCCTCTTTTTTCTACTTCAGGCTTCAGGAATTGTGTGACTGCCTCTTTTACCCTGATGGCCTCAGGAAAAAAATTAAAAAGACCAAAAGTCAGTGAATTATCTCTTTTCTTTGCCTTCTTAAAGAGCTCACTGAAAAAGGAGCTGCTTAGCAACACTTTAACTTCAGTCAACTTCACAGGGAAAGTAAGTGACTGAACACCATCAGGGAACAATCTGTCTGCTTCCATGCCATCTAGTTAGTTGTAGTGAGCGGACAATCTGAACAACAGGTGCAAACACTGTTATTCTGAGAGACTCATTTGGTTACTGAAGAAGGGAGTTAAAGAATGACTGTCATGATGACTAACCTAGAAGTGAAATAGTCTTAGAAAGATGAGTGACAGCCTTCTGCTTTTTTGATTTCTAAGTCTCTATTACATAGGAGTTCATCTTAAAGTCAGGAGGCAAGAGCTGAAATGATAGGGATCATTTCACTAGAAAAAGGGATGTCTCAAAACTGAAGGTGTTACTACAGCCTTACTAACATGGATAATTGATAGAACACTGGTCTGAACGACTGGAAAAACTGAATTGTGAAATCTATTTAAATAAAGGAAGGTTAGTTCATTTCAGATTCACACAATTATTCAAATAAGCTTAATAAAATATGTCCTTATTAAATTTTCTTATTTATTATCAGATGGACATGATATGTGATCAAGGTATTAGTTTCCTAGGTCTCCAGAAACAAAGTACTACAAACTGTTGCTTAAAGCAACAGAAATTTATTCTCTTGTGTTTCTAGGGGCTAGAAGTCTGAAATCAAGGTATTGGCAGTGTGGGTTCCTTCCAGTGGCTCTGACAGAGAATCTGTTCCACGTTTCTCTCTTAGGTTTTGGTAGTTGCTGGCAATCCTTGGCATTCCTTGTCTTGCAGATGTATCACCTCAATCTCTGCTTTTGTCTTCATACAGTGTTTCCTCTCTTTGTGTCCCTCTGTGTCATAATTTCCATCTTTTCTCATCTTATAAGGATACCAGTCATTGGATTGGGGCCCATACTCATCTAGTATGTTCGTATCTTAACTAATTACATGCACATTGACACTATTTCCAGGTAAGGTCACTTTCTGAAGATCCAGGTGGACGTGAATCTTGCAGGTACACTATCAACTCAGTATAATCAGTACATTAAGCCATAAGCTTCACTATCCCATGCTAGTGAGTGGTTTGCATATGCAAAGACACCTGCATGTTTTAAATTGTTTCTTAAGAAATGAAATTTGCTATATCTATATATTTTATAACTAATTTCTTAGTGACTCTTTAATATTGATATGACAAATATAAACTTTAGCACATTCCCTCTTTTAATTACCACACATTTCAAATTTATTAAATTAGAACAAATGATTTTATGGTTATAATTATACTTACGATTCATTAGTGTAGCCACCATCTACCTAATGACCCCATATTCTTTTGGAGGATAATAATCTGGCAAAAAGGAAGTGGGATGCAATGAAAGTATAATAATATCCAAAGCGATCCTCTTAAACAGCTTATGAACATGATTTATTGTTCATACCAATATATGTTGCTATAATAAAGTTTTCTACCAAGATGCTTTATTACTTCCGTGTGGATATTTGCAATAGTCATGGCTGCTGGAGAAATAAACCATAAGCTATGGCTTAAAGATATCACATTGGGTTTTTCTGATATTTCCCTGTCCTCTAGTATCCTCAGGCTGTCTCTATTTTAAAAGCAAAAAAAATTGACATCCATACTGCTTACTTGGGGAAGTCCACTGGTGCCCTACCCAATATCTTTTATGATTCCTAGGTCATGGGGAGTAGAGATTACCTTTCATCTATGTCAGTGACAGTCCTTTTCTCTGAAAAGAAGAGCACTTGCCACTGCTGTTCTTTTTCCTTGACTAGCTTCATCTCATGCTGGACATCATCCCTCTTCCTTCACATTTCCACTGGGCTATCCCATGATTGTCACACCTGGCAGTCCTTTATTGACATTTTAATCATTGCAGAGAGCCTAGGAAAAAACAACAATCACTTTTCACTCTTCCTAGAAACTTCCTGCCCTTATTTATTAACAAGTGGTCTTTCTCACTTGCCATGTCACTTTGGACATGGCCCTCTCCTACCACCATATTATGGGACCTTGTTTTGTTTTCCCACTGTCTCCTTTCTCTTGGGCTATTCTGAAAAACTTCACATTTTCCTTTTAGTTATGCAGACTATTTTAGGTTTTATATATACTTTTTGTCTTAGCTTCTCTTCCCAAATCATACCTTGGGCAATAGTGGAGGTATAAATATGGCAGCTACCTTTCATGCTCAAAGAGGTACACCAAGGTATTTTTCTTGACAAAGGAGACAAGAGAAAACACCTCCTCATATTAGTATTGACATTTCTCTTAGAACCAAAGCCTCTGCCATTAGTGAACCTTAAATTTATTCTTAGACTCTGCTCAAACAACAATGCCTGTTTGGCAACCTCAGAAAAGTTAAGGTCTCTCCAGAGCATTGAACCCAAGGGAGTGTTCTGAGGTGTCTCTCTATACTTCATGATCTGCGTGATTGAAGGGAGTTTATATTATAGACAACAGGAATAAAATGGATCTCTGATAGTAGCACAAAGATATCGGGAGGTAGAGGTGAGCTACTTCCAGTACCATGTGACTTACAGAGAGATGCTTTTGAATTTTATGACGTCCATTACTTGGGAGCAGCTCTCTTTAATTATGTGGCTTCCATAACTGTTTTCCTGTCCTTTTACTTGAGGAATAATTTATGCAGAATTTGTCTGCAGTAAAAAACATATGATAAAAATATAAATAAGAATTTGTTTCTCATCATAATTGTGAGGTGTCATTGTTCATATTTTACAATTAAATAAACAAGAATGCAGAGTAATGAAATGACTCTCCACTCATATTTCATGATTGGCACAGATGACAAATAAGGTCAATGCACCCTGGTTTCTGATTCACTTTTTTCATCTCTTGGGTAAAGTTCATTCTCTCAAGTATGCAAAAAACTTAAGCTGGGCTTCCCTGGTGGTGCAGTGGTTGAGAGTCCGCTTGCCGATGCAGGGGACACGGGGTCGT
>NW_006795004.1:0-813 GCF_000442215.2 Lipotes vexillifer
CTCGAGCCCGTGTCCCCTGCATTGGCAGGTGGATTCTTAACCACTGCGCCACCAGGGAAGCCCCCACCAACAAACATTTGTTATCTCACAAATAGTTTATGAGGGTCAGGAACCCGGGAGCAGCTTAGCTGGGTGATTCTGGCTCAGGGTCTCTCATGAGGCTGCTGTCCTCTGAGGCTCGACTGGGGATGGTTGCTGGTAGAGCTCAGTTTATCATGTGTACTTCTTGAATGTCCTCCTGATATGACAGCTGGCTTTCCCTAGAGTTTGTCAGGTGAGAGAGGAGGAATATGAAATAGAAACCTAATCTTGGAAGTGTTGTGCATCACTGCCATATACTACTGATGACACAGCCCAACGCCGGTACAAGACCACAGAGGGTTACTCGAGGGCGTGAATATCAGGATGCCGGCTACCCCAGGTGCCTTTCTGGTCTCTGACAGCCATCTGTTTCCCACTTCTTTCATTGTCTCTGTATGTAAAGGATGTGGCTAATTTTAAGACCGAGAATTTGAAAACATTCATTTCTCTACTCATCCAGAACCTCTTTACATCTTACCTCCT
Organism: Lipotes vexillifer; assembly: GCF_000442215.2. NCBI lineage: Eukaryota > Metazoa > Chordata > Mammalia > Artiodactyla > Lipotidae > Lipotes > Lipotes vexillifer. The sequence continues at coordinate 565 of NW_006795004.1, forward strand.
GGCTTGTAGGGATAAAGAAAAGTTATCTTTATAGATAATAATTGGTTTCTGGAACTTTTCAGACATCCTACATCTGACCTGCACTGAGTGAAAGATGATGTAATGCATATAAGCTCACTTTTTTGGCACAAAAAATATATATATATATATTTTTTGCGGTACGTGGGCCTCTCACTGTTGTGGCCTCTCCGGACGTGCAGGCTCAGCGGCCATGGCTCACGGGCCCAGTCGCTCCGCAGCATGTGGGAT
>NW_006795006.1:0-298 GCF_000442215.2 Lipotes vexillifer
CCCTTTGAAGTCATACTGCCTGGTACCCATTCCATGGGTTCCAACTCTCCAGGTTTAAATGATACTTCCTTTAACTAATACATGCATGGGGAAGCCAGAGTATGGCCCACCCGTGTGATCAGGCAGCGTTTGTGAAAGGCATCTCAGTTTACGTGACCTGGTACTCACATTGGCCATTCAAGACGCTTTCCTGACACTCTCCACACTTGGGGGTCAGTGCCTTTAACCTCCTGTGTGGCACAGTTTGCAATTTCTGTGGAAGACGGAAAGGAATGGGCAGAACCAATGAGAGACTAGC
>NW_006795007.1:0-625 GCF_000442215.2 Lipotes vexillifer
TCGAATGTACAGGGAAAGCCCAGGAGCTGGAAAGGAAAGGCTGATACGCTCAAACCCATACAAATGGAAATAAAAATCTATCTCTGCATAGACCAGCAATGACAACGTCCAAAGACAACAAATGGGTGTGTGGCGGACACTGTGGAAAATGCACTTGCGGTCACGATGACATGGATTTCAGCGTGACTTACCACAATAACGGGGGGGAAAAGTGTGTGTGTGTCAGTAGCTCTCCACTATACACCGAGTTCCAGTACATCTGTACAATGCAACATTGTGTGTTGTGTGTGTTTGAAATATGTTAGATGATGATGATAAACTGTAGTCCGATAAAAGAAACAAAAGTAAACAACCACCCAAAACTCAAGATGTAGAACTTCCAATGTCGGGCATTAAAAAATAAATTTTAAAAAATGGAAAAAAACATATATATATATATATGATAAGGGGTTCCTATCCTATCCCTAACCCTAAACCTAACCCTAAACCCTAACCCTAACCTGTACCCTGACCCTAACCCATACCCTAACCCTAACCTCATTTTCCCCCGAGCACTCTTCCTCCCATGCACCGCCCACTGGCACCAGCCCCAGACTAGAAGCCACAGAATGCTCTTCATACAGCC
>NW_006795008.1:0-215 GCF_000442215.2 Lipotes vexillifer
TGAGAAACCCCAGGTACAGCTGGGTTGCTGCACAGGCCTGGGTGAGATTTGGCAAAAAGCTATGAGTACACTTACTTATTCCCAGGCCATCCGCTGGCCTTGAGCCCATTCTGGGCCTCACCCCTGCTCCTCCGCTAAGGACACACAGGTCAAGAAAAGGAGGCTCAAGGGACCAACATTCTTTGCTACTCTGAGGGCAAGAGGGGCAAATGTGC
>NW_006795009.1:0-965 GCF_000442215.2 Lipotes vexillifer
TTCCTAAGTGATACCCATCATCTGTTGTCATCCTGACCTTTCCCCTGCCCACCTCCTCAGAGCCAAACAGCTGGAGGCAGAGAAAGGTGGTCCCCAGAACCCAGCTTGGGTGCTTCAGTCAACATCCCCTCTGACTAATTACTGCCTAGTACTATACTGGGTGTTAACAATTTTGAATCTTAACCCTGCAGATAGGAAGCTAACTTCAGGTGGAATTGGCTTTGGGCTGAACCAGTCAGTGATCAGTGCACATAGACACAAATATTTTGAAGGCCAAAATATAGTGAAAGTTCTATGACTTACACATATTCTAAGAAGCAGTGTGAGAGTAACAACAAACTTCATAGCAGTTTTCTGGAGAGACGAATTAATCATGAGACAGTTATTTGAAAGAGACTAGGCTGCCCTAAACAGACTTTTCTCAATTGTCAGGTCTATATTTATTCTCTCATACTGTATGAAAGTGGGGAAAGTTCTGTCCTGAATATAGATTATAATGAAGCATTAGCAGTTTATGTCTTAAAGAGATTCTTACTGATGAGTAAGTAGCTGGTGATTCAGAATGAGGCCTTGTCTTAGTCACAAAATAGTACGTCAAATTCACGGCAGCTTGGAAGTTTTCAAAGAGAGTTGCTATACTTCAGATAGAGAGATTACCTAAGATGATGTTATATATCCACCTATGAGAGCCTGAATATAGTGTATAGCACTCATATTTATACCTTTAATATATGACAGACAAATTTTTTTCATAAATTAATTTATGGCTGCATTGGGTCTTCATTGTTGTGTGCAGGCTTTCTTTAGTTGCGGTGAGTGGGGGCTAGCTACTCTTCGTTGCGGTGCGCGAGCTTCTCATTGTGGTGGCTTCTCTTATTGAGGAGCACAGGCTCTAGGAGCATTGGCTGCAGTAGTTGTGGCATGCAGGCTGAGTAGTTGTGGCTTGCGGGCTCTAGAGCACGGGC
>NW_006795010.1:0-1911 GCF_000442215.2 Lipotes vexillifer
AAGCACGGAGCTGATCTCCCTGTGCTATGCGACTGCTTCCCACTAGCTATCTATTTTACATTTAGTAGTGTATATATGTCCATATGTACACTACCACTCTCTCACTTTGTCCCAGCTTACCCTTCCCCCTCCCGGTGTCCTCAAGTCCATTCTCTAGTACAAAACCTGTTTTATTTGAATGGTTCCTATATTTTAATCTCATACAGAGTAATTTTAAAAATACTTTTCCCAACTCTATCTAGTCATCCATTTCTAAATATGAATCAAAAATAGGTCTGTGAGAAACAATTGGCAGTAGAAAGCAGAACACAGTATGAGACTAATTGTGTAGCAATAATTCTTTGCTTTCTGAGAATTCTAAGGGAGAAATGAGGCATAAGGCCAGGGCCAGATTAAGACAAAATTCCAGAGTTGGGAAAACATTGGGTAAACACTCAGTGATTCCTATTCTCTCTAAAATGTTTAATTTGACATGTAAATGAAATATATTCATTTCATAATACATTTAGGCACTCAATAAATGTTTGCTGAATGCAGTTATGAAATGAAAATTTTAAATGCAGAATTCATTACTTTATAATTATATATTCATAAGTCACTGTATGTTTACAAAGTACTTCCCAATCCTACTCTTCATTTTAGAGCAGAAGAAATAGATTTGGATTAGCATTAGCCATAATGAGTCTTAGCTGAATAGCACTTTACAACTTTCCCATATATTATTTCACTGAAAGATGTTAAATGCCTTGTACTAAACCACTCCAAACCATGCCCTAAGCAGTGCTCCTTCCTTCGTGCCCACAGTACCCACTGAGCAATATTGCCTCTTCATCAGTCCCTCCATCATTATCTAGAGAAAAGCTGGGCGAAGAGCAAGTACAAGTGCAGCTATTTATGGGATACCACTGAAGAGTATGATTATGGAGTCTTTAATCCTTTACTATAACAAGATTTGTATGCTCTAATTTCCCAGCTTTTACCAGAGAATTCCAACTAAAAATTCCACATTACAATTTGAGAACACAAAATAAGATGGACAAATCAGATCCAGTAAGTTACTGTTCCCATTTTGTTCAAGAAACTGTAATTCCCTTAAACTCCAATTTGCCCACTTTACAGAAGCTGTTTTCTTGCTTTCTAAATAATTCAAATTATCTCATTTTCTTAAAAAAAAATATGAAATTGTTTTTAAACTAGATTTGTGTGTCCTAAGAAATGAGGTAAAGTAGAAGAGTGAAACAATACACTGTTAACAGATAAAATTTATTATCATTATACGCCAATTAAGTTGAAATAAACATGAAGCTCAAATGACACACTCTGTTTAACAACAAGAATAAATCACCGGGTGAGATATTGAGAAATAGGAATTTTAATCACTGAGAGTTTGGGTTTACTATTTCCAGGTACTTTCCCGTATTCATTTATTTAATTATCACAAAAGTGCTATTGTTGCACAATATTACAGTTGAGAAAATTGAGGCTCAGAACATTAAAAAAAAGCAGTATCGGATAGGGATAGGGTAGCACATAATAGCAGTCTTTAGTGTCAACCCAATATGATTTCAGTACCAGAGCTTCAACCAACTTACACAATTTATTCAAAATTGCCAAGCCTCATTTCCTCTTCTATAACTTGGGCATGATGATAATACCTACTTCATATAGTTGTGAGAATTAAATGGGTATGCATATAAGGTGTTTGGCACATGGTCAGTATTCAATAAGTATTAGTTATATAGGTATATACTATTAGTAAATTTAAAAATTTATATGACCAAGATACTGACCCAGAAGTAGCAGAGTTGATTTTTTTTTTTTTAAATTAGGGTATAGTTGCTTTACAAGGTTGTGTTAGTTTCTGCTGTACAATGAAGTGAATCAGCTATATGTATACATATATCCCCTCCC
>NW_006795011.1:0-10647 GCF_000442215.2 Lipotes vexillifer
TTTAGGATTCTCTACGTATAGTATCATGTCATCTGCAAACAGTGACAGCTTTAATTCTTCTTTGCCGACTTGAATTCCTTTTATTTCCTTTTCTTCTCTGATTGCTGTGGCTAAAACTTCTCAAACTATGTTGAATAAGAGTGGTGAGAGTGGGCAACCTTGGCTTGTTCCTGATCTTAGTGGAAATGGCTTCAGTTTTTCACCATTGAGGACGATGTTGGCTGTGGGTTTGTCATATACGGCCTTTATTATGTTGAGGAAAGTTCCCTCTATGCCTACTTTCTGCAGGGTTTTTATCATAAATGGGTGTTGTATTTTGTCGAAAGCTTTATCTGCATCTATTGAGATGATCATATGGTTTTTCTCCTTCAATTTGTTAATATGGTTTATCACATTGATAGATTTGCATATATTGAAGAATCCTTGCATTCCTGGAATAAACCCCACTTGATCATGGTGTATGATCCGTTTAATGTGCTGTTGGATTCTGTTTGCTAGTATTTTGTTGAGGATTTTTGCATCTGTGTTCATCAGTGATATTGGCCAGTAGGTTTCTTTCTTTGTGACGTCTTTGTCTGGTTTTGGTATCAGGGTGATGGTGGCCTCGTAGAATGAGTTTGGCAGTGTTCCTCCCTCTGCTATATTTTGGAAGAGTTTGAGAAGGATAGGTGGTAGCTCTTCTCTAAATGTTTGATAGAATTCGCCTGTGAAGCCATCTGGTCCTGGGCGTTTGTTTCTTGGAAGATTTTTAATCACAGTTTCAATTTCAGTGCTTGTGATTGTTCCGTTCATATTTTTTATTTCTTCCTGATTCAGTCTTGGCAGGTTGTGTATTTCTGAAAATTTGTCCATTTCTTCCAGGTTGTCCATTTCATTGGCCTATAGTTGCTTGTAGTAATCTCTCATGATCCTCTGTATTTCTGCAGTGTCTGTTGTTACTTCTCCTTTTTCATTTCTGATTCTATTGATTGGAGTCGTCTCCCTTTTTTTCTTGATGAGTCTGGCTAATGGTTTATCTATTTTGTTTATCTTCTCAAAGAACCAGCTTTTAGTTTTATTGATCTTTGCTGTCATTTCCTTTATTTCTTTTTCATTTATTTCTGATCTGATTTTTATGATTTCTCTCCTTCTGCTAACTTTGGCGTTTTTTTGTTCTTCTTTCTCTAATTGCTTTAGGTGCAAGGTTAGGTGGTTTTCCGAGATGTTTCCTGTTTCTTAAGGTAGGCTTGTATTGCTCTAAACTTGCCTCTTAGAACTGCTGTTGTTGCCTCCCATAGGTTTTCGGTCGTCGTGTCTCCATTGTCATTTGTTTCTAGGTATTTTTTGATTTCCTCTTTGATTTCTTCAGAGATTGCTTCGTTATTAAGTAGTGTATCGTTAAGCCTCCATGTGTTTGTATTTTTTACAGATTTTTTCCTGTGATTGATATCTAGTCTCATAGCGTTGTGGTTGGAAAAGATACTTGATACAATTTCAATTTTCTTAAATTTACCAAGGCTTGATTTGTGACCCAAGATATGATCTATCCTGGAGAATGTTCCGTGAGTACTTGAGAAAAATGTGTATTTTGTTGTTTTTGGATGGAATGTCCTATAAATATCAATTAAGTCCATCTTGTTTAATGTATCATTTAAAGCTTGTGTTTCCTTATTTATTTTCATTATGGATGATCTGTCCATTGGTGAAAGTGGGTTGTTAAAGTCCCCTACTATGAATGTGTTACTGTCGATTTCCCCTTTTATGGCTGTTAGTATTGAGGTGCTCCTATGTTGGGTGCATAAATATTTATATTTAAATATTTACAATTGTTATATCTTCTTCGTGGATCAATCCCTTGATCATTATGTAGTGTCCTGCTTTGTCTCTTCTAATAGTCTTTATTTTAAAGTCTGTTTTGTCTGATATGAGAATTGCTATTCCAGCTTTCTTTTGATTTCCATTTGCATGGAATATCTTTTTCCATCCCCTTACTTTCAGTATGTATGTGTCTCTAGGTCTGAAGTGGGTCTCTTGTAGACAGCATATATATGGGTCTTGGTTTTGTATCCATTCAGCTAGTCTGTGTCTTTGGGTGGGAGCATTTAATCCATTTACATTTAAGGTAATTATCGATATGTATGTTCCTATTCCCATTTTCTTAATTGTTTTGGTTTTGTTACTGTAGGTCTTTCCCTTCTCTTGTGTTTTCTGCCTAGAGAAGTTCCTTTAGCATTTGATGGTGTCGAACTTGCTCAGCTTTTGCTTGTCTGTAAAGCTTTTAATTTCGCCATCAAATCTGAATGAGATCCTTGCTGGGTAATCTTGGTTGTAGGTTTTTCTCCTTCATCACTTTAAGTATGTCCTGCCACTACCTTCTGGCTTGCAGAGCTTCTGCTGAAAGATCAGCTGTTAACCTTATGGGGATTCCCTTGTGTGTTATTTCTTGTTTTTCCCTTGCTGCTTTTAATATGTTTTCTTTGTATTTATTTTTTGACAGTTTGATTAATATGTGTCTTGGCGTGTTTCTCCTTGGATTTATCCTGTATGGGACTCTCTGTGCTTCCTGGACTTGATTACCTATTTCCTTTCCCATATTAGGGAAGTTTTCAACTCTAATCTCTTCAAATATTTTCTCAGTCCCTTTCTTTTTCTCTTCTTCTTCTGGAACCCCTATAATTCGAATGTTGGTGCGTTTAATGTTGTCCCAGAGGTCTCTGAGACTGTCCTCAGTTCTTTTCATTGTTTTTTCTTTATTCTGCTCTGCAGTAGTTATTTCCACTATTTTATCTTCCAGGTCACTTATCCGTTCTTCTTTCTGAGTTACTCTGCTATTGATCCCATCTAGAGTATTTTTAATTTCATTTATTGTGTTGTTCATCATTGCTTGTTTCATCTTTAGTTTTTCTAGGTTCTTGTTAAAAGTTTCTTGCATGTTCTCTCTTCTATTTCCAAGATTTTGGATCATCTTTACTATCATTACTCTGAATTCTTTTTCAGGTAGACTGCCTATTTCCTCTTCATTTGTTAGGTCTGGTGGGTTTTTATCTTGCTCCTTCATCTGCTGTGTGTTTTTCTGTCTTCTCATTTTGCTTATCTTACTGTGTTTGGGGTCTCCTTTTTGCAGGCTGCAGGTTCGTAGTTGCTGTTGTTTTTGGTGTCTGTTCCCAGTGGCTAAGGTTGGTTCAGTGTGCTGTGTAGGCTTCCTGGTGGAGGGGACTAGTGCCTGTGTTCTGGTGGATGAAGCTGGATCTTGTCTCTCTAGTGGGCAGGTCCACGTCTGGTGGTGTGTTTTGGGGTGTCTGTGGACTTATTATGATTTTAGGCAGCCTCTCTGCTAGTGGGTGGGGTTGTGTTCCTGTTTTGCTATATGGTTGGCATAGGTTGTCCAGCACTGTAGCTTGCTGGTCGTTGAGTGAAGCTGGGTGCTGGTGTTGAGATGGAGATCTCTGGGAGATTTTCGCCGTTCGATATTATGTGTAGCTGGGAGGTCTCTTGTGGACCAGTGTTCTGAAGTTGGCTCTCCCACCTCAGAGGCACAGCACTGACTCCTGGCTGCAGCAACAAGAGCCTTTCAGCCACACGGGTCAGAATAAAAGGGAGAAAAAGTGGAAAGAAAGGAGGAACGAAAGAAAGAGGATAAAATAAGATAAAGATATTAAAATAAAAAATAATTATTAAGAAAAAAAGTTATTTAAGAAAAAAAGAAAAAAAACAACGGATAGAACCCTAGGACAATTGGTGAAAGCAAAGCTACACAGACAAAGTCTCACACAGAAGCATACACATACACACTCACAAAAAGAGGAAAAAATCATAAATTTTGCTCTCAAAGTCCACCTCCTCAATTTGGGATGATTCGTTGTCTATTCATGTATTCCACAGATGCAGGTACATCCCTTTGATTGTGGAGCTTTAATCCGCTGCTCCTGAGGCTGCTGGGAGGGATTTCCCTTTCTCTTCTTTGTTCGCACAGCTGCCGGGCCTCCTCTTTGGATTTGGCCCCGCCTCTGCGTGTAGGTCGCCGGAGGGCGTCTGTTCTTCGCTCAGACAGGACGTGGTTAAAGGAGCCGCTGACTCGGGGGCTCTGGCGCTCTCAGGCCGGGGGCAGGGAGGGGCACGGAGTGCGGGGCAGGCCTGCGGCGGCAGAAGTCGTCGTGACGTTGCACCCGCCTGAGGACCGCCGTGTGTTCTCCCTGAGAAGTTGTCCCTGGATCCCGGGAACCTGGCAGTGACGGGCTGCACAGGCTCCCCGGAAGAGGGGTGAGGATAGTGACCTGTGCTCGCACACAGGCCCCTTGGTGGCGGCAGCAGCAGCCTTAGCGTCTCCCGCCCGTCTCTGGGGTCCGCGCTTTTAGCCGCGGCTCGCGCCCGTCTCTGAGGTCCGTGCTTTTACCCGCGGCTCACGCCCGTCTCTGGGTTCCACACTTTTAGCCGCGGCTTGCGCCCGTCTCTGGGGCCCATGCTTTTAGCTGCAGCTTGCGCCTGTCTCTGGAGTTCCTTTAAGCAATGTTAAGCGGCTCTGAATCCCGTCTCCTCGCGCACCGGGAAACAAGAGGGAAGACAAAGTCTCCTGCGTCTGCGGCAGCTGCAGACTTTTCCCCGGACTCCCTCCCGGCCAGCCGTGGCGCACTAACCCCTGCGGGCTGTGCTCACGCCGCCAACCCCAGTCCTCTCCCTGCCTCCGACCGAAGCCCGAGCCCCAGCTCCCAGCCCCGCCCGCCCCGGCGGGGGAGCAGACGAGCCTCTCGGGCTGGTGAGCGCCGGTCGGCCCCGATCCTCCGTGCGGGAGTCTCCCCGCTTTGCCCTCCGCACCCCTGTGGCTGCGCTGTCCTCCGCGGCCCCGAAGCTCCCCCCTCCGCCACCCGCAGTCTCCGCCCGCGAAGGGGCTCCTAGTGTGTGGACACCTTTCCTCCTTCACGGCTCCCTCCCGCTGGTGCAGGTACCGTCCTTATCCTTTTGTCTCTGTTTATTCTTTTTTCTTTTGCCCTATCCAGGTACGTGGGGAGTTTCTTGCCTTTTGGGAGGTCTGAGGTCTTCTGCCAGCGTTCAGCTGCTCCACGTGTAGATGTATTTCTGGTGTATCTGTGGGGAGGAAGGTGATCTCTGCGTCTCACTCTTCCGCCATCTTCCCTCCCCTCTATTGAAGATTTTGAGTTTCCAATAGAATTCAGTCAGTGTTATGTTCCAGATGAGAGAAGAGCCCACTTAGACCCTTACGATCACGAAATTTAGTCTCGTTATAATCCATTTGCCATTTCTCTGTTTTTCTCTCTAGGTAATCTCAGCCATCTCCAGTGGTTTTAGGTACCTTCTCAAACAAACAAACATTCTACACCGAGTCTAAGATTTTTATACTTATCATGTTGCCGGTTCCACTTGGAAGTCTCATAGACATTTTTAACTTAACCTGTTTTGATTCACATCTCTTCCCCAGTTAAGTGACATCGTCATCTGGGTAGTTTCTCTAATCACAAAACTTGGTATCATATCAATTTCTTCTTCCTTTCTACCCCCATAACAAGTCCATCATTGTGTTTCTTGACCCGTGTTCAGTGCTTATTTCAAATCTGTAGTATGTTCTCATCGTGCTGTACTGTCGGAGCCTAAGCCCCCTTCATCCTCTTACATGACCTATGGCCGTGGCCTCCTCATTCTTTCCTCTACTGCTGGTCTTCCCTGACTACACCCCACTATCTAGTCAACAACCAAAGGTATCACCCAACTTTTAAAAACATTTACCTTATTATGTTTGCTAATATCCCTCAGTGTTTTCCTGTTGCATAGGATAAATTATAAGCTCGAAGCGGCAGGACTTTTGTCTGTAAGGTTACCACTGAATCCTTAGTACCTATGATGTCTGGCAAATGGAAAATATGAATCTTTGTCTCTCTCCCTGCTTGTATAAGACCAGCTAATTTTCATTCTTAAAATCTGAGTTTTTTTTACAGGATTTCTCTGATAATCCTTAGAGTAACCTCCCTTTCATTGACTATGTAACATTCTCTCCCAGTACAGTGCTTAATTTCTTCATTTTAGGCCACATTCTGTAATTGTTTGTTTATTGTCTGTTTTCTCCACTAGAATAGATACTCCATGAGGGCAGGGACTATATCCTCATCTTGAAATGACAAATAGTAGGTATATGCAGCAATACTGTTAAATGAATGATTGCCAGAACTCACATAGAGCCAGGTCTTTCTGTATTTGAGGGGTTTTTGTTTGTTTTAATTTTTTACTTAATGGTATGCATTTTAACTGGTATGACATGGAGTTGGGTATCCACAAAGAAATTTGTTTCCCTTGTATAATTTAATTTTCTTCCTCCAAAAAGTAACCTTAATAACCTTTTCCTGTTTTTTAAAGGCAAAATTTCATCTCTTGACGTATTCCCTTAAAATCCTCATATTTTAAATCCTCTGAGATACTACATTTTTGAAGGGTAATGGTACTAATTAATAGTTTTTATTTATTGGGTCCTATTATGTGCCAAGCATTGTTATAAGTGATTTTTTTTTAACTTCTAAATCTTCAAAAATACTTTATCTTATCTGATATTATTATCAACTTTATTTAGTAAATGAGGAAGGGAAAGGTCACAGTTAAATAATTTGTCCAGTTGAATCCTGCCAGGAATTGGCAGGCTTGGTACTCACATCCAAATAGAGAGTCTAGATTGTAATCTATATAATAATTTACTAATTATACTTCCTGAAGGAATACTGCCCTAATAAGACAAGTCACACTTTAAAAAAATTATGGATTATTTGATTTTCAAGTACTTAAAGCAAAAATACCTGATGTACTTGTTTGATTAAAGTACATTGTTTCATTAGCCACTAAATTCCTTCTTTCATCAGAATTCAGCATTTTGATGTAATGTATACAAGGATAACAAAAAGAAAGTGGTCAGAGAAAAAATATCTTAAATATTAAAATCAGCTATGTGGTTATGATGTGCTCTGTCATGTTTTTTCCTTTAGTTGGGACAATGTATTTTCTTATATGAATTAGGAAAGTCCAGGTATAGCAGTAAAAATTATGCATGGCTATTTATTGATTTGTATTAAAGTTAACTTAGAGTAATTATTTAGTGGCTGGAAGAGATATAAATGAAAGCTTTGCCAAGTAGTCTCAGCAGCCTATGCTACAGCTCCTCTGAAGTGCATTCTGTTCATTGCTCATAGCACTGTTCCTTGGCATTTGTATTTGGTCACACGGTAGAGCTCAAGGTTAATGCCCAGTAGACAGGTCTGAAGGTACATTCAATACCATCATTATAAGCACGCTTACTTATGAGACAGAACAGATGAAATTTTCACCTTGCCTTTGCCCAGGAGCCCTTAGGAAGATGGAAAAGGATGAATCAGTCCCTTGTTTGCAAAAAGGCTGACATTAATCATCCAACATCGTGAACCGCTAGACAGGTGTCATTTGTTTCTTAAAGTTATGCTATATTGTTTGTGGAGCTGCATAAATTGTCAGGTTCTTTCAAAATAGTCTCCACAGGTACAGCAAATGGGAAGTGAATCTGTCATTCTTGAAAATGTTAGAGATCAGCAAGTGCAGAGTTACTATAGAGCTGACCTTCCTCCTTCATTACTGACTGCCAGAACTGTGGAGAAAAGTGGAGAAAAGATTGAGGACTTAAAAGACAATAGAGTGAACTTCCTGTCATGGCTGGAAAGGGTCACACTCATAAACTGCAGCGTTTATTTAGGGATTTTTCTTGCAGTGTTCAGGAGGACCAAATAATGCATTTCTTCTGATCTTTTGTATAAAGGCATATATTGAGATGTTACTTTCTGAGCAATTTGTTATACAGGTAGTGCTTTGGTGTTGGAGAAAAACACCATTAATAAATGAGAAGAGAAGTTCCAGAGAAGAAAGGCTGACTCAGTAGATCTTTATTTGTTTTAATCACCCTGTGATTTCAGGAACGCTCTCAGATAGCTTTGGTTCAAGTCCAGAGCACACCATTGTCATTTGGGCACAGGTGTTCCAAATGTTGTCATGGTGACAGGGTTTCAACCATTTGTGTATCATAGTCTTATATTTGAATATAATAAGTTAGTAGGAAGAGGAATTGAAGGAGGGATTCTCAGAAAGAGTAATAATTAAAGGAAGTCTAAACTAGACCAGCTCTAAGGAAAGCATGCACGTGGAGCCTGCTAGTGTATATTTACACAGCCTTCCAGATAGGTCTAAATCCTTTTCCATATTGTGAAAGTACATACGTGAGAGCTAGAGCTCAGTTACCTCATTACAAATGAAAAGAGCCAAATCTACATTTCCATTGAGTTCAAGAGTCTGGTTTCCCATTCCTGATGGTATAGATATCAGCAGCAGTTAAGATCATCATCCCTGAAAAAAATATGTATTTTTCTTTCAGGTTCAGCATGTACATTTTAAGCTATGTTAATCACACTGTTATTTTTCTTATGGTAGATCTAAAATATCACTATAGCCTATCTTGTTTGGATTAGCAGCCCAAAGAATTCTGAATTGTTTTGAACTCCTAGTTTATCTATTAACATGCTCTTGGCTGCAAGTTACAGAAACTCTGATTCCAGTTGACTCAAGGAATAAGGAGATTTATCTCACACTTACCAGGAAACCCAAAGGTAAAACAATACATTTACTCTTGTATGTTTCTCCTGGAAGGGAAGAAACTATTCCTAGAATCCCAGAGAAGGCAACTTTCCATAGTATACTGACCAGAGTTCCATCATATGTCCATTCTTCAACAAGCAGTTGGCAAGAGGCATGATATTAATCTCAGAAAAATAAGAAGCTACATTGAAGTAAGATTGATGGTCACTTTACACACATGCCTTTGGCTCTGTGAGAGAAGAGTGGGCATTTAGATAAAAATCTGAGGTTCTGGGCTTCCCTGGTGGCGCAGTGGTTGAGAGTCCGCCTGCCGATGCAGGGGACACGGGTTCGCGCCCCGGTCCGGGAAGATCCCACGTGCCGTGGAGCGGCCGGGCCCGTGAGCCGTGGCCGCTGAGCCTGCGCGTCCGGAGCCTGAGCTCCGCAACGGGAGAGGCCACAACAGTGAGAGGCTCGCGTACCGCGAAAAAAAAAACAACAAAAAACTGAGGTTCTGTCTGGAGGGATGTAGAAGAGATTGCCTGGAGGATAGGCAGGTAATATTGACTGTTATATAGGGTTGACTTCATTTGTTCATCTTAAAGTATATACAGAATAGACGACAATGCAACCACCAGTCATACTTGGCTTTGAAACCCATTTTAGAACTCTGGGGGTGCTGCTAATTTACCATGCTAATTATGTGTGTTTTCTGTTAATATCACAGTAAATTTCTTTATTGTAGACTATAGTAAATAAATGCATTTAGAAGTAGATGGTGTCAGCATATAGCACTCTGGGATTAAATACAGGCTAGGGCTTATTCAGAGTGAAACCTGTGTATATGGATAATAGGGAGTTGATGCTAAGACGTGTAAAATCTATGGTGATGGATATTTAAGCGCGCTCTTATGTAACCAAGGCATCTCCTTTACATGGTTTTTAGTGTAAATAATGTGTTGCATCGCCCCCAGAGTGCAGTGTCCGTGGTAATTCACATGCCAGTCACATCAAGAAGACCTTCACATTTCCCTCTCCTGCAGGGCTCCTCCCACAGCCAGCTACAGTCATCAAGTTGACCTGGTCGGAAAGTTGTGCATGTGGAATCCAGGGGATGTGACAGAGTCTGGGCCAGCCCAGAGTTCTGAACAGCAGGCTCTGGACTCAGTGGCAGATGCTCCGGAGAGACGGGCAGGTTCCTTCTGTAGCTGTGCACAGTGCAGAGGGCTCCTTGTCAGATAACTTGCTGTCATGCCGCAAACACTCCCAACTCTCCCCCACGCGAGCACTTTCATGGGGGTAGAGCGTAGCAGAGGCCCCTCTATCAGTCACTTCACAGAGGCCAGGTAGAAACGGAGACGACCTGGATTAGTGCCACTAATACCGAAGTCATTGCTGAAAGGACCAAGAGGCTCAGTGACAGCCCCACCGTTCACAAAGGGGAGGGAAGGACTGCTTAGGGTGGAAACCTGTTCCCAGAGGTTGAATGCGCGTGGTACTGGGGAAAGCTAGGCACGGAGGTTCCAGGATGAGTGAATCTCTTGGTTTCATGCTCCCTTGAGAGGATTCCTGCCTCCAAAGGACAAAGGTCCAAGTACTTTCATGTGTGCAGTCCTTTCCAGGGTACTTGGTGAGCTCACCATTCATCTTTAGCTTCCTCCTGGAGTCAAAATTGCTATCTCTTCTTCCTACCTGGCTACTTAGAAGTTATTCTATTTGTTTATTTTTAGCATGCAAAACACTTACTTGATCTGGCTCATGACTCTCTTCTCTCTGGACAAAGGAAGCAAAAGGTCCTACATTCCCTTAACAAATGGAGGAACTGCTCTTTCTTGAAATAAAGAGGATTAGAAAACCTAAGACCATCCTTCTGCAAAACCACAGCAATGCTGGAAACATTGGAACAAAATTGTTTCGTAACATATCTGAGTTTCAAGATAGAAAAAAGAAATTCCCAAACCCCCAAAGACAAGAGAGCTGAAAAGGAGAAGTGAGAAGTGCTGAACTGTGACTGCCCTTGAGGGGCATGTGCCCGGCTCCGTAACTAAGGAACATATTTTGAGGAAGCATGTAGGGAAG
>NW_006795011.1:10661-27724 GCF_000442215.2 Lipotes vexillifer
GTAGGGAAAATCCACAAGGCCTTGGACCCTTGCAAGGTGGGGAGCGGGGACTGAGAACTCCAAATGTCTATCCAGGACCCTTGAAATTTTAGACTCTCGAAGACTGTACTGGAAAGTAACTTGCCCGTCCCCACAAGGAAAGGACAAAGAAGTGTGTTGACACGTTTTTGCACATAAAATTCATGACCACTCACTGCCTTCCCGTGGGTTTAGAGTTTGAGGTGACCATACTAGTGTCCAGGACACAGAGGCTAGGTGGCCCAGGTTAGCAGTGCCGGAAGAAGTAAAAGTAGCTATATTCTGCAGGCCCGTGTGCTCAATCTGCCTGCACAAGATACAATAAAACCTAGTCAAACATGAACCCTAGATACAAAATTAAAACTGTAAAACAAAGCCAGTCACCCTGTGTGAGATTCAGCGGAAACAAACAAGGGAGTTGGGGAAAAGAGAGTGACTTTGATGTACACCAAATTTTGATACTGTTCTTTTCAACATTTGTGTTAAGAAATCTGGAAAGACCATACTTTGTTTCTATCAAATAATAGATCAGAAAATTAAGTGCCTTTGTCTAATTATAGAATAAAATAAACTACTTTCATAAATGGATCTATCTTGATGAGCTAGACAATTCTAACACATTAGCTTTGTTCTCTTTTTAAATTATTTTATAAATGATAATGGAACTTTTATTTATTGTGAATGACTTCTGTTACTGGCTAAGGTCACATCTGAGACAATTTTACATTGTTTTTAATGACAATATTTTATGAGCAAAGACTTGTTTTTACAACATTGGAGATTAGTTGCAGTGGGGTGACTAAAAGTTTTGTGCAGTTGCAACCTTAGAGAAATGGTTTGATAGCCACCCTTCTCTCCTGTCACTTTTCTCTTTTCTGTGTCCCATTGCACGTGGAGTCAGTTGGTTCTTTGTCCGGAAGATGTGTTTCCGTGGGCATGGGGACGCTTCCAGGGGGTGTCTTGTTACGGATGTTGATCTGGAAAAGTGAGACTTACGTCATAGATATTTGTGATTCAGATTTCACAGCCCTCATATACAAATGGAAATGCACATTCAAAGGAGCTATTTTATTGCACATGGGTCTGAAATATCAATAAAAATTTGAGAGAAGATTGAAGTCTAACACCAGGCATATTATGCTTTATGGGATTATGAGTTGATTGGTGTCATATAAATAGGATAGAGAGACATAAACACTTTTATTATACTTTGCTGGAAATTCCATGCTAAGTTTTTTCCTGTGAAGACATAGATAAAACGTTCACTTCTGAAGCATTTTAATCCTTTAATAAGTAAGGATAACTTCACCAATTCTATTCTTTAAAATTAATTTAGAAACAAATTATTTATGGGAAAATTATTATTACAGTGCTATATATTCATATGAATATTTAATAAATTCATAACATTTTACATAAGATTTCTTTAAAACATTAGCTTGCGTGGCAGTGATTTTGCATCTAAGTTTTCCAACAATTACAGATATACAATACCGAAGATGAAGGTATTTCAAATTTCCCAAACCCAGTAACTAGAGAGTCAGCAGTGCAATTATACTTGGGTTCTTTATTTGAAAATCAGCAGTCTTCATTTACATTAGTTACAATATATTTTCACATGTTTATTTTGGGGGATTTTTAGTAGGGGGAAATGCACACTGAAGTTTCCTCCTGACGTATGTATTTCATATGTATATGTATATATATGTATTATGCAACACAAGTAAAACCAGCATTAAACTCTTTTAGAAAAATAATAGCATCAAATTAACTTTTTTGAGATCACATGTAAAGCTATTAGATGATTGTCCGACATAAATTAAAACCAGAAAGACGTAGTCTGTATAGCTTGAGAAATCGGGTAAAAGGGGAAACTCAGGAAATGAAAAGCATCCGGAAATGGCATTTATTAATTACGTGACTTACTTTTATGGTCTTATCGATAGTGATTTTATCAGAATTCCTCCTTGTTTAAAGGTGGTTATACCATGCAGAGATGATTAGATTACTTCACTCAGTATGGCTGTGCTTTGAAAATGTCACTTTTTCTCGCATCTCTTTATTTACAGTTAACGCTTAGGGAATATATATATATATTTTTTAGCTGAATGTTCACACATGAGGAAAAGCAGAAAAACAGAACAGCCACAGTAAGATGTGCATGATGGGCAGTGGCAAGGTGCACACCCTTGCCTGGAAATCGGCTCTTGCCCTCTGCCTTATATCAATATCCATCTGATTCATGCCTCAGCAGAATGACCAATTACTATCTGACCTGGACCTTCAGGTTGGGGGTAATTGTTGCAGCATGTTATATAGTAAATGTCATACACTAAAATGTTAAGGGTGTACAGCTGTGTCATTAAGACAACTAATAAACCAACAAAGAAGAAAAAAAAGGAAGGGCCAACATTATCCCCAGACCCCTTCATATTCAATCACTTCACCTTGGAAACAAGAACAATATTTACCTACCGATCCTGTATTTGATGACTTATTTAAATTTTCCTTGTTACGGTCTGCCAACATAATTTTTCTAGGTTTGTAAAATTTTGGAGTTAAAAGTTTGCCTGGGTGGTAGAGGGGAGAGTTGAAGGCCAGGCTCAGAATTGCAGCCTTGGTCAAGTTTTAGGTCCCTCCCTCTGGCAGGCAGGCATGGTACTGTTCGCATTCTGGTTAGAACAGATCACAGGCTTCTGTTTTACCTGCCTCAGGATGCCTTCAACTGTCTGACATTTTCTTTAATCAGAGAAAGCAAATAAAATGGTTGGATAATGAGGATGAAATTTTACATAATAGATAAATACAAATAATGGACTTATGGCTGAGACGGAAGCAAGTTTGTCCTCCCCCAGCTTAAGTGTGCCATGGTCCATTAGGGTCACTGCTCTCCCAGACCCTGAGACACATTTCCATTCTCAAAGCATGGACAGACAGTGGCACAGAAGCACGGAGGAGGTAAAATAATACTTTCCATGCCCTTTGCCTGCAAATTCTTCCTTATGGCATTTCATGGAGCAGAAAACAGAAACCCTTCTACTGTATAGACACTACTTTCTGGCCACAGTACCTTTTCACCAGCTGCCCCCACATTAACATTTTTGGACACCCCTTTGGAAGCTACAGCTTAGAATAATGCAGAACAAACAGGCACCGAAGTGGTGAGAGTTTATTTCACCTCGAGCTGTGAAGTTAGTAACAGGCAGGAACAAAAATGGGAAGAACCAAGAGAGCCAGGCTTTCTGAGGAATGAAGAGCTCCGTGCCTTCTTTCTGACCAGGGAAGCATGGCCTAGATTAACCTCTTCAGCAGTAAATTCCACTCAGCTTGGTCAACTGACCAGAGAGCAGGAACAAGAGATCCCTCCTTAGACCAGCGGAGCCAAAGCAGATAAATGATTGATGGACAGTGCTGTTTGGTCATGCATATCGACTGCCCGCCCTCTAGGTTAATGTTGGAAAAGAAGATTCAAACATTCACAGAAGGGCTGTTAGAATAGAATCCACCCAAACCATTTATGGGTAAACGATGTGCCTGGCTAGAACTTTCCCTATTCAAAGACGGCTAAGGTGAGAACACACATGATGCAGCAAGTACAAAAGGCTCTGCATATAGAATAAAGAGAACACACAGTCACAGGATATGTAGGAAAAGGATGTTTTATGGAAACAATTTATTGACAGCAGAAACTAACGCAGCATTGTAAATCAACTATACTCCAATAAAAATTAATTAAAAAGATGCCCCCAAACTCCTAATTTATTGAAAGTATAAATAAAGAAGCAACTGCAATTTCTGTTTTTTAACTCAACTTTTCAAAAAGTCAAAGTAATGCATTCACATATGAACAAATGCTATAGTACAGAGAAACTCAGGGAAAGCAGTGGAATTGCGTTCCTCCCCTTCCATCCCTATCCCACCCCCAGGGGCAAGTTCTACTAAGTTTTTCTGTTCTTATTGCTAGGTTTACCTTTGTGAGTCTAAAAATTATACTTAAGCCTCTGTTTCCTGACTTCAATTTCAGATAATTATCTATTGGTTCCCAGTTATAACAGATGAGAATTCAGTTCATCTTGATTTCTTGCTTCCCAAAACTTGATATTTATATTATTACTCCTATTAGTTGGTGTTATGATTTTAAATAATATATGTAAAACTTCACTACTTTTTGCCGTACACTTTTTTATTTTTTTATTTTTTGGCTGTGTTGGGTCTTCGTTTCTGCGTGAGGGCTTTCTCTAGTTGCGGCGAGCGGGGGGCCACTCTTCATCCCGGTGTGCGGACCTCTCACTGTCGCGGCCTCTCCCGTTGCAGAGCACAGGCTCCAGACGCGCAGGCTCAGTAGCTGTGGCTCACGGGCCCAGTTGCTCCACGGCATTTGGGATCTTCCCACCCAGGGCTTGAACACACATATATACCACATCTTTATCCATCTGTTGATGGTCACTTGGGTTGCTTTTATACCTTGGCTATTGTAAATAATACCTCTATGAACATTGGGCTGCATGTGTTTTTTCAAATTAGTGGGATTTTTCTTCAGGTGTATACCCAGGAGTGGGATTGCTGAATCATATAGTAGCTCCATTTTTAGTTTCTCGAGGAACCTCCATACTGTTCTTCACAGTGGCTGCACCACTTTACATTCCCACCAACGGTGCACATCCTAGCCAACATTTGTTATTTGCGTTCTTTTTGGTGATATGTAAAATTCCTTTTAATATTTTGATCCAACATTACATGAAAATGCAGATTTCTGTATTCTTTAAAAAAAAAAATGGAAGGAACCGCAACATCAATATACGTTGGCAAAAAATGTTTAGAAAATGACCGGTGGCAGCCACCTCTTATTCCACAGTCCAACAGAGGCTCTACAATTCTTCAAATATATGCAGTGTTTAACTCACCTGTGCTGGCACCTGTGCTGGCAGCCTGGCCTCTCTAGGCGTTTAAATTTGCCATCTTTATAAATTGGTCCTTGTGGTTCAGAGACCCATGGACCAAACTGATGGCTTATCAGTTCCTCTTCGACATGTAATACGTACTGGAGAGGCAAGGATAAGGTAACTGCAAAAACATTCCCCTTTAGAAAAGGAAAGAAGCGGAGTCGCACAGCAGTCACTGGTCCAAGGCAGTGATGGAATCTTTCTGGGTGATCACGGAGAGGTTCTTTTAAGCTGGTGGCAGGGAAACTTCCTTGATTAGATGCCAGTTCAGCACTGTGTGAGGCATTACCTTGTGCATTGTTCTCTGTAGCCACTGGGAGTTTCTTCCTTGCTTTTATTCCCCATAGACATATCTGTTGGGCACCAGGGCCTCTTCCTAGGCTTGCAAACTTTCAAAATCTCTTTCTCCTTCTTGCTAGAGGGCCTGCTGATGGGATTAAAATTCAGAGAGTCCAAGCTTGTGGTTTCTTTGGAAACCTAGTAGACTTTTTTCTTTGCTTTCAGCAAGTTCTGTGTATCAGTAACAAACCCAAAGTTCTTTCTCAGACAGAATTCTTATGACTTTATTTTTGTCTCTCTCATTCTCTCCCCTCATTTGGTAGCCAACCTGAGGCCATTGGCGATAACAGACCAGCTGGGGGAGTCCACACCCTTAATCTGATTGATGCCCTTGTCAGCGTCTTAATGGGCGTTGTCTTTCAAAGCCTCTGTCATCCTTACTTCTTACTCTGAGGTCTAAAACAACTGGCCTTTCCAATCTTAAAGTTCCCATATTTCTAGATTCCCTCACGTCTTTTACGTTTCTGCTTAGAATCCACGCCTAAACTCATCCTTTTAGGGTAGTGCTTTGCTAAATAAAAGTAACATCAACACACACTATACTGTTCTTTTTCCATTCATTTCAGCTAGAGCTACCTTTAATCTGCCTTCCAGTTTACTATGGACCATGGATTTATCACCTTTGCCACTCTATAGCATGGCTCTATATTTTTCCAGCCTTCTTACAGCTCAGCCATATTCAATATTTGATTTTCAAACTCCCCTGCTTACTGCATCAAGCAGGCAGTGAGGAGGAACACAGTTTTGTTTTGTTTTTTGAAACGGGTCATGGCTGTAGGTGCTGCACATTACTTCCTGTCACAATCTATTGCTGCAAGCTGCTGCAAAGGAGGAAAAGGAAAATATAGTTTAGGTTGTGTCTGTTCAGGAACAAGTAGGTAGAGGTTTGAAGATGGGTTAGCAGATGCTGCCACAAACACTAAATGCCAAGCGCTCAAACCACCACGTGGAAGGAAAATGGTGGCCAGAAGATTTCAATAATACTATGGATTGTATTCTGTCCCATTAACATTAATCTCCATGAGTACTTAACTCTGTATTTGCTGCAGGTATACATTCAAGTAGCTAGTTTATGTGAACTTGTTGGATGAGAGCACAGACTCTAAAGCAAGACCTTTATGTAGATTCTCAGTTTTTAATCTATAAGTTTATGGGATTTTAAGGCATCCTTTGAGAGGAAGGAATAATACCGAATGTTGGTATTTTGCTTTAGTCCTGTGTAAATCTCCATCTTTCATCAATACTGTAAAGTTACCTACAGTTGTGGAAAACATCTGAGTGGGTTGACAAGTTTATCTGAAAGTGAACTTTAAAGTTACGTGAAATATGTAAATATAGGCTTTTGTTGTAGTTTTAAGGAAAATAGATTTCCTAGAAGCTTAACATATTTCCTGTTTTTAAATTACTTTCCTACTACCATTGTACTATTTGATTGAGTGATATTTTGTTAAGTGCTATCCTTGATTTAAAGCGGTCTTCGTGATTTTTATTCTTTGTAAGTATTTAATCTGCATCTTCTGGTAAAGAAGGGAAGCTTTGAAAAGCTCAGAAATGTCTTTAATTTTAGGAAGTAAATGAGTTCAATAGAAATTTTTTTTAAAACGATGTAAGGGACGAAGGTAAAAATGAAAAGGCGGAACGAGAGGGATTATATTACTTTAGTCTGAGTATAGCCGTGCTTCGTAAAAAGGAAGGAAGGGCTGCCTGAGAGCAACGTCTTGGGGTTTCCTCTTCCTCACCGCTAGTCCTGCGGCTGTTAGAATTAGCAACAGATTCCCAGCCTCTTTGGCAGAGGAAGGAAGGCTGGCAGCATATTCCCACCTCAGGAGGACTCTGTCCATGCACATTTAAGAGGATGGAATGGTGATTCATCGGTGGTATTGCTTCTGCTTGCTTCATTCTGAGGTTGGGTGACACAGTAACATCATAGGTGAGGGATTACTCTTGTAGACATAACTTTGCTGGCGTGGTTTCCTCCACTCCCACCACTTGTCCATCAACATGGCAGCTCTTTATGGAGCTGGACCACCTGTGGGCCCTCCCTCACCTCTGAGAATCCTGTACTGTCCTCCAGCTCACTGCACAGACATTCCCAGGCCTGACCCCAGGTGCTCAAGTCCGGTCTAGATATGGCAGGACGGCAGGTGCTTCTGACTCAGAGAACCCGCTTCTGTCGAGTGTATGTGGCAGTTATTCACCTGTGAGCTTCCAATTCTACCTGCAAACCTCCCCCAGGCTGAGTGAAGAATGTAGACCATTAACTGTGCGTGTGCCTTATTACAGAATCAAACAGTTATCTCTTAAGGAGCATGTAATAAAATGCCTGATTTCATCCTTGGAATATTCTATATACTGTCTTAACTTTAATGGAAAGCATAGGCCCTACTTTGTGACGCTGGAAACTCTGGGACAGACAGTAACATACAATGAATATGCTGATGCGGCAGATGCGTAATTCAGATACAAGCAAAATTAAAGAACAGTATTGAGAATAAGTAGGTGCAGTTTGTTAACCCTCTGGTATAAATGCAGCAAACAAGAGGAATAGTTACCTTAAACTGAACCTTGAAGTTATCACTTCTGTCGCTTGCTGAAGAGGAGTATTTCTTAAAATAAATACAGGGGTGATGTCAGCAGTAACAGAAACTCAGATTTTACATTCCTACTTGTCAAAGCAGCCTTAATTCCCTCTAAGTATAAGTTAAGGAGCACGTTGAACTTGGACAACTAGGTGGCGCTGGTGCGTTATCCTTTCAGTCCTGGAAAAGCGGGTTCAGAAGTCGCCTTCTGCATTCCAGTCAGTGGGCTGACGTGCCCGTGACCCTCGGCTGCACGTTTCGCCAGTAATTTACGAGAGACCCAGGGGTGCATGTTGGAAGTGGTGTCAGTCTTCAGAGGACACACCAACTACTCTCCAGCCTCCCGTTGGCATGTCATGGCCACGGACCTCGAATTCACTATTTTGTTTTTTTTAACTTTCTAGAAAAGCTAACATTATTCTCATAGAAGGAAGGATTTTGAATTAAAAAAAGAAAAGTTTTTCCCCTTTGGGAATGTGAGTGCTTAGAGATGCCAGAGTATTAAAAAGCGCTAATTCAAAGCGATTGTGTTGCCATCAGAGGGGTAAAAATGAAATTTCACAGCATTACCACCAAAGGGATGCTCCTAACTGCTTAGATCCTATGTAAAGGCAGTGTTTGACTTTTGAATATAGAGATGCAAAATTAAGTGGTGGTGGCACATACTCGTGTGGCACATACTCGTGTGGATCTTATGGTGTCGAGCGCTGATCGAAGTACTTTGCGTATATTCATTCCCTGTTTTCCCACAACAAACTTTGAAATAGGCACAGTGATTCACCCCTTTCTGTGGATGAGGTTACTGGGACACAGGGAGGGATAGTAACTTGCCCCAGGCTTGCAGCTACAGCGGTGAACAGTTTCAAGTAGGAGAGTTTTCTTTCTTAGTTACCATATGCTAAACTGCCCTTAAAGGAGCCTTCATCAACACTGCTTTAAATGATTGGAGTATGATGCAGATGCTTAAAGTACAAAATTAAAACAAACTTGAAAGGAAAATTAGAAGAATTGGGCATTTATTTGATAGCAACATGATAGCTATAGGATCAATAACTTTGTATCATAGAAATAGGATGGAATTTCAACTTGCATGTAATTTAAATATATTAGAGAGTGTGAGACACATTAAGAAGGCTATCAAGGCACCTTTGAACTGGCTCATTTAAAATCTGAATACCCAGAGGGAACCAGCAATGGTGTCCCCATATAATGATGCAGAAATACATTTCTTTAATTTTTTTTTTAACTCTCCTGCCTTTTCATCAGTAGGATCCTTGACAAATAGTATTTTATATCTTAATTATCTTTTCTTAAGATATAAGTATAGGCACTGAAAAAGTATTTCAACGTTCCGTGGAAAGATGTTTGCTGCACACTTACAGTAAGCCAGGAACTACACCAGAAAAAGTATCAGAAACAAAAGAATATGACTTAGTTTTCTCTCGCTGCATAAAAAACTACCAAGCATTTAATGGCTTAAAACAGTCCCTGTTCATCGGCTAACAGTTCTATAGGTCAGAGATCCTGGGCCCCGGTTCAGGGTCTCTTAAGCCAAAATCAAGGTTTGCACTAGCCTTGGCTCTTATCTGAAGAGTGAGGAAGACTCGTAGGATCAATCAGCTTGCTTGCAGAATCCAGTTCCTTGTGGTTGTAGTGCTGAGGTTTCTATTTTCTAGTTGCCTGTGGGCTGGGTGTTGTTTTCAGCTTCCAGAGGCTGCCTGCATCCTTGGCTTGTGGTTTCTCTCCATCTTCAAAGCCAGCAATAGTGTGTCCAGTCCATCTCACACTTTGAATCTCCCTGACTTCTCATTGTGTCTTCCATTTCTACCTTTTAAAGGATGTGTGATTAAATCGGGCACATTATGGCTAATCTCCACATTTTAAAGTCAACTGACTGGGGACTTCAATTACAACTACAGAATCCCTGCAATACCTAGGTTAGAGTTTGAGAACAGGAATCGTAAGACGTCATCTTTATAATTCTGCCTAACAAATGGCTTATTCCATCAAGGAGCATGTTTTGTTTATCTTAGGATTTGTTCTGGTGGACATACTTCTCTAATGACAAGGGGTGAGTATTAATTACATGTATAATAAATTTAGAGATTAAGCAAACCAAATTATAATAATAAGCATCATCAATTAAGTGCATTGAATATGCTTGGCACCTTAAGTATCATTTTCTCCTTCGATCTTCATACAACTCTCTAAGTATAAAGCTGAGTTTCAGAGACCTTTCAGTAACTAGCTAACATCAGCAAACCAGTAAATGAGAGAAGCCAGACTTTAAGACAAGAACTGTGTGAACATAGTGTCTGTGCTTTTTGCTATGCTGCAGGAAGGGAAAGGGATCTAAGAGTCTTGTCCTTGAGAAGAAAGTTATGCTTCAAGCAGAAAGACTAAATTGTTGTGCAACATCAATACAATTAATGATTCATTACAGATAGCATAGATTTTTATATGTATGTACCTGTGG
The DNA here is from genome assembly GCF_000442215.2 of Lipotes vexillifer. Lineage (NCBI taxonomy): Eukaryota > Metazoa > Chordata > Mammalia > Artiodactyla > Lipotidae > Lipotes > Lipotes vexillifer. The sequence goes on from NW_006795011.1 coordinate 21,017, forward strand.
CACTGTGTCCATTTTTATCCCAATAGTTAAGAAGTTATATGTAGGTAGGTGTGTGTGTGTGTATGAAACTAAGATGAATTCAGAGATGATAAAAGCTGTTACATAATAATCATTGAGATAGGATTTTATCAGGAATGGAGAAACTTGAGGAGGACCTAAAACATCAACTTGCAGATACGGCAAAACCTTATATTGGTTTACTCTATCCTCCGAGCGATTTAAAGGGCACTATTTTAAATTACAGTGCTATATTTACAGCACATTTTTAAAAAGAAAGCAACATCTTGGACAATAGCTCATAAACTTTGGGACCAACTCCTCTCATACTGATGGATAAAACTTCCTTATCAAATTTATGAATTATGAATTGAAACTTACCCCTCAGGCTGTGGTTCTTAAAAGCTGCTGATGGGGAGAAGACCCTAAAAAGGATGGAGCATGGAGCAGTCCAGCGGGGAATGAAGGAACATTGGTCAAGTCGTTACTCCTGCTACTAATAGTACTAGTATTTATTAAGTAATTAGGTAGGCTGGTGTGATATTGCGATTTACAAGAAAAATAGATTTGGTCGTTTAGATGACAAATATGTCTGGAATATTTTTTCATATATAGTCGGTTTTCATCCAGGGTTCCTGCCTCATAGCTCCCCAAACCTTTGGAATTTCCTAAGTGATGGGAGTCTGAAGGTGCGTCTTATAATATGTTAATGAGGTGACTTCTAGAAGGCACTTAAGGATGGGGGCTGGATGCCAGTGGAGCCAGCCAAGTGGTTCGAGGGTCGGGACTTTCAGTCTCATCCCCCCAACGTCTGGCGAGGGGAGAGAGACAGGAAAATGGCCAGTGAGTCTATGCAGGGACTGTACCCACACCACCGCTGACACCACCCAGCGTTAATACAGAGCCCACAGTGTACAGCCTCAGTCCCAGAAGACTGCCCCTTACTTCAGACACCCATCACGAGTCTGCGCCTCCCACGCTTCTGACTAACCTGGTGTAGATCGGGGTCTCCCACGAGCCCCTCTTGGGTTCCAGAATTTGCTGGGTTGGCTCAGAGCTTGAAAGTACTCAGCTTACTATTACTGTTTTATTATAAGCCACATACGACGTATGAACAGTTAAATGGACGAAGTGCATCACGCAAGGGTGGTACGGGGGTGAGTGGTGGGGGAGTTTCCTGCCCTCTCCAGCAAGTTGCCCTCCCAGCACCCAGTCCCAAAACTCTCCGAATGCCATTGTTTGGGGATATTTATGGCGAGCCCACAGAAGCGCCACTGATTAAATCACTGGCCAATGAGGACTGATCTAATCAAATCCCCTCCTCTTCCTGGAAGGGGGTGGTGTGGCCCTGAGAGTCCCCGCCCTCCAGTCACGTGGCTGGTTCCTGCGGCAGCCGCCCTCTCCTTCAGGAGTCACCTCATCAGCATAGACTCAGGGCAGGTTGAAAGGGGCTTAGTGTGAACAGCGAAAGATATTCCCTTCACTCAATCCCTCAGGAAATTCCAAGGGTTTTAGAACCTCCTTGCCAGAAACTGAGAGCAGAGGCCAAATATTTATTTCTTATAACGTCACATATGTATTAATTTTAATACTGATTTGTGTAAAGTAAATAGACTTCATTTCTTACGGCGGTTTTAGGTTTACAAAAAAAAAAAAAGAAAAGAAATGTGTGAAGTTCCCATATATTCCCCCCCTCCCTCCATCACAGTTTCTCCTATTGTTAACATAGTACATTTGTTATGGTTGATGAACCAACTTGATAAATGATTATTAGGAAAAGGTCATAGTTTATATTAGGGTTCGCTATTTGTGTTGTACAGTTAGTTCTCTAGGTTTTACCAAATGCATAGCGTCATGTATCTCCCATTATAGTATCACAGAGAAGAGTCCCAGTCCCCTAAAATTCCCCTGTGCTCTGCCACTTCCCTCCTAATCCCTGGCAACTACTGACGTTTTTACTCTGTAGCTTTGCCGTTTTCAGAATGTCATGTGGTGGAATCATATAGTATGTGGCATTTTCAGACTGACTTGTTTCACTTACCAATGTTTGTTTGAGGTTCCTCCATGCCTTTTCATGGCTTGATAGCTCATTTCTTTTCATTGCCTAGTAATATTCCATTGTCTGATATACCATAGTTTATTTATCCACTCACCTATCTTGATAGATATCTTGGTTGCTTCTAATTTGGGGCAATTATGAACAAAGCTGTTATAAACATGCATGTGCAGGTTTTTATGTGGACATAAGTAACTTTCAACTCATCTGTGCAAATACGTAAGCGTGCAGTTGGTGAATCGTATGGTAAGACCGTTAGCCTTTGTAAGAAACTGAAAGACATCTTCTGGAGTAGCACTACCATTTTGGATTCCCACCAGGAGTGAGCTCCTGTGGCCCCACCATGGATCATTTTCAACAGTTACAAATGAGAGTTGACTCTGATTATTGGAAGCTTTAATAGGTCTATCGGCGTGAGCAACAAAGAAATATTTTCATGACTACCTGTCATTTTATACTTAGTAATGCTTTGTGATACTCCATGTCTATAAATTACAATAATAACACAAAACGTTTTCTTTGCCCAGAGACTTTATTTTAGCATAAGCTGACAACCGGATAATAATATTAATAATAATAATAATTAATTTAAATTTATTTAATGGCTACACATATTTCAAGTTTTAAACATGTTAGCCTATATAAAACAATTGTTTCAACAAGTATATATGATATTGTAGGTAATTTATACAAATACGAGTAATACATAGACTCAGTTAGTATGAACGGCATATCCTTGTGACAGAGCACAGACTTCAGAAATGGATGACTTGGACAAATACTTAACTTAAACTTCAGTTATATCACCTGTAAAACAGTTACAATAATACCCTCTGCTGAAGCATGGGAAAACTCTGGAAATCAGGAAAGTATAGGATATATTTGGTGGAGAGTGAGAAGTTTATTTGAGCTGGAAGGCATAATTCTTAAAGGACAATACTGTGGAGAGTCCTGAATGTACGTCTAAAGAGTTCAGATTTTATTTATTAGTGTGTGGAAATCTGAAGAATTTTTAAAGGGTCACACGTGGATTGTGGCCTAGTCAGAGATTTACTTTAAGATTACTTGAGAATGTAGTCAAGAAAAATTTTGAAAGAGAAAATCATTATGGTGTGGCAAATGCTAGTCTGTTATTCTTTTCTATAAGTTAGAAAGAGGTCTCCTTCCATCAAGGTATTTTACTGCCATCTCCTAGAGAATCTGTGTTGACTAAGATATGGCTGGCACCAGACAGAGTTGTGCAGTGCACAACAGTGCAACTGTATGCAGGGATCCTCTCCTTAAAATCTTGCTATTCCTTCCATATTTTAAGAAAACAGGCCTATCAAGGGTCTTTCTTTGTCTTTAACTTCTTTTTGAACTCACTCTTCTTCTATTCCCTTTGTTTCCAATATCACTTCATGCAGATAAATCCAAAACCTTTACCTCTAACCCTCACATTCTGCCTTAGAGTTTTATTCAGCACACTGGACGTGCCTATCTGATATTTTAATACTTTTCTTTGTTTTTTTTTTAATACTTTTCAAACTTATCCAGAATTGAAGTAATCATCTCCCAGCCTCCAAACAGCTCTTCCGGATGACTCTAGCCCTATTAACAGCAATGCTTTTCTCCCAGTCTCTCAGGTTTCAGGCAAGAGTTATCTTTGATTTCTCTCCTTTTCTTCCTACATTCAGCATCAAAGTTTATGTTTGTGCAGGCTGTGTAGGACCCAAATCTAAGAGGCGTCGGTTACATCAGAAACAGTGCAGATGTATATAGCGATCATGACAGTTTTCTGGCAGATGACAGCACATGTTTTTATGGAGAACACTGTTTTTTCACTGGCATAAAGGCCTTTATAGGCTAGTGACAGTGTTTTAAGGAGGAAGTGAGTAGATTCTAAGAAGGTGGAGGCATCAAGTATATAGTCCCTGCCTCAGATCTTTAGTAATAAATAAGTCAAATCCATGGCTACGGGAGAAGACTGTATGATCCAAGTGTGGTGAGACATTTTTTATGGTTGAGAAACATATAAGCACAGAGAAAAAATTATTAAACATGTAAGGGTCTGGGATAGAGGGAAGAAATGATTTACCAATGTGAATTTATTGCAATTGCATTAATCACATTTTATAGTGTAGAAAACAATGTGATAAGCTGTATGGAATCCAGTTCTGATTTTCTGCTTAGCCATTCCACCTAAAATATTCTGAGATATTCTCAAGGATGAAAAGACTTCGCTCCCGGGACTAAGGGGTCATTGAGGAGATGGTCATTGCCCTTCCTCCCAATTTTGCTCTACTAGATGAATATTGCAGAAGGTTTGCCAGAGGACAGATGTGAGAGACATTTTCCTACTCGAATCAAAATTGTAGATGATGGGAGTTGATTGACACCTATCACCAGATCCACACACAAGGCTGACGGCACTGAAAATAACATCACCAGTGCTCACGAGACATAAAAGGTTTCCCTGCACACACCATGAGTTTCTCTCCATGGTATTCACAAGGGAAATTTTATGCTGATTTAGCTCTTTGAATGGTAGGTGCTGGCAGTTGCTGCTCCATCACATAAAGCACAGATTATTTCACTTTGCAAAAGCAGCCCATCACCACATAACGAGTCTGTAAGGACCAGTTCTTTACTATGTCAGCAAACAGTTACATGACAAAAGTCTGAGACTATCAGCTGAAAGTAGGTCCTTGGGGTTTCAGACGTGAAAAATGGTCATTATTATTTGCATTAACTAACAATATTTGCTATTTTTCTTGGCTAATTCCTATCTTATTTTCTTATTACTTTATATATGTTAAAATGATCAAAAGAAGCACCACCTTTCATTAGAGAACAGTACCATGTGGACAGGGCAACAGGCATGTGTAATCCCTATTTTACAGAAGAGAAAACTGATACCCAGTGAGAGAAAATTGTGGAAGCACAGTTAGTAACTAAGAACTACACAGAGATTGTTGCCCCATCTGTGGACTGTGACCCACTGCCTCTTTAAAATTAGCTCCTTAAATTATCTTTGAGATCAGCGAGAAGGCAACTCGCAGTGCATGACTCTAAACTTCACAGTGTCCTGCCAATGTGATTTGCTCCACCAGTATAGTGGATTCTCACGTAATAAACCCACTTTCAAGCCCTCTCCTACTTTGTGGCCACTACGCTCAGCTCTTGGATTTCAGCACAAAAATTTCTTACCCAAGAGCTGAAGAGGTAGAGATTTTACATTATTAAAGGCAACACTTTGCAATACAGTGTATAAAGAAAAGCCTTCCTTACTGGGATCTATATGAGAAAATTTGGTTCAAATCAGTGTCTTTCAGGTATTCATCTTCCTCTGGGAATGCCAGAGCTAGTAGGAGTTTACTGTTCTCAGACAGAAGTACACTGGAACCCTACTTTAAAACCACCTTATAGAGAAAACCATATACGCGATTCCCTGCAACAACAGTCTTTTCATTCTTCTGTAATTGAATATCCTTGAATGGTATCCGAGGTACACTCAACACTTTCCCCACTCTCTCCCAGAAATCTTGTCTTAATGTGAACTGTTTCACAGTTAGTTTTTAGTAGATGTCTCTTCTGACATAAAATATGCATCCTATAAAAGATTTTCTATTAAGTTCTAATCTCAATTAAGCAGACTCCAGTAGATATTTAATAAAGCACAGTTGCATAAAAGTTTAATATACTCATGTTCACATTTGGATTTAGGTTAGATTCATATACACAAAAGGGACTAGACACAAACAGTCTACTTTGTGATTCCATGAAACGCTCAAAAATAGGCTTTTGTTCCATGTATTTCCATGTGCGTGTGGATAATCTAGAGTTCATCGTAATCATAAATCTTTCACGTTGAGTTCATATAACTGCACACATGTAAACATAGCCTGTGTGTTTTAAAAAGGTTAAAAATAAAAGAGTTTTCATTTCTTAGTCACCTTACTTGTTATAAATTAACTAGAATTCCATTGTTGCTGATTTGGTTTATAAGCCCTAAGGAAACAAAACATGGATTTACTTTCGCATCTTTTTTATGCAGTGTCTAAATAACTATCATTTTTGAAAATAGAGATAGTTAGCTATGATACAGTGTTAGTATAAACCAGATGGGGTAATAGAGACATAAAATTGATAGGCTGTATATACTAAGGCATATTTAATCTTCAGCTCACGAATCTGTAATTCATTATCTGATGGGAATACATCTAGGCTATTGATTTCAATAAGATAAAGACTTCTGGTTTCTCTAATCATGTCCATTAGTTTCCTGCAGACAGATTAATAATTTTTCACAATCGCTAATGGCAATTGTAGGCATTTAATTTTGCTGCTGCCCTCCTCTAGTTGCTACTTGGCAACGTATTTGCATGGTATTAGATAAAAAAAAAATCCGAAGGCTCTGAAGCAGTCTTCATTTGTTATAGTACTTCGTTTACAAAAGCATCGTTATGAGCAGCACTTCAAAGTACAAAAAATTTTTACCAATTTTTTTTTTTTTTTTTTTTGCTGTCCAGGGGCCTCTCACCTTTGTGGCCCCTCCCGCTGCAGAGCACAGGCTCCGGACGCGCAGGCTCAGCGGCCACGGCTCACGGGCCCAGCCGCTCCGCGGCACGTGGGATCTTCCCGGACCGGGGCACGAACCCGCGTCCCCTGCATCG
>NW_006795011.1:28391-39292 GCF_000442215.2 Lipotes vexillifer
GAACCCGCGTCCCCTGCATCGGCAGGTGGACTCTCAACCACTGCGCCACCAGGGAAGCCCTCACCTATTATTTTTTTAATTAGATATTTATGTTAGACTTTAAGACAACTTTGTTGCCTTAGGGACTAAAAACTTGTTTTAAAAATGAATCACACAGAGAAGATGAACTTCTTTAATTTCCTTTTACTGGTAAATCTGAACACTGTAAATTTGAACAATGCTTCTCTTGAAGAGAATTGAAGTTATCTTTAAATCCATATATAAACTTTTTATAGATTCTGCAATAGATTTTTTTTTAACTATCTCATTCTGTATGATCTAGACTGGTTGTTGAATCTGATATGTATTAATTTTTTGGAAACAGCTTAAAATTTTGTTCTACAATTATTTTAAATTAGGTAAGTCCACCCTAGGACTTTCAATGGCGTTTAGTTGCTGAAAGATTGATTAATTATTTTAGAGGAGTTTCTGTCGAGGCATGGACCTCTGGAGAGATTTCTATATAGATAGAGAATCAGTGCTCACAGTAAAATTATTGTTTGCAAAATGATCTTCAACTCCAAACATTAGCTCTGATTCAAATGATAATACCTTTTTGAGGTAGTATTTTCATTTTCTTTGGATAACTACTAAGAAGTGGAATTGCTGGATTATATGGTAGTTCTGTTTTCAACTTTCTGAGGAACCACCAAACTGTTTTCCATAATGGCTGCACCCGTTAGTGCACAAGGGTTCCCTTTTCTTGATATCCTTGCCAACACTTGTTATTTCTTGTTTTTTTTTTTTTTTTTTTTTGTTTTTTTTTTTTTTTTTAGCTATTCTGACAGGTGTAATGTGGTATCTCATTGTGGTTTTGATTTGCATTTCCCTCCTGATGAATAATACTGAGCACATTTTCATGTACCTGTTGGCCATCACTGGAAAACTGTCTCTTCAAATCTCTGTCCATTTTTAAATCAGATTGTTTGTTTTTTCAGTGTTGAGTTCTATGTGTTCTTTATGTATTTCCAATATTAAACTCTTAATAGATATATGATTTGTAAATATTTTCTCCTATTCCATAGGCTGCCTTTTTGTTCTGTTGATGACGTCCATTGCTGTGCAGAAGCTTTTTAGTTTGATGTAGTCCCACGTGTTTATTTTTGCTTTTGGTGTCAAATTAAAAAAAAAAAATCATCATCAAGACCTATGTCAAGGAGCTTACTGCCTACGTTTTCTTCTAGGAGTTTTATGGTTTCAGGTCTTACATTCAAGTCTTTAATCCATGTTCAGTTAATTTGTGTGTATGGTTTAAGAAAGTGGTCTAGGTTCCTTCTCTTGCATGTGGCTGTCCTCTTTTCCCAACGCCATTTATTGAAGAGGCTGTTCTTTCCTCACTGTATATTCGCGACTCCTTTGTCATAGATTAACCGACCGTATATGTGTGGGTTTATTTCTGGCCTCTCTATTCTGTTCCATTGACCTACTCTTATGCCAAGACCATATTGTTTTGATTACTGTAGCCTTGTAATATAGCTTGAAATCAGGGAGTGTGATGCCTCCAGCTTTGTTCTTCTTTCTCAAGATTGCTTTGGATATTTGAGATCTCTTAAGGTTCCATACTAGGTTTTAGGGTTGGTTGTTCTATTTCTGTGAAAAATGTCATTGGAAACTTGATAGGGATTACACTGAATCTGTAAATTGCTTTGAGTAGTATGGACATTCTAACAATGTTAATTCTTCCAGTCCATGGACACAGAATATCTTTCCATTTATTTATGTCTTCATCAGTTTCTTTCATGGATGTCTTATAGTTTTCAGCATACAGGTCTTTCACCTCCTTGGTTAAACTTGTTCATAGTTGTGTGTGTGTGTGTGTGTGCATGTGTGTGTGTGCAGTTAAAAATGGGATTGTTTTCTTAATTTCTCTTATGTTTTGTTACTAGTGCATAGAAACACAACACTTTCTTGTATATTGATTTTGTATCCTGCAACTTCTCTGAATTTGTTCATCAGTTCTACCATTTTTTTTTTTTTTTGGTGGAGTCTCCAGGGTTTTCTCTATATAATATCATGTCATCTGTAAATAGCGACAGTTTTACTTCTTCCTTCCCAGTCTGTATGCCTTTTACTTCTTTTCCTTGACTAATTGCTCTAGCTAGCACTTTCAATACTATGTTGAATGAAAATGGTGAGAGTAAGCATCCTTGTCTTGTTTCTAATCTTAGAGGAAAAACTTTCAGCTTTCACCACTGAGTTTGAGTTAGCTGTGGGCTTGTCATAGGTGGCCATTATTATGTTGAGGTAAGTTCCCTCTGTACCCACTTCATTGAGAGTTTTTAACATAAATGGATGTTGGGTTTTGTCAAATGCTTCTCCTGCATCTATCGAGATGATCATATGACTTTAGTCCTTTCTTTTGTTGGGTATATTACATTGATTTGCAGATGTGGAACCAGCCTTGCGTCCCTGGAATAAATCCCACTTAATTGTGGTGTATGATCCTTTTCGTGTATTACTGAATTGAGTTTGCTAATATTTTGTTGAGGACTTTTCCACCTATGTTCGTCAGGGAAATTGGCCTGTCGTTTTCTTTTCTTGTGGCATCCTTGTCTGGTTTTGATATCAGGGTAATTCTGGCATTGTAAAATGGGTTTGAAAGCATAAATCATTCTTATACTCTTCCATTTCTGGAAGCATTAATCATTCTTACACTCTATAAATTTTGCCTAAAATTAAGGAGCTTATTAGGTAATATACCTATGATAATAATGAACATATATCAATATACCCACTGCCATAATGTCAAAATAAGTCTTAGCTAGAATACATTCAGTGTGTTATTAAAGACGTAGATTGGGTCAGCCTCCAAATATCCTGGTGGAGAAAAATGTTATGATTTGTTAGATTGAGGCTATTTAAAACTTCCAAAACAGCTAATAAAATAATTCTGAGAATTTAAGGAGAGCAAATTAGTTTGACCATTTTTCTGTCCATTTTCAATCCTGTGCTGGTTTCCTAGATAATTGTTTCCAAATATTCCTTATTAACAAGTACCTCAAAAAAAATTAGAGTAGCAAGAATTAACATATGTGTGGAAAGTAAGAAAAATAAATTTGATAGGAGGAATAATATCTACTAATTAAAGGCATTGAAACCTGTTAGATGAGTCCCATGTTATGTTTTGAGAGCCAGTAAATGGGTTTGAGGAGCAAAATAACACATTGGATGGGGTGTTTAAAGCAGAGATTTCAGTCTTGAAAGAGAGGTCAATTTAAAGTCCTTGGTAGGAATCTAGACTTGCATGATGAGGACTTTGAAAAGAGTAAAGGTGACACACAACAGAGGTCGTGAAAAAAAGAGATCTTCAGGATTTCTACAGGGTAAATAAGAAGGAACTTTGAAGCTCTAAGCACCATTGATTGAGGCAGGTGATAAGGTGAGCAGATTGGAGGGTTGTAAGGGAGAAAGACATAACAGGGGAAGAGACAGTATTGTTGTTGTTAGTATTGTTTGCTTTAGAAAAAGTCACATTTATTCTTTTCAGATGGGAGAAAAGTTGGAGACCATTTTCATCCTTTTTCTCTAAAATTGTACCAGTATACTTGGAGTCAAATAACTTTGCATTTAAGTTATGTGTCACATTTAGCATCCAGCATGCCTGTGTTTGTTCATTCAATCATTCATTCATTCATTTGTGTATTCACTCAGCTAGCATGTATTAAGGGCCTACTATTAGTAGGGATTTGTGCTGGGCTCAGGTTATTAAGAAAAGAAGAGAGAGTTTCTGAGCTCAGGGAGTTGTCATTTTCTCGGAGAAGAACATTACTCACATTATTACACCAGTGAGTGTATAATTTTACACTGAGTCCACCACAATCAATGAAAGTAAAACGGTTCTTAAAAAGTATAATAAAGAGTTTGGAGTATCAGGAAGACCTCTCTTAGGGCAGTGACTTCTACAGTGGGATTTGGAGGATTCAGAGAAATTACAAAAGGAGTAGAGAATTCCAGAGAAAGCAGGAAGAGTATATACTACAACTGTGTAGCAAGAGGAGAATGGTACTCTACAGAGAGCGGAGGTGACACAGGAGGCAGAGGCGTGAACCAGGCCACAGTCAGAATGCAGTCAGAAAGGTACTGAGAAGATAAACTGGATTGAATGTGAGGTATAAAGAGCATTGTCAGAGTTCATTAAAATGAAGATGTCTAGTAGAAGACAGTATCTGAATGTATCATTTTCTCCTTTCGACATTTTGGTTAACAAAAGTTGTCTTTCCAACAAATCAGCTGAGCAAAAGTTCCCAGGTGTGTGTTAGTCCTCTTGTTGAAACGCTGTATTAACAAGGTCCACAAACAGACCTTCAGCTGCTTCACAGTTTCTACTCTGCCTCTTCACCACCCCACGTGGAGCGTGGCTTTGCTATTTCTGGATGAAAAAAAATCAAATGTGGTGGTCCCTCCTTGCAGCCACACATTTGCAACCTTCTCGGGAGGCACTGCTCAGTGTCTAAGGTATAACAGTAATGGCTGGGGCAGAAAGGAGATTCACTCCTAGGGTTCGGTTTCCTACAGCTTCAGGAAAGTCACAGGCAGCTGCTGCTGGTGAAAAGACAGAAGACTAGGTATTTTCTGAGAGTCGCGGGTTTTCCTCTCGTGATTATAATCAGAAAAAAGTGTAAATGTACAAAGAAAGGCAATCTCTCCATGCAATAAGAAGATGGGAAGAAAGTACTGTGGGGTTGAATGAAGGTGAGATGGCATCTCCGTGGGCGATGAGGGAAGTTTCTGATTCTTGGAGGAATTTGTGTTTGAGGCACGGCTTGATGGATGGTAGATACTTAAAAAATGAGAGTGGAGCTCAGAAGGTAAAAACATTTCAGGTAGACAGAAAAGAGTAAACAAAGGCAAAAAAGTAGGCAAATACTGAGTATGTCCAAAAATAACAAATTGTTTGTTTCGACTGAAATTTAAATTAGGTCTATTTTAGGGAGATTAATTTGATGCCAAAATATATCCTGTGAACAAAAGGCTGATCATGCTGTCAGTTAGGAGACTTCTAGAAAATATTGCTGAATCTGTGTCTTCAACTGACTGACACATACGTTACTCTTAGGGAGAGTTGGAAGGGATTTGTAAGCTTTTCTTAGTAACTGTCACCCCCTCTGCCAACCTATTTTAATTTGTAGATGTGCACATGTGAAATGGGTTAGCTATACTGTGGGACTTGAGTCATCTATGCCAGGTGAAAGTTAAGGCAGTGAGAATAAATGCATTTACCAAGGAGGAGGCTGCAGAGAACAGAGGGACAAGAAGAAGAGAAGACTCAAGAAACAGGAGACTTAGGTCAGAAGGAAATTCACAAAAGCCCATGAAAGTAAGCAAACGGAAGCTATGGAAGAAAACTTTGCATGTCTGATAGCATTTCCAAGGGGAGAGGCCAACGTCTTACCTGTGTTTGGATTCCTCAACAGTCCATAGTACTTACACCATAAAATCGTTAAACATGCAGAATAATTCCAGCCCAAGCTATGCTTAATAAAATTTACTGAAATATCTTTTTTTTTTTTTTTTTTTTTTTTTGGTTTACTGGCAGTACTTTCGGTGCATGGCATTCTCTTTCTTTGTTTTCATTTCTAAGTCTTTTAGCAAAAATTGTGGAATGGTCATAACAGCAAAGGTATCCAGATATCCCTGTGTCCGCTGCATCGGCAGGCGGACTCTCAACCACTGCGCCACCAGGGAAGCCTTCAGCGGTTATTTTTTTTCTCCCTTTTATGTGTTAGTGGTAAATACCAAAGATTAAGATGGTCAAGTGTTTATACATCTTTTACCTAACTCTGAAGGGCAGTTGAATGGTCTAATTGATTTTTAAAGTTACACATCAGATACAGTGCTGCAATATCACATTTACAAAGTGTTCCATGGGTTTCCAGGTTGGAGATGCTAATTATTACTTATTGGGTTAAAGTTTGCTGCTAGGCCTTAGGGACTGTATTAGTCAGGGGTCTCATGAGAAACAGGGTGTGTGTGTGTGGAGAGAGAGAGAGGAGGGAGGGAGATGGATTGATTGATTAAATGGCCAGAAGATTGTTAAGGCTTTTGCTAAATCCAAAATCTGCAGGTTAGGCCATTAGGCTGGAGACCCAGAGAGGAGTTGCAGAGTGATTCCAATGACAGAATTTCTTCTTGGTCAGGGGGAGGTCAGTCCTTGTTCTATCAAGGCCCTCAGCTAACTGGAAGAGGCCCATTCACATTATAAAGGGTAATCTGCTTTCTCAAAGTCTACTGATTCAAATGTTAATCTCATTCAAAAAAACACCTTCCCAGAAACATCCAAGATAATGTTAGACCACATATCTGAGCATCGTGGCCCAGCCACACTGACACATAAAGGTCAACATTACAGTGACCATCTCTCCTATGCATTTTATCTCTTCATTTGCACTCATGCATTCTCTTTATACCACTGTAGCTCTTTTCTGCTTTTCCAGATGTTTGCAGGTTTGTTTGTTTGTTTCCCACTGAAGGATTGTAAAAGTTATTGCTACTAATAATCACTACCATTCTAAATTATTCTTACAATGACCACTGCTACTGTTACTACTAAAGGGAACCAATTGCTACACACCTTCTATGTGGTTGGCAGTGAAACATGGGTTTTATTTACATACTGTATGTCTAGTTCTCACAACAAAAGAGGAAGATAGTTGTAAATACTCATTTTGCAGGTGAAGGACCTGAGAGTCAGTAGGATTAAGGGGCCTGTCCAAGGCCTTACAATAGTGAAGTGGCCGAGCCTGGACTGGAGCTCATGAATCTTTGCTTTTCCGTATACTACCCTGCATGATTTAATTTTTGTCTCGTATATTGTACCATAGTCATTCACCTGTTATGACTTCACAGTGACAAGAAGAATTTTAAATGTAAGGAAGAGTCATTAAGATATTATAGGTTTTGAAACGAAAAGCCCCTTGATCATTGATTACTGTGAGAGTTTATGTAAAAGCTACTTGAGTTTTTAAAACAGCCCTGTATTTTGGATTATTTTTAGAGTGATCCAGACCTGAGAGAGGAAAATAGAATATACGCATAGTTTTCTTTTCCCTCTGTCACCTCTGTCTGACCTCGTGTGAATCGATTAGAGATGTTGTTGGAGAGATTCAACTTTGGATTACTTGGTAAAAATTGTCAAGATTCAAGCTGAGGAATTTGGATTTGGTTTCATTAGAAACAGATAATGCTATAGATTCAAAGGAAAAAGGATGCTACAAGCAAATGGACCAGGAATCCTCTATTACTGCCTCACATTCCTGACACAGTCTCTTAATACTTCTTACATTATGATCCACTAAGATGTCTCAAGAGTGTTTTCTGTCACAGTGTTTGTATCCAAGTAGTGTTTCTCTATCATGGTGATTATTCCATTGGATCCAGGAGTGGTATCCTTCTTTAACAGTTATATTGGGTTTGGAAAATGGTATTACCTTTTGCGATCACGGTTCAGAATGTCCTTAATAATACGTCAGGCCTATTGGCAGTAGTAGATACAGAGCAGAGCTCAGAACTCTGTCTTGCCTATAGTCACAGGAGTCTCAATGGAGGCTTAAGTGGAGACGCCTTTTCATTTCAGAGCTGTATAGGCTCAGGTACCCTGAGCATGGAATAGAATTATTGGATGCTGACATACATAATCTTTAATTCTGGTACAATCTCATTATTTTATCTTTATTTAATTAATTTTGTGTACAATTTTACAGGATCTTAGAGGGTTCACGAATGACTTTATGTCTTCCACAGGATAATTCACATTCTCCTGAATTTTATACCACACTGGAGTTTGTGTTTTTCAGTTTTTGGTTTTCTTGTTTAATTTTAAATCAATCTTGTTTGGGTTGGGAGAATTACTGACTTGATTTTGATCGGGCTGTCTACCAAATCAGAGTGCATGTAGCCTTCTTTAGAAAGCTTCTTATTTTAAAATGTTTTAGTATCATTTTTGTTACTGTTTTTCTTTTCAATTAGTCTGTGTGCCACGAAAATGTTAAAGTATTCTTTTTTAACTTTTCTCTAAACCATTTATAAAAATTATCCATTAGGTCACACTCCAAGAGGGGCCTATTGGAAAGGCAGCCAATAGGCCCCTCTTAGATGGATCCAGAGGCAAGATGAGATAGCAGCCTGCAGAGTAAAAGCTTGGAAAAAAGGGGGTGATTCTCAGTAGTCTGCTCAAGTCACTGTTCTCTAGATACCAAAATAGCTATTTTGAAACTTTAAATTGTGTAGGTAGCAATGTGCACTTTAAACAATTTGGGTATTGGAATACAGTAGCTTATACTGAGTGATTCAAGTAGAAACCACTGAGGAAGATTTTACAAATTGTGTGAAGCTAATTTCCTATTTGGCAATCATTTACTGATTTGCAGTGACCAATATTTTTGCGAGAATTTAAACTCACAAAAATACTCTTTTGTTTTGTTTTGTTTTTTTCAATTTCAAGCCTGGGAAAGATTTAGGGGGTCCTGGCTCCAGTTCCAACTAGTTGCTGGTTGGTTAACTGTGGCAAGCTACTTAATACTTTAAGTCTTAGTTATATGTCCAGCACTCTGCCTAGGAAATAGTAGACACCCATAGTTATTTCTATTATATTCTAAACATTATTTTTCTTTCCAGTAGGCAACTCTGTCTCTGGGAGTTTATCATAGAATCAGAGAAGTCTAAAACTGCCTGCCCTCCAGGAGCTTACAATCTTGTAAAGCATTTAGTCCAACCTCCTCAATTTAAAAGTGATGTTTGAACAGGGAGTGTAATTGGATTTGCTTATGGTCTGAGGAAGGATGCTGATTCTTATTGGGTGCCATATGGCTACAGGGCAAGGGACTAATCTATGGGGCTCTCTGTTTACATACTGATGTCAACTCTTAGGGTTTGATTTTAATGGAACATTTTGGTCATGTAAAAATGCTAATGGCATTTAGCAAATGCTAAATCAGTGACAGGTTCTGTTTTAAGTACTTGTATTTTCTCATTTAATTCCTACAACAATCCCATGAATAGGGAACAGTTTTATCTCTATATTCTGATGATGAGGAGACTGAGGATGCTAGAGATTATATGTCTAAGTTTGTAAAAGTAAGCAGTAACAGAACAAGAGTTCAAACCCTGAGCCTTATTCCAGAGCCCATGTAATTAGTATCTGACCTTCCTACCTCTTTGATAATAATTACCGACATCAGATAGTGTCAGCCATTGATAGTTCATTTGTTTTAGTTCTAGATATTCTAAAATTATTTCATTAATAAAGACTGAAATGATTTCATATTTCCTTATAACCTAAAGCAAAATTATTAAAAGATGGTATTTTACATTAATTTGTATGTTTATATTTTACTTCAATGTGCTACTTAACATTTCATCAAGTTATCTTCCCCTATGTAGATATCACTGTGAATATTTTGATATCAGAATATGAACCACTGTTATTTTAAATATTTTATACTTTAAAAATTATATTGATATTTTTAAAATGGAAAATAATCTCATTATTTAAAAATGTACTACAAATTAATATGATCTACCCGAGTTCTTAGTATTTTTTTGGTGTGTGTGACCAAGCTTTACATCTATTTCATTAGAGAAAATTGGCTTCTTTACTACTATGAAATATACATCCCCAAATTCCTATTGCTTTCTATTGTAGTATAGTTTTATTTTTGATTTGAATAGTCAATATTAGATATACGTTCTCAAACATTTTTTTCATATAGTTTTTCCTTTTTGTTATCCATAGATTATAGAAGGAAACATTTGTTTATAAACTACTAAAATTACATTGATCTAATAAAATCATCCTACTATTTTATAGCATTTAAAAATAACATTAATGACAGTTTATAATTACTTATATTTATTCCAGTGAATCAGTAAAACTGTCTACCATTTTCAGGATTTATTGCTAGAATCAGCAAAATGCTTAACTATTTGGATTCCACTTCTTTGAGAAAGCAGAAGACATGAATACTTATTTCTATTTTATGTGAGGGAAATATTGTATAGTTATATCAGAACAAAAGTTGAAGTGATGGGAAACATTGTTGATTATCTTTAGATGCACTAGAAGATATTAAGCCTTTTTTTTGATATATTTTTCCAGCTTTGAAAGAAGACAGTATGTCTTCAGTTAAAGCAATCTTAGAAGTAGCATTTATTTAAAATAACTTCTTAGCATATTTTTCATGTCTTTGTTCTCCTTCTTGGCTGGACACTCGCCCATGTGACTTTACGTGAAAATGTGATGAGAGTTGGGCGTCCCACCCAGACCTGCATCCAATTCCTCAAGCAGAAAGATAGTCACTCTCAGCTGACCTCTCTTTTTACTTAAATCACAAGATGCTAGTTAAAAATATTATTTAATCAGCCTTTTTGATATCATTTATAAATGGTATATAATGTAAAACTCTGAATTTTCCTCAATTACTAATTATCATTTTCAATTGTTCATTTATAGTTGAAATATATTACCTAAGAATTAATATGGTATAAAAAAATAATCAAAAAACATAACAAAACCATTTATCGGCCCCAAACAGATTGTTATAGGGGAAGACAAAAAAATCTGTTCTCTTGTTGAATACATTTTACAGATGACAGCACTCTCTCAGTTGATACATACCATTTCTGTCCACCCTGCTTTTCATGCCTGTTGGACAGGGATCATGCCCTGTTTGTTTTTGTGTCTTAGCAACACAGCATAGAGCACACATTCAATAAATGTCGTAAGGATGAGGAAAGAGGTAGAAAGAAAAAAAAGATTGGAGGGGGTGAAGGAAAGGACAAAGAAATGAGAGACAGTGATGCTAAGTTAACAGTGAGTCCTACTTACACTTAGCGAAACACTGTTACTTTACGTAAGTCATTTTCAG
>NW_006795011.1:39302-40474 GCF_000442215.2 Lipotes vexillifer
AAGGTCTGTTCTCTGAGACTTCAAAGTGCTCCAATAATGACGCTGAGGTGAAAATCCTGTCTTTTGAATGCGGAGAAGGAACCAACTAAATTACATATATATGTGTCTGTGTGTGTGTGTGTATTTACACGCACGATCTCTTAAAATGAGCCGGAATCTTTCAATATGAACGTTTTGTAAGAATTTGTAGGAAAGTAAGATTTGCCATAGCAAAATGTTCCTTTGGCATGTGGATTATTTCAAGCTGAAAACAAGCTTAATAGACTCAGGAAGAACCTTTGACATCCCCACTAACTGCCTAAAAAATGTAGGCAGAGGACCCCTTCCAGGAACGGAGCTGTCACCATAGAGACTACAGTAGGAACTAGGTGTGTAGACAGGGCAGCTTAGCAGAGTCTGTTAAAATTCCTCTCTGGGTCCCATTGTCTCTGCCTGGCCCAGGAAACGTTTGTTTACCAACTATTCACTTTTCCATCCTCATGTCAACTGCCTTTGCTCTTCTGTGAAGTCCCAAACCCCTACCCTCAACATCCTCCTTTGTCTTTAGCTGAAGATGTTTTTTAAGGTGAGATTTTCAGCCATTGTGGTGAGTTACTCAGTTTTCTTTGGTCTCTCCTGTGTACGCATGTTATTAAACTTTTGTGTGATTTTCTCCTGTTAATCTGTCTCATGTCAATGTAACTCTTAGACCAGCCAGAAGAACCTTGAAGGGTAGAGGAAAATTTCTTCCTCCCGGACATATTAAAACAAGCCCAGGGAAATTCCTTGGTGGCGCAGTGGTTAAGAATCCGCCTGCCAATGCAGGGGACATGGGTTTGAGCCCTGGTCTGGGAAGATCTCACATGCCTCAGAGCAACTAAGCCCGTGCGCCACAACTACTGAGCCTGCACTCTAAGAGCCCACGAGCCACAACTACTGAGCCCACGTGCCACAACTACTGAAGCCCATGTGCACCTAGAGCCCGTGCTCCGCAACGAGAGAAGCCACCGCAGTGAGAAGCTCGCACACCACCATGAAGAGTAGCCCCTGCTCGCCGCAACTGGAGAAAGCCCATGCACAGCAGTGAAGACCCAAAGCAGACAAAAATAAATAAATTTATTAAAAAAATAAATAGGGCTTCCCTGGTGGCGCAGTGGTTGAGAGCCCGCCTGCCGATGCAGGGGACACGGGTT
>NW_006795011.1:40484-51575 GCF_000442215.2 Lipotes vexillifer
TACCGCAAAATAAATAAATAAATAAAATAAAATAAAATAAATAAAGCCCAGAAAGGGATGTTAAACCAACTTAATAGTGTATCAGAATATTAACAAAAATTGTCATTGACAGTGTAACATAACAAAAGTAGTCAAGGGGCAAAGATGTTGAGAAGGGACAGGACAAAAAGAGCACACCGAGCTGTTAGGGAACCAGGGCCCTTTGCCGGATGCGCTGCAAGTGGGCCGCTTTGACGCCGAGGTTCAGCCGAGAAAGAGCTTATTCATAAGGCAGCCAAGCCAGGAGTCAGAGAGCAAGTCTCCTTTCCGCCGCCCGAGAGGCAAAGGGGTTTGGGACATTTATAGGACAAGCAGGAGGGCCTCAGGACTGGGGAAAGGTGATGGGAGGCAGGGAAGAGGGGCGGTAACTGATGTTCTGCGCAGGCGCAAAGGGGTTCCGTGCTTCTGCATATTCATAAGCGCGGATGTTGCGTGATCTGAGGGTGGAGTCAACAGGCCGGTCCGGGACGTCTGCGCAGGCCCAGTTTCAGCGTCCGTGGTCCCAACCAGCCTCAGCCGGCTCGCGCTTGGTGGGAGCTGACTCCGGGTTCCTGGAGAACGCCCGGGCCGTGTGAAGCTGGGAAGGTATGCAATTAAGGAGAGGAAAAAAGACAGAAAGACGCCCGTAAAACCTAGAGCGAGCTTAGTCAGCGAAGGCAGTTTACAAGCGAAGGGGTTTGAACAAGCCGCTCCCTTATCCGTTGTTCTGCGGCACAAGCTCAGGAATTCCTATTAGTTATGAGCTTCCGCTAACTCTGCGGGGCACGGTTTCAGAGCCATGGTTTCTCTACCTTTCTCAGCTGCCAGCTAGGCTGGCCATCTGGTGGGACCTTTATTTGCGGCTTGCTCTGTCAAGGTGCCGCGCAAACACGCCTGTGCCGAGCACGTTGGTGGTGTGGCAGCTCCCCTTTTCTCACCTGCTGCGGAGAAGCCGTGGATTCACCTCTCCTGAGATGCTGAGACGGTGTCCTCGTCAAAGCCTAAGGCCAGTTGTCCTTGCAGATTTCTTTCCCCCTCTTTGCCCAGTAAGCCAGTTAAAGTGACCTGTAGACAAATGAGATGTGTCCTCTCCCCCTCTTTTTCAGCTTTCCTTAAACCGGGGTGTGTCAACTGCGACACCGTAGTCATTTTGGACCAGATCATTCTGTGTGTGTGTGGGGGAGGCGGGGAGGGCTGTTCCGTGTAGTGTAGCATGCTTGGCAGCATCTCTGACCTCTACCCACTTGATCACGGTGGCACACCCCTGACCCCGAGTTGTGACAACAAAAAGTATGACCAGACATTGTCCAGTGTCCCCTGTGGCCCCAGATTGCCCCTGATGGAGAAGCATTGCCCTGAGTAAAGGTGGTGCTTATTTCATCTCTTTATCCAATTATATACTTTGATTTATTTTCAGGGTACTTACTGGACTGCTCCCCCGATTCATTCTCAGTCTCTCCCTGATACCTCTTACACACATATAAGGAAAGAATGCAGGGGCAGTTTAATCTTCGTTCTGGAACCAGCCAATCCCCAG
This sequence comes from Lipotes vexillifer, assembly GCF_000442215.2. Taxonomy (NCBI): domain Eukaryota; kingdom Metazoa; phylum Chordata; class Mammalia; order Artiodactyla; family Lipotidae; genus Lipotes; species Lipotes vexillifer. Next base: position 42,040 of record NW_006795011.1, read on the forward strand.
GAGGACTGGCCCGATGATTTTGGCCTCATTAGCATGAAAATATTTCACAGGATTTTTAAGCTATTACTATTGCACACCATTAAAAAAAGATGAATAAACAATCCAATAGTGAAAAACAGAACAAGTGGTCGATATAATTATGCGGTATTAAAAATGTAGCTGAAAATAACAGAAGGTATGTTAAGTATTTTACTGAAATCATGGGAAAATTTTGGGTAAAACATTGACATTTTTTTTCCTTTACTGTATCAACCACACAGCTATTTTGAGCAAACCTTACCTCTGGAAACGACTATACAAAGAAAATTGTCAGGATGTGAAAATTTTTTTTTCCCCCTAATGGGATATGGTAAAGAATGAACATTAAGGATTACATTCCTAATCCGTTCCACAAACCCAGTGGTGCAAGATGGGACTGCATAATGTATCCACTTTCCTGTAGTCTATTTGAAGCACCTGAGTTTGATGGTGAAGTTAATGTGGTTTTTAGTAGTGCCTAATTTACCCTCAGGGAGTGGCTCATGCTGGGAGAACGTGTCTCATTACGGATTATTGTGTAGCATCAGTCATGCTATGAGATGACAAGACTTTATAAGACAAATAGTATGGATCAACCTTCAGAGGCCAGCGCTGCATGCAGGCAAAAATTCTCATTGGCAGAACAAAACAGAAAGCCCTTAATGAATTCTGTTACCGTGGCAGCATATTGTCAAATCATGCACTAATAACAACAGAGCTGGAAAACCATACCAAGAAACCAGCATGTCTTTTGGCAAGCTGGAGACCAGGGTTTGGTGCCGAGCTTCCAAACATTCTAAAGGAGAGAATTAACATCAGAGGAAGCCGAGAATGTTTGTGCAAACTCTGCAGGCATTCGGGTATGAGTCCTAGAGCAGCTACATGAACCTGAGGGTTATTTTTTCTTCTTCTTTTTTTTTTTTCCACTTCCCAAATGTAATTAGATGTTAGTTGGTTCAGTAACGAAGAGCATCCCAAAAGGGTGTCTGGGACCTCAGTCACATTTTAGGGAACACAGCTCTACCTCCTGAGTCAGTTCTTATACTATAAACCTCTGTAATTTAAGATGTGGCAGAATTTCAAGGCAATTAGCATAATATGAGGGTGGCCAGATGTCCTTGAATGCTTAGGTGTGAGCCAGTATTTTATATTTTGTCTTGGGAAGATAACTACATTAAAATCTGTCTCAGATTGAATCATGTGGATCATGTTGTAAATCACCTGAAATATCAGAAAATCCGAGATTTAAATATATAAAACATTTGGGAGAATGAAGTTATACAAGTTGTCTGTAACGTTCCATTTATTTGTAGTATTTCTTTTCAGTACCTGTGTTTTAGGGCTGTGTTTGCCAGCCAGTTTTCTAAAACTTTGGCCCATACGTGGCAAACTTACCTGAAACATTGTCTTTTTCTCTATTTCCTTTATTTTTGCTCAAATCCTATGCCTTGTTTCTTATCTTCCATTTCCTTTTTCTTTCCTGGAAAAGTGACAGCTTCCCATGTCTCTTCACCCATTGTTTGTTGACATGAAAGGAAAGAAACATGGAAATGGAGCAGTGGATTTCAGACTTTGCTCCTTGAAAATCCTGGGGTAGCTTCTCAGCTGCAGGTGGGGAGGGCACACAGGGAGCAGACAGGGCTCTGAGGCTTCCGCTCAACTTCCAGTTTACAAGTAGTATTTCATTGTAAAGAAAGCTTTCCACAGCACAGATATCTCAACAGTGGTAGAACCCACGATGCCATCAGGTAGAGTAGACCCAGGATAGGACATTTGACCAAAGGAAAATAATCATACTGAATAATAGAAGCATGGGGATATTGAAGAAATTCACTGTGGGTGTTTCATCTCATGATTACTCTTCCTTCAAGCACCTTAAGTTCAGCCCGTATCTAAAAATCAGGAACTTCTCATTCCCTCCCATTTAATAGTAGCAAGATTTAGTAGCTTCTGCCATCTCAGCAGGAGCAAAGCATGTAGTGGTCCAGGTGTATTTCTATTGAGTAGGGTGATTAAGGAGTATGAAAGGATAAAGATGTAACTATATAGGGAAACAAGGAAACTAAAATTTATCTCAAATGATGTCTCTCTTGTCCCAAAGAAAGATTATATATCTCAGTAATTCCTATGGCTAGGAAAATTTTATGAAAGAAATGTTCTTAAATGTATGGACACCAAAGGGGGAAAGTTGGGAGGTGGGGGGTGGTGGAGGTGGGATGAATTGGGAGACTGGGATGGACATGTAGACACTAATATGTATAAAATAGATAATCAATAAGAACCTGCTGTATAAAAAAATAAAATAAAATTCAAAAAAAGAGAAAGGAATGTTCTTTTTAATCATAAAGGTATTTTGACTAGCTATGGTTTTATTATTACATGAAATAAAAATTATACTTTATTTGTATGTATTATAATAAGGTGTAAATTTAATTTTAAAATAAAAGCAAGCTTACACCATACATTTTAAAGATTTGTCCTACATTAATAAAAATAGTGTTTTGCATTTATAGGACATGATGTCAAAATGCTAACATGTCCTAGCAAAAACGTTAAAAGAGCAGGAGTTCCTGGATTATTAATTATTTGTATTCAAGTTCTCTAAATTTAACCTCAAATTAACTGTCGTTAACTGTGAGCTGTTTGAATAAGAGGTTTGATAATAAATAATTTATTATTTATCTTGTTATTTTCCTTGAGGAAATAACTTTATTTCCCTGAAATATTAAAACAAATTTTGCCTATATAATGGAAGACTATTTCTTGTTTACTATAGAAATTTTAATACTTTTTTTTTAAGATACTGTTTTATCCAAATCCAAGTGGTATTAATTTTTTTTTTTTTAAATCTCAGCATAGTAGAGAGATATGTGAAGAATGTTTTAGCTTCCACTATGTCAGCAGATGTTGATTAATTGGGGGAGAAAAAGCTTATTAAACAAAATAACATTTCCAATTTTGTATTAAATGTTACCTCTTCTACTGTATAAAGCAGGACATATTTTGGCAAGATCTCAAGCTTTTAAAACTAACATTGAACGTATTATGGAGAAAAGACTTGCAAGTTGCCTTGTGTTCCTAACAGTAGCTGGAAAAGGAAAAGAAATTAAAATGGATAAACAGTTAAAGTGGAAATGCATGATTACAATGGAATGATACATAAATCCAAATCAAGTTTCAATGTAGAGTATATTTTTAAGTATTTTCAGAGAAATTAAATAATTTTCAGATTTAGTATTTTCTGTAATCTTCTAAGATTAAAAATTTATTTTTAAAAAAGATATTTTCAGATGATTTTGTTTGTGATTGTGTATGTCGACTTCAAACCATGTTATGTTTTTTTCTGTGTTTGGTAACATGGAACCATGAAAAGTAAAATTAGCGTTTAAGGGATAATTCAAGGAAAAGTCTTCTCTAGTAACATTTGCCCCGGTGAGCTGAGTAATTTTTGTAAATTAGTCCTGTGGCCTGAGTGATTTAGATCATGACTTAAGTTCTTTCTTTCAGGTTGAATATTCAGATACTAGTCAACATCAAGCATACGATAAACGATTTATTTTTTTCTGCAGTAAATAGATCAAATATTGAGTGAAATAGTGTATTTGACCTGTGTATTGCCTTTATATAATCCCTAATTGTTTTCAAGTAGTGTCTCTCTCTAAGTCGATGAGATCTTTTTCTATTGTTATTTTCAGATTTGCTTGATGGATTAGGAAGGATGTGTTCAATCAAAGAGTTCTGGATAAACGTTAAAGGATAAGGTTCTAATGAGTGCATAACTCAAACTATTCTTTATTCACTCAGTATAAACCAATGATCAAGTTACCTGTGAACATTAAGGGTGGAGGGAGGGACAGTAACACATTCTTTACTCGACTAGGATGTTTTTGTTTTTCTCTAATGGAAATTTTCTTTTCCTTTTTCAGCAGTATTTTTAACTTAAGGTGTGCATTGGGAAATAATTTTCACTTGCCTTTTGTAGTTTTTAATTCATGAAAATGAACCAAAACCAAGAGGTTATAGTTATAACATTTCTTCTTTATGAACATAAAAGAATCTTATTAGCTATTGCAATTTAAACTTTATTGTATTTTAAATTAACATATTGTTTTTGTGACTTAACAGGCAGTAACTTCAAGCTCCTGTGGTGGATATAGATTCTTGCTGCAAGGAAGTAACAGTAAGTGCTTATGTATATGCAGTAACTTTTTAAAAACTGCAACATCTTAATATTTGGAACTCCATTATGCTTAAATGCATGAAAAAAAGTTAATATGGTTATTTAAATTTACCCTATCATTTTATAGCTTCAATAAATTGTATTCACTCTAGTGACATTTTACATAGAATTTTAATAGATTAATGTCAGGTCATTTTAATAATGAGGAAAAATAGACCCACAGCCAAGTCTTTCCATTTTGTCCAGTATGTTTATGTCAGTCTTGCTATATAAATTTCACTTATGCGTTAATGACATTAATTATCTCTTTGATTAGCTGATTTACAAAGAGTCTGTTTTCTATGGGCAATTATTTGACAATTGGTTTTTAAATTTTGGATTGTGGGACATTTATTTTGCATTCGTAGCTTCTTTGGAGCAACTCAAATTCGTCTGTTGTAATGGTGCATTTTAAATTGTTTTCACGCCAATGTGAGTCACTAACTCTTGTATTCATCTCACAAAAGGTAAGAGGGGGGCCTCTTTCTCCCAATTGGGATTAAATAGTAACTTCTCAGTTCTTCTGCAATATATTTTTCATAATGGTTTAAATCTGTGTGTTTATTTCAAATGTGAGCATAAGTAACTTCTGTGTTACCTGCCAGCCCTGCGTTATCTTGTGCCTCCCTTTACATTAATGTAATTACTTGGGAATTATCTCTATTCCAAATTGAATAGGGAAATATCAGCTTGCTGCAGGCTCTGTGCTCATCCAGGAATTAAAGTAATTTAAGATACGAGGTTTTAAATGGGAACTCTATTTGTAAGAAAAAGATGTAATTCACTGCCAGAGGTATCCGTTTCAGTGCAACTTCTAGAGAGACAAAAATGCTCTCCAAATTCTAATTCTTGATTTTCTAAGTAATTTGGATCCCGGTAGCTTTTCTACTCAGATAGGTTTCTAGGGTGTTGTGTAATCTGGGATATATCCTGGTTTCCATTTCTTACTGATACCATTTCCTGGGTGTCTTCCTGACTCAGCCATTGAGCTGTTTGGCAAAACTTCTATCCAGTGATCTTCAATTCGACATGGCCTCCTCAGGCAATGACGGGTCTTCCTTGAGTACAGTTCATTAAATGTTGTTTTGTAGAATAGATGGTGATTATACTTACCAAATGTCTGCAAGTCTCTTTTGGAGATATGCTGTATTATAAATGAAATTATTTTCTGTTTGGGGGAATTCTTGTTTATTAATATTGCTGTAAGTTGTAATAACTTGTAGTTTATTAATATTGTTGTAGATGAAGGCTTTGGTGAATAGACTGTATTGATCTTTAGAAAGTGTTAGTTGGTATTAGCTTTGCGATAGACTAAAAATGATATAAAATGGTTGGTAAAATGACTCAGACTATTTCTCTGTCTTGCTGTGGATGTGGAAGAGGCGACAGGGACAGAAAATGCCTCATAAATCAGTGTCGGGGTGTTCCCTACCCTACAACCGAATAGAAATCATCACAGCAGGACTGCCTGTTTTACAGATGATGTTATAACCCATTTACTTTAGAAGCTCTTTTCCTTAGAAGTCATTTCTAGTATTTTTTTAATCATCAAATTATGCCTATATACTTTCTAGGAGCAATCGAGTATAAGTATGTGTGTTTAAATAAATATATATATTTATATAAATATACATGTATATACACAATCAGCAAAATCGTATCTTCTTAGGGTTCCCAAGTAGGAAACTTTGAATACACACACAGAATTTTATTTATCTTTGGATCATTCTAATTTTTATTTTATATCTAAATCTTCAGTCTCAGTCTGTTCTTACTCTGTCATTTATTTATATATTTAACAACTTTTGTGTAGCTAGGTGTGTGGTCTCAGACACTGGGGATAGGGGGAGGAAAGATTAAGTTCCTATCTTCTAGCTGACCACAGGATGGTGGAGAAAATACAAACATTTAACAGTCATTTCAGTTCACTGTGGTAGGAGTTGTGATCGAATCAGGATAAAATGGGGAATAGAGGGGTGAATTCTCAGGTCATCCTGGGGAGCTAAAGCTAATGTTTTCTGGAGGAGGTAATTCTTGAACCACAATAGGTGTGTGTAACTGAGGTGGTGGTGTTGGATTGTGTGTGTATACTCCAAAGTGAGGGCGTAGGGGTGAGAGGATTGAGAAGAAGGGGCTGCAGGAATCATTTCAGGCTCTGTGGGAAGGGAAGGCTGTCTGTGCAGTATATACGGCAAGATCAAGGTGACAGGGGAACATTTCCACATGCTTAGGGAGCACAAAAGAAAAGTTGCAGAGTGACAGGAAATGCGAGAACTAGGGCATAAACTTACATCTGCGACTGTGCTGAGGAGTTTGCATCTTATCTCATTTTTACCCAGAAAACAATAGGGAGCCCTAGTGAATTTTATAACAGTAAGAAACAGTGGAGTTGCATTTTGGAAATAACAGTAGGGCAGCGATTTTGAAAAAGGATTAGACAGACTCATCAAAGCAAGTGATTTTGTGGGGTAGAGTAAAGCCTTGAAAAAGTTGAACAATGGAGACCAGGTTATTTCCGTGAGGCTATACCTGTCCTGCGTGAAGAAGGGAACCTACAGGATGATTATTGATTGGAAGAGGCTCATGGCAGTGGGAGCGGGTTGAGGGAGAAGAGAAGCTAATTCTCAGGTGAATCCTTGTAAGAGCAGGAAGAGTTTGTTCAAGTCAGGGTAAAATAGCCTCTTCCCCATTCTCTAGGAGGTACCGGGAGTCTTCATGGAGTCTAGTTCAGAGCCCAGGTAGAACCCGCTGGCTGGAATGGTTATGACCACTTGTTCTGTCATCCATATACTGTCTAATAGAGTAGCCACTAGTGACTATTAAAAGTAATTCAGATTATAAATGTATTTCCTTAGTCACACTTATATTTCAACTTCTCAGTAGCCAGATGTGGTGAGCAGCTACCCTTTGGGACAGCACGTATGGTGCCCAAAATCATATTGAACGATGCAGTTCTATCTAGATTTTCAGAGCACCCATAAAAGAATGCGGATTTTGAATCACAAAAGTAAATGCATGACTAAACGTATTTTAACGTTTACCTTTTAGAAGTAGAGAGACTTAATTACGTCCTTGTTCCATAATCAGTTATGTTGGTGAATAACATCTGAATTTTAATAGGACGAGAAAATTTTAAATCTTCTGATTTATAATTTGAGGATTTTTTCTCCCTTATCAGTATAAAGGGCATAAGCAAAAGCTACCTGGCCCTTACAGAACTGACAAAAAAGCCCCTGGCAACAAATCAAAGGGGGCAGGCGCTGTAGAACAAGACAGTTTTCTCAACTATCTTCCTAATGCTTTTTCAGAATCTCAAGTTCCATCTTCAAATTCATTAATAAAACTCATCGATGTTAGTTCTCACTGAAAGATGGTAACATCTGGAGTAACAAAATGTTACTAGAGGGCAACTTCTAGGGCACTCAGAGTGTAAAATACAGTTCACTACTCTTGACCTCTTAAAATGTGTGAGATTCAAAAAAAACCTATAATGCCAGCGTTTCATAATAGTGTTGCCAAATGATGGAATATCTTATTTCTGAGGGAAATACACTTTGATCTTACAGGGAAAAATAAAGTTGCTCTCTATTCTAATGGCACACAACCGAGTTCATTACATGTGGTCTGTAGGTTAAAGGATGTTTCGTACCTGGTGGCATGTTCATTATAAATAGATTTTTGATGAGATATTCACAGGGGGAAATCAGTTGGAAGCTGTGTAGGAAGAGAAGCAGTGAATAGCTGAGTTAATCTGTAACTTCAGCCCTGGACTAATTTTTTACAGAATTCTCCCCGTGATATTATTTGCTGGCTATAAGCTATTTACATTTAGCTATTTCTCTAACACTACAAACTAATATATAAATACAAAATATATATTAAAATTGTCACTATAAAGTAACTTGTATGTGTATATATATGTTTATATATATATGTAAGTTTCATGTATATATGTGTATATATAATCAGATCATCCTTTAGAACAAACAAGTCCATACTTCGCTCTCTTAAGGAACGTTTATCAGTGATTTTGTCTAATTCAGCTTTGACATTTTAAAATGAATTCCAGTTCCCCTCTGTCATAAAGAGCTTCATGGTTGGTGTCTTTGACTCTGCACAGTTTTCTTCTTCCCATGCAGATTAATCCAAGGTATTGTTTTCGTCATATCACTTTTTAAAATTTTTTTCTTTCAAAAAATATTTATTTACTTATTTATTTGCTCACAGCCCTTTAGGGAGTACGTTGAAGCTGCAGAACACAGTTTTGCCTTTAGCCTGCGTTCAGGGCCGGTCCAGCCTGTGTAGGTCTATAACGGCTCACAGCCAGTCGCTTAAGTGAAGTGTGGCTGATCCTCTTTCGGTTTTCCTCCACTTGGGAAGGGCATTTGTCCTCCAGCTGCCTCCTCTCAGCCTTCTCTCCTGTCTCAGAGCCCTTCGCCTTCCTGGCACCCTTATCCAGATAGCTTTAGTCTCCAATAGCTTAAATTCCACCCAATATTCCTCACTTTTCATAGAGTTTATTAATTTGCTACATCCGCATGGTCCCTTGTGACCATTCTTGACAAGAAATGGAATTAATAATAAAAACTTACTTAAATCTGTTAGTCATGTCCTCTTAGCTTGCTTGAGGGCAATTGTCATGGAATAAACTCTCTATTTATTGACTGAGAATTCAGAGGACAGATAACCTTAAGCTGCAGCCTTCCATGGTCAGCTCATTGATCCATACTGACCTTAGATACACTGTGGATAGAATTAGCAAAATATTATTGTTCTTTTTATTGTGCTCAAGAATGCTGGGACAATGGATTTTCTTCCTTGAATCTCTAAAGGGCCTTAAGGTCCATAGATATTGATACTGTGTACGTCTAAAGATCGGTCAGTTTCTGAGATAATATTAATGTGTTCATGCAGTTACCTTTGAAGAGAATATGGGTTTTGATTTACCTGCCTATAAATATTAAATTATCTGAAGTAACTAATGTGGTTATTTCTGTGTTGGTTTATAATAAACATTTCATTCAGTGAAAAGGAAAAACAAGGTATTTTGTTAGCAATTGCTTTTAAACTGGTTTTTCAATTAAAGATGACTGGAGGGACTTCACAGCTCATAGCAGTATCTTGGGGAGATCAACTTGTGTGTTTAAAAAGAACTCAAGGGACTTCCCTGGCGGTCCAGTGGTTAAGACTCCACACTTCCACTGCAGGGGGCACAGGTTCGATCCCTGGTCGGGGAACTAAGATCCTGCATGCGGCGCGGTGCAGCCAAAAAAAAAAAAAAAAAAAAAAAAAAAAACTT
>NW_006795011.1:51906-54409 GCF_000442215.2 Lipotes vexillifer
AAAAAAAAAAAAAAAAAAAAAAAAGAACTTAGGTAACGTGAGAGTTACCTAGAGGCCTTTCTAACCAAAAAATATATCCTTTAGCTACATCTTATGTAGAAGAAATACAAGTGTTTGAAATTCCTAATGACCACTTTAGTGTTTTCTGGAAGCATATCTAGCAGATGCAATAAGCTATCCAGCTGTGTCTCATATAAATAACATTTTATGTGACTTGATCTGCCATTGTCACTTCATGTATTAAGTGATCTCCATGGCCTGGAGTCAAGGATAGCCAGGTTGTGATGGAAGAATGACCCAAAAAAATGGGGCAATGGGAGACTTTAAGAGCCAGGGAAAAAAGCAGCTATTAGCTATTGGAACAGTCGAGGGATTTCCAAAACAGGAAGACACGTGGCAAAGATAAACTTGGATTAGATGCAGTTACCCGAGATTTGACCCACGAGGCAAATTCAGAAAAATAAACTGCTGTCATGTATGCATGCAAAGTTGTGTGGCCTGTGTTTGCCAACCCTTTTTAGAGCACGTTCAGTTGTGTTCGTTCCTCAAAATGGCAACTTCTGGTGTAGAGAGTAACTTGAATTCAAAGTACAGCTTCAAAGTGAAACCACTTCCTCCTCTGCAGCCCCCCTCCTCCCCTTACAATGTCCCGGTTCAGTTTAAATGGCTCACTTGAGCCTTATTAACATAAGTGCTTCAGCTTCTTTGAGTTAGAGAATTTTGTATCCTTAGCCACTGAGGAGGAAGAGACCTGTCCCTCTACCTTCTAGGTTCTTCTGGCCGGTCTAAGAATTACATTGATGCGACACGGATTAACGGGAGAAAAATCACACAAAAGTTTAACAACATGTATGCGTGGGAGAGACCCTAATTCACCAAAATGGCTGAAACTCTCACCTTCAATACCGTCTGCAGTTAAAGACGAGAGAGAATGTTGTGGGTAGTGGTTTGGGACCTTAAAGGGGAGGAGGGCAGTTGACATAAAGATGGAAGGGCAGATGTTTGATAAAGGAATGGTCGCTAGGCCGTGTACAGGCAGCGGGAGACAGAGAGCAATCTTAACGCAGTTCTGTGTCCACACACTGGCTCATACTGTAGGTAGTTACCTGTGGTGACGGCTCCCTTCTTGCAACAGGTCCTCTATCTCTATTCTTTAGGCAGTTAGGGGGAAGGTCAAGCGTTCTTCCTGAGTCGTTGGGGCCTCGATTGTTTTCACCTCAAAATAATCCACATGCCAAGGAGATCTTTTGGGGTGGCAAATTGTGTTCCCCTGCAGTGGATTGCACCCAGTGTAGGCCATGGATGAAAACAGAATTACTGGCTAGGGTAAGTGAGAGCCTGTCTCTCGTTAAGGTGGACTAGAAAAGTGTCCTGTAAGAAGGTGATAAAATGAGAAATTATCAGTAAACCTAGCTTGGAGCTTGGACATTGGTCAAAAACAGGAAATTCTAAATAGGGCAATGGGAAGAAAGATGGACTCTGCTAGTAGAATGGAAACCAGAGTAGGTGGAGCAACTGCACTGGGTCGGGGGGAGGAGCCTGCCTTCTGGGAATTGTGTGGCCACCCTGCCTTGAGAAAGTGTGGCTTTGCCTTCAGACTGTGTCCTTGATAGTTTTCTCAGTTTTTATGAGTGGTGTCGACTGACTGTCCAGGCACATGGCTCTGACTTTTAACTGACAGCATGAATCACTCTTATGCCATATACTTGTTAGGCAATTTGATCTTTTAATCAGTACCACCTGTTTGAAGAGGAAAACCAAAACAACACCACAAAACAAATCAACTATATTCGTAGGGATCCAATCCTTTAGGTTAAAAACAAGCAGAACAAAACAAAAAGACAGTAAATTATTCTAGACAAGCAGAAAGCTGGGTCTCATCCCTTTGTCTCTTCCTCTGCTCTCCACTCTCCCAATACTCTCTGTGAATTATGCTTTGGTGTGAAATGATAGTTCCATATGCATTAATAAGAAAAAATTCAGCAAAGTTGAATTCACTATTATGTAGATACTTAAGAATGGAGGATTGCAATCAGACATATCTGTTTTTAGCACTAATTAGTCTGCTAATTTCTAATTATGCAAACTTAGAAAAGTTGAGTAAACCCTTTGATCCTCATGTCAATTTCTTATTAACAATAATTAAGTGGTTATAAGGATCAAAATAAGGTTGTGTGTATCAGGGACTTCAGAACGTGTCAATATACAGTGTGTCATTGACAAGACGTAGATGCGGGTGCCTATTATAGTTGTCAGGGACATTATTGACCAGAGAGAAGCCAGCTGGGAAAGAAGTCCTCCCGGATCTCATTCCCCAGACTGGTGTTCTACTCCTGACCAGCTCAATTCGCTTTTATTTTCATTGATAACTCAACTCCAGCAACTTTATATGATTTCCTTTTCTCTTGGCAACTGTGAAGCGCTGAGTCAAATTTGTAACTCTCTCGGGCTTCCCTGGTGGCGCAGTGCTTGAGAGTCCGCCTGCCGATGCAGGAGACGCGGG
>NW_006795011.1:54550-73522 GCF_000442215.2 Lipotes vexillifer
AAAAAAAAAAAAAAAAAAAAAAAATTTGTAACTCTCTCAAAGCAACAGTATATACAGTTCTGGGTACTAAACTCATACCTGTTCTTATTTCCCATATCTGATTTTCCTTTATGATTATATTATATCTAAATGTCTATTTGGTTATTTATATATAATATGATAGATTTTAAATTAATTGTTTTGAGAAATGTTTTAAATTCTTTGTAAGTTTGAAGTGTAGATAAGTTATCCCTTAACTAAAAGTATAGAATATTGAGTAAAAGAAAAAAAAAGGTTACTCTTTGTAAATAGTTGGAAACAGGGATTACAGAATAGCTTCTTCAGCTTACTGGTCAACTGAGGACTTGTATTTATTCTTGGATTAACTATCTTGACGTGTCCTTTATCCTGAGAAACTGTAGAATTCAAAATCTACAAATAAGTACCTGTAGATTCTGAAGCATTTTATTCACCCAATTCAAATAAATATTTCCTTTATCAAAATTTCTACAACTTTAGTCTGTTTTGTGTTCTTTTATAACATAAACTGTTTATCACTAATCCCTATTAAAGTCTGAAATTTTTATCATGAATAATATAGTCTAAGCATAATCAAGCCATATGCTCTATCAGTATTGTCTTGTTCTCCTAGTTGTTAGGGTGATGTTCGTACATAAAAGAAGCACACATGGTAATGATACACCTTGATACCAGTCAACTGACTAGTGAAGCCAATTCATTGTAAAAATCATTTGGAGTATATTAATATAGCTATCAGTAATCAGTCAAATCGAGGGCTTTTAAAAACTTTCATTTTTAGATCTTAAACACATTTATATACATTATACTGTCCATATTTCTAAATAAGAGAAAAATGGAATAATACTGATGTAGTTTGAGTATGTTTTCCTGCTTTACATTAGTATTAGATTGTTTCTAACATATCCCATGAAGATCAAGGATTCATTATTTGACTTCAAGTGTATTTAGAAAACTTTATCATTCAAAGGATGTTTCATATTATGATTTGTGAAATAAAGACTTGAGAATTTCAAATGTCCTTTTAAAGTTTTGCTTCATTGATTTTTTTTCAATCGTCCTGATAGAATTCTGTAACTCAGGGCATACTGGTATTAAATAAATTATTGGGTATTAAAATTTAAATTACAAATAAAGTAAAAAAAAAAACAAAGAAAAATAATATGTGAAGGCATTTTGCCCAGAATAACCCTGTATCTGTTGCTTCAGAAGTCAGATTACTTCTAAAAATCAAAATCTTTATAACTAATGATTTCTTCTGTCTCCAGTTACCAGATTATTTGTCTGTTCTTAGAGAAATGCATACTGGAGAGTTTGGTTCATTAGTCTTTTTCCTATTTTTTTTTTTCCAGTTCAGTAAATGCTATACTTTTTCTGTTTTCACTGGCTCTTAGCACCTTAAAATCTGTAAGTTATTATGCATTGAGTACCAACATGTAAAGAAAGAATTTCAAATCAGTAATTTTCCGATATTAGATTTTAGGCAAGAATTACTGCTTCTCTGGTAGGATGTTGGATTGCCAGAAAGACCTCTTACCACAAACTAGGTACCATCATCTCAGTCCATACCTAGAATCCTCTCATTATCTGTAGTTGCTGCATCGTTCAAATAGCTATATCTGCAGTCATGTTCCTATGACTGTTTAGTTATGACTGTTGGGATTTTTTGTTGTTGTTTTTGTTTTTAGTCTCATTAAAATGTTCTTTTGGGCTTCCCTGGTGGCACAGTGGTTGAGAGTCCGCCTGCCGATGCAGGGGACGCGGGTTCGTGCCCCGGTCCGGGAAGATCCCACGTGCCACGGAGGGGCTGGGCCCGTGAGCCATGACCGCTGAGCCTGCGCGTCCGGAGCCTGTGCTCCACAACGGGAGAGGCCACAACGGTGAGAGGCCCACGTACCGCAAAAAAAAAAAAATGTTCTTTCCATTGACTCTTCTACTTTCTTCCATTTTTGTCAGCAATGTCCTTCACTTATGTTCCTCTTTTACTTCTGTTTTGTTACCTATGATTTCTGTAGAACTGCCAGTTTCCTAAACTTGGATACAAATCCACACTATCCTCCTTGATTCCTCAGTTCATGGCCAGATCCTTCGAATGTGCTTCAGTTATATACCCTTCCACACTCTCAAGAAATTTCCAGTCTAGTTATCCTTTTTCTTTTGCTTTTCAACCTCTACTTCTGTAGTGGATTCTTCCCACTAGATTTTAAATAAACAGTTTTAAAATCATATGACACTTTTAAAAACACAGAAATCTTTGTTCAGTTTCTCATCACCCTCCAGCTAACTCCAGCTATGTACGTCTCTCTCTAGATACATATGATACGCTATATATATCATATTAGACTAGATACATGATATGCTGTATAGTAGAGAGTATATTGTGTTGTGACCCAAAATGCTGATAAAATTTAGCATGATGTAATACAAATATAAAGTTACTTAAAGTGAAAAGTAAATAATAGGAAGAAGCACTGTTAACGTTCTAAAAATTAAAAAAAAAACTTTTAGACTGTATTTTATTTTGCTGATACACCTTAGTTGTCTTTTGAATTGATGGAAGAAATTTATCTAACTGTGTGACTAGTCTCTGAGACTCAGTTTCTTTACCCTTAAAAATAAGGGGTTGTCTCTGGTAAGCTCTATTATACTAGGATGGTAAAATTTAAACCTTATTAGTTTCCCTTGGCCAGACAAAAATATGTTTATGCTTTAATATTTTTACTATGTACATATTTTTAAAGACAGTAGGAATGCTCTTCAAAGATGTATGTTTCTGGAAGGCTTTGGAAAATTTAAGTATATAATTAGTTTACACTTAACTACCTTCCCATGAACAAAGTTTTCAGGCATATACTGAATCAAGGTGTAGAAGACATTGTGAAGAATGTTTACTATTTTCTTATTGGTCTGTGTAATGCAATCTTTTAAAAGTGCATTTGAAACAACATTTATTTACAAATTTGCTGGATATAAGATTTTTTTATTTGTTTAAATATACATGTAAGAGGGTAACCTTAATTGCTGTATTTCAAAATCCAGGGGGAATTTAGATTTATTTTTAAATATGTCCTTAGTGTCCAGTTTCCAAAAGGTAGTGTATTCTAAATTTAGGTGGTAATTTTTGGCACTCTTGTTCTAATTACAGATATACTAAGAATACTAATGTAACTTAAAGCAACGGATCTGGGTTAGTCTAGCTGGATGTGTGCTTGCAAGTGAAATACTGCGTTCGAAAAAAAGTGTGAAGAAAAGTTTGATGGTGATACAGGTCTTTGCAGTAAAATTGTTAGTCTTTACTAGTCATGAGCTGTAGTTTTGCCAAGAGTACATCTGCACAGGGTCTGTTAGGAAAGAGCTGGAGAAAGTCACAATGAATCTGTGATTTTGTATCACCCAAGAAAGAAGACAGATCTGAAACAGTTTTCCTTACACAGGGCTTAAGATACAAATGTATGCATCACTTCAGTGATAATGAAAACTGACTTCGTGACCTCAAGTAATCTTTCAAGGATGTTTTCATGGAAGACCAGGGAATTGCAACGTTATGTAGAATGGGTTAAATTTGCCAGCTTTCTTTTATTCATTTTTAGAGAGCGAATTCAGTTATGCTATTTTATATTCTAATTTAAATTTTTGCTTGAGAATGAGGTCCTGGCATTGGCATGTTACATATACCCTATGTGAAATTTGGCTGTTTTCTATCAGCTTGACCTTCTGCTGTTCTGTGTGTTTACTGGTTGGACATTTCACCTGTTCCTCTTAGTTTAGTAAAGCTACAAATAGGAAGAAGTAGAAAGGTTAGCCAATCAAAATGCAGAATATGGATAAAGGTCAGGGTGGTAGTGCATGCAATTCTAATTCCCAGTACATATCAGACAATAAAAATCTGACACCTCATTCTTCTGCCAAAAACTGTAATAATGGAATTGAAAATACTGTGCAAATTAGTTTTTCATACAGGACTGTAGAGTTGAAATAGAGTAATAATCTTTGTCCATTTTCATTAAACTTTTAGAATTATACTGATGCTTATGAAAAAGAAGCCATACAGGCAAAATAGAAAACCAACAAATGTATATTTGAAAGTTCCAGACTTTTATACATTTCCTCTTTACTCATTTATGAATTATAATTTCAATTATATATAGGTAAAATAAAGCGTGGGTAAGATGATTCATAAAGACTTAGAAATCCAAAATTTGAAATAAATTAAACGATGACAAAAGTTGTTGATGACTTAATAAGTTAATTGTTCTTTTCACTTAAGTTATAGCATTTACACATAGCTCTTGGCACTTGTGTAAAAGATTGTGGGGTACATGAGTCTGAACGATAGCTTCCTGAAAGATATGCACATCCTGCTACCTGGGATCTGTGATCCTTACCTTATATGGCAATGAAAGAGACTTTGTGGGTATTATTAAATTAAGGATCTTGAGATGGGAAGGTTATCCTTAATTATCCAGGTGGACCCTAAATTCCATCACTGTGTCCTTATAAAAGGAAGACAGAAGGAGCTTTTACAAACACACAGAGAAGAAGGCAGCGTGACCTTGGAGGCAGAGATCAGAGTGATACGGCCACAAGCCAGGGAATGCCAGGGGCCACCAGAAGCTGGAAGAGGCAAAAAACCCATATTATCCTTTAGTCTCTGCAGGGAGCATGGCCCTGCCAACACTTTGATCTTGGCCAGTGAAACTAATTTCAGATTTCTGGCCTCCAGAGTTATAAGCAAATAAATATATGTTATTTTAAGCCACTAAGTTTGTGGTAATTTGTTACCGCAATCATCGGAAGTTAATACAGAGGACATTTGTAGTAAAGGAGTGAAGCTCTGGGAACATTTTTGCTGAAAGCAATCTCCCTTTTAATTGTGTAAAGAGAGGGGTTTATAGGAGTTTATAGATTAGAATCATAACTAATCCAATCATCAGTTCAAACTCAAACATTTCATCTCATCTTAATATGTAGTAGTAGATCAGATAAGTCATCCATATTCTAAGAGTACAGTACCTTAAGGCTCACTAGTGATAGCATAGAGAAAGAAGAACTGCTCGTAGAAGGAAGGATCCTTGAAATGGGTCCTCGTTGGCTGACAGAGCGAACCTCCTTGCTTCTTAAATTTCTCCAAGTGTTCAAAGGAGAGGAAGAGTGCTGTATTGAAAAATCTCTTCCTGTAGTTCAGGGTATTTATTGTGAGGGAGAGGGGTGATTGACAAATATCAAATCTGGGTTAAGGAAGATAAGCCTGGTGGCTGGCGTACCTTGGTGAGGATGATGAAGAAAATGAAACTCTAGACGTCTGGAACGCGAAAGTTTAGAACGGGAATTATGGGGTTAAGGAAACCGTGGGTGGGAAAGTGCCCAAAATACAATTTCACAGTATTTTTAAAAACATATCAGCTCAATTAGAAGCCAGTGATACAAGGTAGGTAGGGCCAAAAGGAACTCACATTACAACTTACGAGGACTGCAGGGGACGTAGTGTCTCCAGGGACGAGCAGGGAGGGTAGAGAATGGTCAGAGGTGAGGGTACAGGGTGTTTTGCTAATAATTGACCATGAGTTCCAGAGGGCCCATTGGAAGAGTTTCAGAGTTGGAGAGTAGTGATGGATGAGGTTCACTAGAGAGAAGTAAAGTGAACCAGATGACCAGGGCTTGCTTTGGTGACACACCAAGTGAGGAACAGAGGGCAGGGTGAGGTTAGTCCCCTTGTTCTCAGGCACTTTGTGGTGGCACGGCTGTGAGTGATGTGACAAGAAGGAGAGCTGGGGGGCCTAACAAAGAGGAGACAGAGTTCCGGGGTTGCCACTTCATTGTTGCTCGGGAGAGGCCATCATGCTCTGAGCTGGTAGAACTCCGAAGCTCCCTGTTATCTGCAGCAGGTGTGGGAATGGAGGTCAACAGAAGATTCATGTGCCTCAAATCTCAGAGGTCCTACTCGGTCCCTGCTTATTAAAAAAAAAGGCGGGTGCAGGATTTAAATACAAGGTCATTGAGATACATCCTCATCAATCCTATGTTAGGGCTGTGGAACTATTAACAGTAGTCATGACAATGCTGCTTCAAGGAATGCATCGTAAGAGGTTAGATAGCATATTCATACCGCTCAGCAGGGCTGTGGCTAAACCAGGTCAGGCCATTATATTTTCTGGTTTACTGACCAAAAATGATCTTCTTTATGGCTCAGAACGCTGAAGAATTAACTTGCATAGTGCATAGTACTGCATCCTTGGCAGAAGTGGCTGATACAAAGTTTTACTTAAACGTTTGTATCTAATTACCAAGTGCTGCAGCCATGTTACCACATACCACCCCCCAGTAAGAATAAGAGGCACATTTAAGACATTCTTTTGAAACACAACACTTCTGTTGAGAAAGTTGTTTTAAAAAATAAATGTTACCTCTACTATTCCACTTAGGATTCTGTTGTCATGAGAGAAGGTCAAGCAATTAGGTTTTCTCTGGCAGTACGCACGCATGCGCGCGTGTGCGTGCGCGCGCGCGCACACACACACACACACACACACACACACACACACACAGACGCACACTAGCAGGGGGGGACAACAGGAATGATAACCCTAGAACACTTGCCAGTACTCTAACTTTGTCCATATGCTCCTGTTTACCAACTTGAGTAGATAAGTGTGAAAATTTTTCCATAGTCATTATGTGGGAAAATCAGAGTATCCAGGGACAGTTGTATGCAGATTTAAAGTAGGGTACCAGGCTCATAATATAACTTAGAAATGTTTTATTCCGGTATAAACATCCAAGTGAGCAACTGTTTTTAAAGATCCTATCAGATTGTAATGCAATTCAGGATGAGAAAGTTTACCAGAGGAAACATGCAGTCCTGAGAGAGTTAGTTACTGAGGCCTGTCACACCCTAGTGCAGGATCACTGAGTCAGAGTGGCTTAGCTTCATGGCCCTTGTTCGTTGCATGTAACACAGGAGATAGTCTGGAACAAGAAGTAAGATTACCAGCAATGCCTTTCAGATTAATTATCCTGAAAACATAATTAACATTAACGAAACATTACCTTTTTTACCTTTTTTTTTTTTTTTTTTTGTAGTACGCGGGCCTCTCACTCTTGTGGCCTCTCCCATCGCGGAGCACAGGCTCCGGACGCGCAGGCTCAGCGGCCATGGCTCACGGGCGCAGCCGCTCCGCGGCATGTGGGATCTTCCCAGACCGGGGCACGAACCCGTTTCCCCTGCATCAGCAGGTGGACTCTCAACCACTGCGCCACCAGGGAAGCCCTTTTATATGTATTTTTAAAACGAGGGCTTGTAAAGTAGCAGGAGGTTTTATTGCACTTCATTTAGTAGAAAGCATTCAGTTTTAATTGAAGTATTTAAAGGCTGAATACAAACATGCCTCTAATTTTGACGAGGGCTGTAGTGTTTAAAAATACAAAAATTTAAGTATTTAAAGGATAAAATACTTGTTTATTGCTATCAGAACCAGCTGTATACATTTATAAATAACTTATCATGGAACATTTTAATCTCATCTTTCATTAGATTTTAGATTTACAGTATTTTTAAAAGTAGACAGAAAATAAAGGATAAAAAATAAAAATAAAATCGACTATACTTCCCTCCTCTGATTACCATTCCAGATTATTTTCTTATAGTTATTTTTATAATAATAAATCACTCCAACACTGAGTTCAGCGTTGTAGACACAAAAGGTACACGAATAAAAGCTATTTGTTGGGCTTCCCTGGTGGCGCGGTGGTTGAGAGTCCGCCTGCCGATGCAGGGGACGCGTGTTCGTGCCCCGGTCCGGGAGGATCCCACATGCCGCAGAGCAGCTGGGCCCGTGAGCCATGGCCGCTGAGCCTGTGCATCTGGAGCCTGTGCTCCGCAATGGGAGAGGCCACAACAGTGAGAGGCCCGCGTACCGCAAAAAAAAAAAAAAAAAAGAAAAATGCATCCTCCAATTACAGTGATTTTAGTGATGTCAAGCCTCAGAGATAGAGAGGAGGTGCCACATGGATAATACATTAAATGTACAAATAGTATCTCAGAATACGCATATGACTATGAATATATTTTAATATTTTCACATTTCAATATAAAGTACAATATTAACATTTAAGTATTACCATTATGTTTTCATATAATTGCCTCAAATATTTGTTAAGTAGGCAGAGTATAAATAAATAATCAAACATATTTAATTAATATATTTATAGTCTTGCAATCGAGGGATTTATGTGAGCGTATGCCAGTAATGTGCTTTTTTGCATGCCTCTTTGATTCCCAGATGGAAAGGAAATATTTTATCAGAGCATAGGCTTGTTGACTTAGGTCCGTTATTCCTTATATTGTTTTCTGTGTGACTGCGAAAATGGAAGTAAAAATAGTTTATTTTTTGGAAACTATATTGTCAGAGTTCCACATCTTTAAATTTTTAATTAAATACATAGTACTTGCAATTTTGTGTGAAGAATTTGATAATATACTTTAAAGAAAATATCTGTGGAGGAATAGTTCTTAAGAGCAGGAAAAAGAAAACAGATTCTTTCCTAAGTACATATGTTGCAGTTGTCAGCCTGAGGTTATGTTGAACATACAGACTGGAATTGCAAGAGCCAAGAAGGGAGAAGTCTGTGGAACTGAGGCAGAGGGGGTGGGCGGGTAAAGAGCAGAAGATGGGCCGTAAGGGTGTAAGAGAAGTCGCCATGCGTAAGCAAAGTCACAACTAGGTCAAGTTCTAATTCAGTTCTAGAACCTGTGTTCCCTTGGAGACAGTCCCCAATGCGCAAGTGGGGACATGTACCCGAGAGGACCAAGCAGAGGCGGGAATCTAATAGAAGATTGTCAGTCAGAGAAGGGGAATCAGTTTCTATACCTGATGTTGTAAATAGTCCTTGAAGAGAAAGAGGCTGTAAAGGAAATTAACATCCAGGCAGTACTGTCTTATCTCTAGACACCTCTTCATACCTTGGAGGGAAAAATTGTCTTCATGTTTCTGTGAAGCTATGAACTGCTTTGAACATTTGTTATTTACAACTCAGTGCATCCTTTCATGATTTTTCAGCATCACAGTCTATAATGCCAAAGCAGTGTGGCAGAAATTAAGACAAAGAATAGCTTTGCTGCTGTGATGCTAACGACTCTCTCTTCTAAGTATTATTAAGTAGATAATCAATTTAACTGTAAAGAAGAAAAATCAGTTTTTGTAGTTACTCACGTCCCAGTGTCTGGACATAACTACTACCTGTCTTTCTTTCCTTGAGGCGGTATTTGCTAGTTTGAAAATAGTACATCTCCTTGTTGGATAGAAATGAAGGGGTGAAATAAGTCTGAAGTGGAGGCTATACCTCCACTTAATCACAAAACAAAAATCCACCAACTCTAGGGCATCTGATTTGCGTTATCAAATCACCCATAAGACATATATACTTTTATTGGAGCTGAAAAGCTTTTAAGAGTTGTTAGGAGAAAAAAAAAAGAGCTAGAACTTAGGACCTTCAAACATATCATATCAAGACTGTGACTTAAATCCATCTCTGGGAAATTTTATTTTCAATTTGTAGCATAAGCAGGGCATTGATAGATTACTTGTCAGTATTCCTTAATAAACAAAGGAAAGCCTAAATGAGAACAAAAATGGAATTGGCAATATGATAAAAATGAAAAGTAAGAATGAGCTCCATTTTTAATTGCTGCAATTTATATTCATTGAAATCACTCAGCTTGATAACCCAGCCTTTTTAAATACCAAGAACAGATTGTTAAAGAACTGTCGTTGTACTCTTGCCTAGTTAGATAATCAGTTCCTTTTTGTGGAAATAAAAGTAGCATCCTGGATTTGATTGAGTATCTGACTTTGTGGCTTTTGCAAGTAGTAATGGTGCAGGGTTCTAAGGGTTAACTCTTGAATAGCCTGGCATATTCACAGACTTGTGTGGTTCAGAATTCAAGCCCAGTCTTGGTAAAGTATGTTTCATGCGAAGTTGGGTAAAACAGTATGGATTAATCCTGGGGAGGGGTGGTGAATTATTCAAAAACCCATTTTGACTGACAGTGGATCAGCCTAGATACCTGTGTATAAGGCAGACCCAGCACTTGGCAATTGAATTTTCTGGTTTAATGTAATTTTAGATAAAACAACCATAACCTTCATGACAAGGCTATTATTCCTTTTTTATCAGTAGTTACATGCATTGGTTCAACGTGAAGCATCCCTGTGAGAGTAAAGGTAGAATTGGAAACCGCATGCATTTCTTCAGTTACATGTATTCATTGCTGAGGGTTTCCAGTTGACCCTTGCTTTCAGTTTATACTTTTTTTTTTTTTGCGGTACGCGGGCCTCTCACTGCTGTGGCCTCTCCCGTTGCGGAGCACAGGCTCCGGACGCGCAGGCTCAGCGGCCATGGCTCACGGGCCCAGCCGCTCCGCGGCATGTGGGATCTTCCCAGACCGGGGCACGAACTCGCGTCCCCTGCATCGGCAGGCGGACTCAACCACTGCGCCACCAGGGAAGCCCCTCAGTTTATACTTTTACATCTAATATGAGGAGGCATTTTTTGTTTGCAGAGAGAACAGGTCTGACTGAGACTCTTCGTCCAGAACAGAAAAGAACCTTTGCATCACTGTATGTCTTCTCACTTATCATTCCATTATTTTTTCCTATAATACTCTCCTGTTGTCCCCTGAAGATAGCCCACTAATTTTGTGGCTTAGCCACGGGAAATTCCCAACATACGCATAGGACAGTAAAGCCTAGATGAGCAACATGAGGTGCTTTTAGCTCATTCATTCATTCATTCATTCACTCACCCACCATCTGAGGGACATGTGTTGGTGGCTCACTATGAAAGATGCTATACCATTTGCTGGTGATTAAAAAAATTGAATAAGCCACAAATGACTTTCAGAGAGGATCAACTTCTTTTAAGCTATAAATAAAATAGTTTCAATCCAGAAAACATTTTTAACTTTAGATCAGAACTCTTTGAGGAGGGATGATTCACTTTGTTATAAAGCAGAAACTAACACACCATTGTAAAGCAATTTTACTCCAATAAAGATGTGAAAAAAAAAACAAACCTCTCTGAGGAGGGAACAACAACATATAGGCCAGGTTCAGGGAGTTAACAGAAGCCAAGGCATTTGGGAAAAAAGTGAATTGGCATTTGTTTAATAGCCATGAAATGGGGCCTCCTTTGTTTAAAAAAAAAAAGAACAAAATTGAAAAAAATGCATTGTTCCTAAATTTGACATCTCTGGAAGCTATTTTAAGTAGAAAATAGGTTATATGTAATATCCCTAAGCATGATTGTCTAAAATTTCTATGCCTCAATTAATACGTGTGAAAATACTATTAAATATGGTCTAACTGAACAATCTGATCCTACCCTCAATCACTGGGTCATCTTCTCTATTCACAAGTTCTGGAAAGCCTTTGCCCATAGAAAAATCTGTTACAAATACTGCATTCAACGTAAAATGGTATTTTTTTCTCCCCAGTGATTTTTATCATTGTTTCTGGGAGAAAAGTTCAATTAAATGTTGATGTGTTGATGGTCTTTAACACATCTTAAGGAAGCCTTAGCAGTGGCAGTTTCCACAAGCAGTGGCCGGAGCTGGAAAAGGATGGGCTAAAGGCAACTAAATTTACAGTGATCAGATCTTAATTTGAAGCTCAGTTCCTAGGCACTTTGGCCATTTTTCAAAATGCTAATATTATTGCATCATAGAACCTTTCAGAATAAAAATCCTGGCATCCAAATCAGACAGGCACAAAGACGCTTCACAGGTGCAGTGTTAAACAGTAGAGTACACATAGGGTTGCCAGATTTTGCAAATAAAAATATATATTACCTGGGACATGGTTATACTAAAAAACTATTTGTTGTTTATCTGTAATTCAGGTTTAATTGGGCATCCTGTAATTTATCTGGCAACTTCACAGTATAGACCTAAATGAAATACAAAATTAGGATAAGTAGATTAGGCACTAACTCTCCTGCCCATACACAAACTACCAAAAGGAAAGTTACTAATACATTAATATGAATTTATTCTTATATCTCCAGCTTAGAATTGTAATACATCAAAAAGTCATATACTGAATAATTACAGCATGAGATTATCTACCTTAAATTGCTTTTAATGACAGAAAGGAGGCCAGGGCTTATTCATAGGAAGCTTTTCATATGAAACTAGAAAAATCATGTCACCTGCATGTTTTAAGTAAATAACATTTGGCCCAAATTTTGAAAAATATAATTCTATTATTATAAAAATAACTATAAGAAAATAATCTGGAATGGTAATCAGAGGAGGGAAGTATAGTCGATTTTATTTTTATTTTTTATCCTTTATTTTCTGTCTACTTTTAAAAATACTGTAAATCTAAAATCTAATGAAAGATGAGATTAAAATGTTCCATGATAAGTTATTTATAAATGTATACAGCTGGTTCTGATAGCAATAAACAAGTATTTTTATCCTTTAAATACTTAAATTTTTGTATTTTTAAACTTGAAATTTTTATCCTTTATATCCTTTAGAAACTAAATGTGAGTCAGTTAAAAAGCAAGGAACCTTGATTGTTTAGATTACAGTCCTGGACTTAACACTTCCTAGTTGTGTGTCCTTTTGATGCTTCTATTCTTTATCTGTAAAATGGGGACAATAATATTATCTAATTCAAAAGGTGGTTTTTAAGCATTAAATGAGTTAGGGTACAATGAGTTGGTATAAGATCTCTGACTCATAGTAAATGCTATGTAAATGTTAATGGCAGTTATTTTTATTCTTATTCCTGTGTATAAAAAATGTTTGTGTTTTTTTTTGCTTTTGTTTTTGTTTTTAATCCATTGAGCTAGGGGCTGCCTGATTAAGAAGATGCTAAGATACCAGAAGTTGCTGCTCAGCCATTTGGGAAACAAACCCAGGGAGAAACTGTGGTAATGGGAAAGTCCTAGAAAGGGCAATAAGAATAAAAACTATGATTTCAAAATTCCCCTTTAACAGATTCCTAGCAAGTGCCACAAGTAAGTATTTAGCTGCCAATAGCAACTTCCTATTTCTGGTAGACTTGAAACAGAAATAGCAAACTGTCTTTGCTCAGACAACAAAATACCATAGTCTGGGTGGCTTGAACAACAGACTTTAATATTTACAGTTCTGGAGGTTGAGAAGTCCAAGATCAAAGGTGCCAGGAGATTTGGTTCTGGGTGAGGGCCCTCTTCTTGGCTTGCAGACGTCTGCCTTCTTGCTGTGTCCTCATATGGTGGAGAGAAGCAGCTCTGGTATCTTTTCCTTTTCTTTTAAGTGCACCACTCCCGTCATGGAGGCTGCACCCTCATGATCTTGTCTAAACCTAATTATCTTCCAGAGGCCCCACCTGCTAATACCATCATATTGAGAGGACTTCAGAGTAAAAAAATTTGGTGGAGCACAGTCAGTTCGTAGCACAAACCACTGCCATTTTGATTTAATATATTCATACTAAGCACCCTTCTGCCCACAAAAGTTGACTGGGTTGCCATCCTCCAATAAGTGCAGGGTATCAGAGAACCCCTTGCCTTTCATAAAGTTTGTGTTTTGTTTCTTTGTAAAGAGTTTTATCCTCAACTATCATTTTTTCCTACCCAACCCCTTCCCTTTTGTTTTCTCCTCAAAATTAAAAGTGAGAAAAGAAAAATGATACTCTGAAAGCAATTGGGAGCAGCAGTTGTCTATTCTAACTGGATTCGATCCATTGTTACTTTCCCCTCTACTATCACATCAGTATTGCCTCAAAAAGATAGCATATGGCAGAGAGGAAGATGACTCACAATTGATATGCAAGCCAGCTGTGCATGTGTGATTTGTCTTCATATGGGGTTAAAAATAAATTCCTGATCAGATTTAAATTTTTATAGAGAAATATGTTTACCTGTATCCCAGATGTGTATAATGTCTGTTTTTTATCCAAACATATTTTTTTGGGTAGTTAGAGGATTTGAAGGCTAATGAGTAGGTAGAAGAAATGACTTTAATTTAGATGGAAAATAAAAGTTTGACAAGATTATTAAATTCCTCACATGAATAGCAATCTAACAAAATATAATTTATAATCAGATTCTATGAAAACAAAGTATCACCCTTTATAATAACTTAAGTGATAAAGAATAAAAAGACCAAAATCAAATAGGTGAATATACTTCTAGTATAGCTTGCTATTTTAAAAATATTCAAAGTATATATCATTTAATTTTAACATGAAAGATTATTTCTTTCTTTAGAATTTTTAAAAAAATTTTATTTATATTTGGCCGCGTTGGGTCTTCGTTGCAGTACGCGGGCTTTCTCTAGTTGCGGCGAGTGGGCGCTACATTTCATTGCAGTGCGCGGGCTTCTCATTGCGGTGGCTTCTCTTGTTGCAGAGCACGGCCTCTGGGCACGTGGGCTTAGTAGTTGTGGCGTGCTGGCTCAGTAGTTGTGGCTCGTGGACTCTAGAGCACAGGCTCAGTAGTTGTTGCGCACGGGCTTAGTTGCTCCGCAGCATGTGGGATCGTCCCGGACCAGGGCTCGAACCCGTGTCCCCTGCATTGGCAGGCGGATTCTTAACTGCTGCACCACCAGGCAAGTCTGAAAGATTATTATTTCTAAGTGATCTCTATAAGAGAATATGTAGAAGTTCATGAATATATTTGTATAGTTTTACATAAGTAAACCTTAGGTTTAAAATATATTTTTGTTTGAATAATTTTAATGTATAATGGAAGAAAAAATCATTTTCTTGGTTTTCGAGAAAACTGCTTTTTCCTGGTTTAATATGTTTTGCTTATTATTAAAGCTAGCCTTTAAAATATTGCAAAACTAAAAGAATACTGCATGAGGAGTAAATATTCATCGGGAATGTAATTAGATTGAATTTTCCCCTTCATTAAGCATATGGACAAATCACATGTGCATTTTCATTTCAAAAGTTTATTATAAGGAAAACACATAAATGCAATTATAAGCATTCTCGTTAGTATATCTTTGATTTCTTGCCATTCTGCATACATGTCCAGTTTCACGTCTACATAGGCCATTATCTTGAATCGAGTTCCTGCTTTAGGGCAGATGGATCATCATGGTATTTGGAAGGCTTTCTGTCATGTACAGGCAGATATCCATAAAAGTAACATTGATGTTTAGTTACCAAAATCTTGGAAAGTAAAGGCAGTTGATGAAGTGAGCAACCATGTAGGAATCCTTTTGAAGTTACTGATTAAGATTTGTAATTTATTATGAGTCACTTTTTAAGCACGTACTGCAGGCTGCCTATGACAAGACCTGGATTACAACAGATTCAATAGATAATAACAAGATTTTACCTTTTCTTATATGCAAGGCAACACTGGACATATTCAGATTTATTAATTTTTCATCAAATATTTTAAAATCAACATGAGGTAAAATATAGATACACATTTGGGGTATACACAAACACATATAGTAGCTGCATTCTGTAATGATATACTTATTCTTTTTATTAACATTTTGTAGTTGGGAAAACAGGAGTGATTAATGGCAGTGTAATTAAGTAATTTGCCTAAGGTTACACAATGAGCTATTGCTTCTGGTAGAGATTTTTTTTAATTAATTTATTTTTATTATTTTTTAAATTTTTATAAAATTTTTAAAGATTACTTCCCATTTAGTTATTACAAAATATTGGCTCTATTCCCCATGTTGCACAATATGTCCTTGAGCCTGTAGTACACGAGGACATTACTTTTGAAGTGAAGTCTGCCAAATATGTTGGTTTCTAAGAAGAATTTCCAGATGTTCTTGGAAAGTTCTGTCTACTTGAAAGCAGAAAAACGTGTCTTCTAGTTTGGCCTCCGTATAACTTAATAAAATGTCAGTGCACAGGATGGGTGATAAATGAATGCTTTGAAGGAAAAATGCCACGATCTTAAAAAATATTTTTCTCCCAAATATTACTATGAAGCTTTTCTGAGTGTGAGTTCAAGTGATCCATGTCTCATTCTATTCTGAAGACCTTTTCCTTCTCAGCAGTGCTTTTAGTCAGAATACCTTCGATATGTGATAATTGATGAGCAAAATAAATATGGTCACTGCTTTCAAAAATCTTTTACTCTGGTCACATTCATCAAAGAAGTACTTAAGTAAGTATATTTACAAAATGTTGTAAATTCTCCGAGGGAAAATGACAGGTTCTGTAAGAGGGTCTAATGATACATATGTCCTGGTACCACATATATGAAACTTTCAAAAGCAAACCACAAAAATAATATCTTTATTCATTAATCCTACATACGTAAGAGGTAAAAAAAAAAAAAAACCAAAAAACAACAACAGAAAACCTCATCTGGTAACGATGCATGTTAAAGAAACCCAGAGCTTGGCAGTAAAGGGGCAAAACCAGATTTTTTTAATGCAGGAACTGTTGCTGTAGGGGAATAAAGACAGCATAGACTCATGCTCAGTTCCACGTACAGCAAGCACAGGTGGGGATTTATAGCCAGGGAGAAACATCAAGGGTATATTCTGATTAAATGGATGTGATAGGATTCTTGGTGAAGGCAGGTCAATGGTGACCAGGCATCACCTGAGAGATAGTGAGGGGTGCGAAATGTGACCAGATATCTGGAGTAGGGGATTCTGTCTATACTAATTTAGCAGAAGTTTTGCTAAAATTAGGTCACGCAAAGACAGACCTGGAAGTCCAAAAGTTGAGGCCTAATTGAGGATTAACCCTTCAGGGTTAAGAGGACCCTGACTAAAGTTTGATCAGGGAGAGAGTCTTTGTCATCGTGCGGAGTGTTGGAGCCATTCGATTGTGCTGAAATTGATCGTGTAATAACTAGAAAGTTGATGTTAACCCATGCATGAAAGTGACTCATGCGTCACTGAAACTGTGTAACTCAGGCTGGGACTCGAACCCACGTTCTTTTAACTGAGATCACACACATGGTCTCAGGACTTAATGAAGCTCAGGTTCTTGATGCCTTGTCACAGAAAGAATTCCGTGAGAGACAAAGTGATGGGTAAGAAGCGGATTTATTTACAGAGAAACACACCCCACAGACAGAGTGTGGGCCATCTTAGAAGGCGAGAGCTGCCGCAGGGTATGGGGTTGTCAGCTTTTATAGGGCTGGGTAATTTCATAGGCTAATGAGTGGGAAGAGTATTCCAGCTATTTTGGGGAGGAGTGGGGATTTCCAGGAATTGGGCTACCACCTGCTTTTTGACCTTTATGCTTGGCCTTGGAACTGTCATGGCGCCGGTGGGTATGTCATTTGGCTTGCTGATGTGTTTAAATGAGCATATACTGAGGCTCAGGGTCTAGTGGAAGTCAGACTCGTCTGCCTTCTGGGACCCATTTAGTTCTAATCAGTTTATGTCGTGTCCTTGGGCTATGTCATTCTTTTAAAGGTTGTGCCCTGCTCCCTTCCCTCCTGTTCCACTATGTTGCTTGGTTAATTTACTTAATTTTATTTTAACTTTCCAATAACCAATTATACAATTATAAAATCTGTAAAACAATTTTTGACAAACATTAAAAAAAAGAGTTTGTACTTGATGAGTACGGTAATAGATACAGGTTACTAGAATTACAAGATGTTAATTCCTTATCCAATATTTTAGTTAACTAGTGAATAAATTAGAACTTAAAAACTTTTTAGTGCCAAAAAAGATAAATTAGGACATTGAACTCAATGTTAACTGATTTGGAATGGGGAAAAAGTTCTCCACTACCTAGTAATATGAGTTTGGGCATATTATGTGGCCTCTTTAGCCGTCATCTATATAAAGAATTGGAACAAAGCAATGTTTAAAAGAAAATTACAGTTGTGAAACTCCTTAATTGAGGGGAAGCTTACAGGGAAGACTAATATATAAGAGAGCGATATCCTTTCTGCTTGTGACCTACTTTCTTCATTTTTATATTCCACTGCCCAGCCCAGGCCTATGGGGCATTGTACATGAAACATGTTCTGGAAAACCCTTAAACTCAAGAAATTTAAAGTAACCACTAGGCTCTACACAATTCTACGCAATGTAATTGTCGGTTACCCGAAGTCACACGTGGTATGAAATAACTTTGTGAACAAGAATTAGAATAGAATAAACTTAAGATCCATATTACTTTGTGATACAGATGTCTACTTAAATCTCTATGTGAAAACATTCTCTTTTAAATTTGGGGCTCATCCTATCCTCAGACTGCTGCTTCTTAGTTCATTGTGAGCAAGTTCCAAGTCACTTCTGTATTAGACTATATGGAAAAGCCAGCTGGGTTAAAGCGCTCAAATTACTTCTTTAAATAAGATTTACTGGGACAGACAATATTAAAGGAGAGAAAAGCGTCCTATAATTACACTAAAATGTCTTAGGTGCTTCAACAAAGAAGCAAGGCCTCCCCGTGTCTGAGCTGGCAAACAGGAGGGGCTCAGAGCTAGGCAAGAACGTGTTTCTTAGGGTGGATACCGAAACTGTTCTCTGTTAACAGTTTTTCTCACTGAAACATCTGATACAGTTACCTTGAATACAGACAAGGTATTTGTTTTTATATTTGTCAGGAAGCGTGAAGCCATAACAGTTATACAATACCCCACCCTCATCCTGTTCCCCCATTAAGCCCTCAGGTAAATTTGTTGCCTACAAATGCTTAAATCTGTTTCTCTTAAAATATAGTTATGGTTATGTAAGAAACATCTTCCCTCTGAGTCCAGAGATATGGTATAGTTTTCTCCCTGTTAATACAAAGAGAACTTGTCAGATGTGAAAATATCAGGAATATGAACATGGCAACACACTCATTTCACTGATGGGCCTGAAGTAAGCTTAACACCCACAAAAACAAAGTGTTGGAAACAAGGGGAGATAAGCCACTCCATTTCAAGCTCTTAATTTGTGCAGTAATTTGTATATACGATGATGCCAAATAGAGTTGTCAACCTAATACCTGTGCAGGAATG
>NW_006795011.1:73532-75088 GCF_000442215.2 Lipotes vexillifer
TCTTTTTAAAAAAAAAAAAAAAAATATATATATATATATATATATATATATGAATCAAACAAACACTACCCGTAGTTATGAAGTCGATGCCCATTTCTCAAGCAGAACAAACGTTTAGCTTTGGCTTCATTTAGTCTATTTTTCTAACAGTTTGAACACTTACAATTCTAACAGTTTGAACACAACAATCTCTCTTTATTAAATTCCCTGTGTTCCCCTGCAGTTTACCATCCTTTTTAAAAAAGACAGATGTTTTCTGAATCTAGTCTCCATGTACCCGGTGTATTTAAACAGTGTTTCATTTTAAACAAACTTTAAAAGAAATGAATAATTAAATACAATATTTTATTAAAATACATGGTAATGAAATAATTTATACACTCTTAGAGATCCTAGACCTTTGGCAAGCTGATAAAATGAACAGATGGATCCTTTCTTAGAAAATGTACAAATACATGGAAATCCCACATTTTGGCATATAATTTCAGGCTATTCATAGACCGTAGGTTAAAACCAGTTACAGTGCATTTAGTTTTTTATATTCTGCATATTTCTCTTTTTCTGTTATTGCCCATTTCCATTGTTTAGCTGTTAAGGAGAATGTTACAGCCTGCATAGCTCCTATGAAACTATATTTTAAATAATTTTATTGTTTATGGAATGAATCTGCAGCCACAGACTAATTATTATCATGTCTGCATAATGTGCCTTTTGACCTATGTCTGTCCCTGTCTTAAACTGTTTCAGAAGAAAGATTAAATAGAATGTCTCTAAATGCAAGTATTTATCTAACATTATGTGCTATAAATGAATCATAAAGAATTTTATTTGTGTGGTGTATGTGTATTGATTACGCTGAGGTATAAAAGAAAAACTGCTTTTCTGTTGCTACAGCAGAGACCACTTGGAGAGGTCTGTCCTGGGCAATGTGTTGCTTCTCCAGGTCATTTTGGGTTCACTGTTATCCATTGCAAGAGGCTAAAGGAAAGAGCTGCAGAGCTAATTATTTACAGATGGAATTAACTGTATGGAAGTACGCCATAGTTATTCTCATCATGACCTCAGGTTCCAAACAATTTAAACAACCGTGAGCAAAGAGCAGATGGTACGTTCACTCTTTAAAGTCATAAACATAAAAGTGTTCTTGAGGGATATAGCCTCCCTGAACGCAGTCGTGTGCATTGTCAGCACTGGGAAGAAGCCCAGTTCCCAGTACATGTTAAAAGTGTAAGATTGCTGTGAATTGAACCATACCAACACCTTTAATCTATTTGTAACAAATAACTATAATGCATTTGTCATTAACAACCTGGGGAAAGTGCAGATAGAGGGAATTACACCATCTCCATCTGTTTCTTGGGGAACTAAATTTTCTTAAGAAAAATCTACCTGCGTGGATTTAGATATAAAAAGGGAGATACTGTGAAGGTGCTGAGCACTTTAATGCCCTTTAGAAAATACTGAGGCTAATATATAAATTAATCATGCAGTCTTTTTCATTTTCCAGACTTTGATCCCCGATTAGCCTTGTTTTCAGCAGGAATGAATGATAGTCC
>NW_006795011.1:75098-81614 GCF_000442215.2 Lipotes vexillifer
TAGTCCTTGTGTTTTATTGCTCTTTTCACCTCAAACGTCAGGCCCCATGGCAAAATCTAATGCAAAAATAAAGTGAGAGTTACTGTTTCTTCCCTTGCTATCTGCTGTTAATTGTATATTGAAATGAATGTCTAAGAGTATTTCAACAAAGGAAAATTAAACAAATGAGCATATTCCCATTAGCAGGAAGCATCATTTGCATCATTTTGGGAAGTTCAAATTTTTTTCGGTTTCTGGAATTGAAAAGAATAAGGAGAAGACAGGGCTTAACTCCTTCAGCCAATCTGGGCTCACATTAATGCCAGATAAACCTACCGGCTTGCTGGCATAGGGATAGAATTTGTTTTATTCCATTTGTTGTCCCCTTCCTCCCTCCCTTCCCTCCTTCACATTTTCTTTCTTTACATTACTTGGTAACTTTGCTGTTTCCATTGTACTTAAGCCACAAAACCTTTATTTATATAAAGTTGCCGTAAGGCTGTCGTTACAAGAACGAAGTGCACACTGCCCGAAACCGTAGTCAACTGGAGTAACGCGCTCAAGAACGAAATGCACGCTGCCCAAAACCGTAGTCAACTGGAGTAACGCGCTCTGTTCTCTTTCTCCCTCTTGCCCTTGCTTCTTCTGACCATGTGCATTATTTAGTGCTGTGCACGTCTACTGATAAGTCTGTTTCAAATTAGATCTGAGCTTATAATGCTGTCAGGAAGGGTGGAACTTTCAATCACTCTTTAATATACCAAGACCCCTTTAGATATATCTCATTCCCCTCACCACCATAGTTTGCTCTTCTGGCCTTGGGCTGTGCTAGTTTTGAACTATAAGCTTTCTGACCTTTCGGGCTACGTCTGACATCTGGTAGACCTAGAGAAGAGACAGGAATGATGTTGTGCGGTTACCATCCACCTCGTAGTTTGTCAGTGGGTCCTCCTGGACTTGTGCTCTGGAGCTGTTCTAATGCTTGGTGCTTTAGCTCAGAAACCTACTTTGTTGAAGGGAGAGAGACTCATCTAATTGCCAGTGTTTCTTAATAAATGTACATCTGCGTGCCTATGCATTGGTAGTGCCCGCATGTAACATAGGCCAGAAAGGTATCAGCTCTCCGTCAGGAGCATGTTAGGAGACCAGATACTGGCTACAAATATAAAACTCTATGATTCCAAGAAGAAGCCTCCTAAGAGTCTATTTCAGTTGTAAACATTACCACGCAATATGTTTAAGTCTTTTAAAGTTTAAATCCCAGTTTCTATGGACAAGAATATGATGCAAACAAGCATGTTAAATTGCTATTCATTCCTCACAGCTAAACATGTGGGAAGAGCATAGGACTAGGATGACAAATGTAATTTCTGAAATCATGCAGCAGCAAATGGAAAACTCCAACAAATTGTGAAATTGGTTTGACTGTATCATAAACTATGGCAGTTGTTTGAAAGCGTAAAGCATTTTACATGTGTTGTTTTTAAACTTTGCTAATTATGCTCTTACATGCTTATAATTTGTTTTTGACATGTGTGTACCTGGGGTTACTGAAATTTAAATTTGTTCTGTGCACATTTACAAATTTCCGAGAGTTTATTACCAGACAGAGGTGGGCTAGCTTGAGCAGAATAGGGAAAAACTCTTCATGGGGAGTTGCTTAGGATTTTCCAGTATGGAGTTATGACCAGGCTGTAAAGTTTCACGGATACATTCATGAAAGAAAATATGCTAAAATTCAGTCTTTTCAAGTCACTAATGAACAAAATGTATTTCTAAAGAATTGCTTTTTGGAGAGGAATGTCTACCTTTTAACACAACTCTGAAGAATTCCACTGAACCTCTGAATAGCTAAATATGCAAAGGGAAGAGACCTTGGATAAATCTGACCACAAAGCCATCATATGCCATAGTTCTGGTCAGATACTGAATAGATTAAAAAAATTAAAAGTTCACATAGGTGTTCAGTTTTCCTATGGTAAAATTGTCAGGGAAAGCAATTAAAAAACCCAGTAATGAGGACTTCCCTGGCAGCACAGTGGTTAAGAATCCGCCTGCCAATGCAGGGGACACGGTTCGAGCCCTGGTCCAGGAAGATCCTAACTGCCGTGGAGCAACTACTGAGCCTGCGCTCAAGAGCCCGTGAGCCACAACTGCTGAGCCCATGAGCCACAACTACTGAAGCCCGTGCGCCTAGAGCCTGTGCTCCGCAACAAGAGAGGCCACTGCAATGAGAATCCCACGCGCAGCAACGAAGAGTAGCCCCCGCTCGCCACAACTAGAGAAAGGCTGTGCACAGCAACAAACACCCAACGTAGCCAAAAATAAATAATTAATAAATTTAAAAAAAATCCAGTAATGATATATCCTTCTCACCAACAGGTCATCAAATATGTGGTGACTGGTCCTAGTTCTGGGATGGATGGACGAGAGAGTTCATGTAACTTGTTACCTTGTCTTCATATAGAATCAGGGCTGTCATCTCACAAAGACAAGTTTCTCTTCTCATGTGTAATAGCCTCTTGAGAAGGAGATTCCTGAATTCTGCAAAAACTCACCAAAGTAACATTTTGAATCTAAATAGAAAAATAACACAAAAATTGCAGAAAACTTGGAAAAAACTACAAACTAAAATACAGGAAATTAAATGTGAAGCACTCATCAGTCTATAAGCAGAGGAAAGTGTTGTTAAAATATTTTGCCTGTTCTGACCCATCATCAAAAAATCTACAAACAACAAATGCTGGAGAGGGTGTGGAGAAAAGGGAACACTCTTACACTGCTGGTGGGAATGTAAATTGATACAGCCACTATGGAGAACAGTATGGAAGTTCCTTAAAAAACTAAAAATAGAACTACCATAGGACCCAGCAATCCCACTACTGGGCATATACCCAGAGAAAACCATAATTCAAAAAGAGTCATGTACCACAGTGTTCACTGCAGCACTATTTACAATAGCCAGGACGTGGAAGCAACCTAAGTGTCCACTGACAGATGAATGGATAAAGAAGATGTGGCACATATATACAATGGAATATTACTCAGCCATCAAAAGAAATGGAATTGAGTTATTTGTAGTGAGGTGGATGGACCTAGAGCCTGTCATACAGAGTGAATTAAGTCAGAAAGAGAAAGACAAATAACCGTATGCTAACACATATATATGGAATCTAAAAATAAAAATAAAAAAGTCATGAAGAACCTAGGGGTAAGACAGGAATAAAGACACAGACCTACTAGAGCATGGACTTGAGGATACGGGGAGGGGGAAGGGTAAGCTGTGACAAAATGAGAGAGTGGCATGGACATATATACACTACCAAAAATGTAAATAGCTAGCTAGTGGGAAGCAGCCGCATAGCAGGGGGAGATGAGCTCGGTGCTTTGTGACCACCTAGAGCGGTGGGATAGGGAGGGTGGGAGGGAGGGAGATGCAAGAGGGAAGAGATATGGGGATATATGTATATGTATAGCTGGTTCACTTTGTTAAACAGCAGAAACTAACACAACACTGTAAAGCAATTATACTCCAATAAAGATGTTAAAAAAAAGTTTTGTCTAAAGCCTTTTATTCTATGGTTTTTGTATCTTTTTTTGTATTTTTAACTTAACAGTGCATTGTGAACACTTGTATGAGTTAAAACATCCTTCTGTTATCCTCTTGTGTTGACAGGGGTGGGGTGAGGGCAATTCTCTTTCTTGCCGGAGTTCTAACCATCTGTGATGTAAGACAAAAGTGTGGGTGGAATGGGGCCAAAATTTCATCTTTAGTATGATGAAGACTAGGTTGGCAACTGTGACTTATAAGTGCCGTCAAAGGACCATATTAATACTGAACCCCAAGTTAAGCAGCTTCTCCGTCCAGGAACAGATGGTCCTGATCTGATGTAGGTCTTCCTCTCCAACGCTCCTGTCCAGACAATTTTAAATACTAGAGGAATGAAGGAGAGCTAATGCTACCTGCAGGCAAACTCATTCCCAAGAGGAGAAGGCAGCGTTCTTTATACCCTTTTCCTGTTCCCCACATTCACTGATCGAAGTCAGCCGTTTCTTTATGATAAGGAAATGTGACAAAATGAAGGGGAATCAGGAGTGTCAGCTAACTGAATTTCCTGGAGGGAAACGTTGGGATTGAGAATGAAAATGTTTCCACCCGCGTCCATCAAAATATAGTATTGCATTTAATGGCTGTGTTGTATTTTGTTACTACAAATATAACATCAGTATCTAAATTAAGCCTTTCTTGTGGGGTACTTTGTTTCCAAAAGTTCACTACTAAAAACAGTATTTTGCTATATCTTTGTGCCAGTGTTTTGCATTTCTTTATAGTTATTTCTCTAAGATTAATTACTTAGTATATATTGGCAAATTTCCCTCCAGAAAGGCAATTAATAATGCAAATGCCCATAAGCAGTGTTGTAAATTATCACGCTCCTGAGAAATTTTTAGATTCCTGGCAACGTCAGTATAACAGCGAGTGACTCTTCTTAATCTTTACAATTTATTATTAAAAAGAAAAAGGCTTGATACAATTTCTTCACCCATTTCTTTGCTTACTGCGGATATTTAACCTGTTGTGTATATTTCGTGGCCATTTACGTCTTCTTTTGTGAATTACCTTTTTAGGTTAGCCGTACTTTCTTTAAATAGTTAATATGCTATATATATTTGCTAGGATTTTCATCTTATAATACAGTGTATGTAGTAAAGGGTTTTTGCAAGGTGTGAAACACTGTAAAGATTCCTGTACAAATTCTAAGTTATATTAATGGTTATTTCTTTAAATGCAATATATTCAGTTTTTATCCTGAGTGTTGAAGGTGCTTATTTACATCTGTTACCTCTAAAAATTTCAAATCAAGTTGTTTTTTTCCAAGATAGATTTGGAACCCATAAGAACTGAGGTTGTTAACAAGATTAATATTATAAATAGCCCATGTTAATTTTTAGCTGATTAATTAAAATATGTGGAAGTATGCTCCATTTAGGTATTTTGCCTCTCTATAACTTAAAAAAATAATACCCCTAGTACCAATGTTTGGGTCATTTTATCTGATAATTTCTCCCACGAGCTAAAACCAATTTCAGTGTGTGAAACCTCGGCATTGTATTCCACCGCGATCACAAAATCCTGCCATCCCTTCACCCCAGTCCTTGAACTTCGAGGTGACACAATTTGTGAGAAGAGCATTTTTGCTTTCTACTCCTTTGTGGGAGAATCTTATTTATGGCTTCCCTCAACCAGAATGCGCTAGCTCTGTTTCCTTTCACATCAAAAGTAAATATTTCTCAAAGCCATGCCATCATTGAGTTGAATCCCCTTTGGCTACTGTGGAAAATGATGTTGCCACATCTATTATATGTGACCTGGCATGCCCTTCCTACATTAATGCGTGGCCTCATTACAAACGCTAAGTACTGTGTTTCCTCTTTAATTCTCAGTGGGGCACAAATATATTAACCCCTGACATTTTTCCTTATAGAGAGGAGAGAATGAAAGGAATGCATTGAACCTTCCATTAGCCATCAGCGGGCTATTTTGCTTCAAAAAGGCAAGCAATTATTTTGGAGTAGTTTGTTGTTGTTACTGTTGTTTGAAAGTTGTTCCTAGAAAATAAAACTATGCAAATAAATACTAAGTATGGTACAACACCTATTTGTGCAGTAGGACCACTGATCATCCAGTTTCCCAGGAGTCTGAGCATTGCGCCGGGTCCCGGAGATGGCTTTCCTCTCTGAAGCACAGGAAATCCAGTTATGCTGATGTGAGGGCACCCAGAAACATACTCAGGGAAACCCACTTCACATGAGTGAGTTTACGATAAGGCAGAAAATACGTAGAATGCCGTAAAAAACAGACAAACAAAAATCATGTTTGGATATCAAACAATTTAGGAATTTAGAAGTGCGGTATCTACTATTACCTATAGAGGTCTTGGCTTTGAAATATTGTCCAGTTTCTTTTTCCCTCTCAGTCACTAGCTGAGCTACCAGGAGGAAAGTAATACTTATCTCTCTGAGGCCTTTGGGGCTTGTTCATTCTTTTAAAAGTGGGAGCTTTTCAGGAATATCATCAGTCATTGCCTGGATACTAAAGAGAGGAAACCTCATCCACTAAACAATGACCATTTTGCTGTTTGCAATGAACCATTCAGTTGGGGATTTTTTGTTGTTGTTTCTTTGAGATGAATGAGGTCATTCATCACTTTATCTCCCCCCAGGGCTAGTTATTTTGGAGCTTACGAATAAAAAGAAAGAAAGGAAGAAAAGGGAGGTGGAGAGTGCAGTGTTTTCACTAGCCTCCTAATTATAATGATTTGTGAGTTAACTGAACCAAAGTAGTATGAAGTATGTATACTGCGTGAATCACTGTATCCGTTTTGAGATACTCTGGGCTCTGTGTAGATGAACTCTGGTCTCGTAAGTGGTGGCTGTGCTCTAATGGTTTCCCATTCAACTTAAAATAAGATTACCCTCACTCACAGTGGCTCTACAGGTGCATAAAATCTGGCTCCTTGCCACAAGTCTCGGCAT
>NW_006795011.1:81683-95757 GCF_000442215.2 Lipotes vexillifer
ATTCCAATCAGCTTTTTCTGTCGCTGAAACACTCCAAAATTATGCCCCCAAAGGGCCTCTTGCAGGAAACCTCTTCTTTGCATATTGTTACTTACATCAGAATTCATTCTTGCATTGCAGAGGAAAAGCCTTTCTTGTCTATTGTATGTAAAAACACTCCCCTCTCAGGTACTCTCTACCACCACATCCTGTTTTAGTATCTTTGTAACAGTTCTTGCTGTCGTAAATGATCATGTTTATTGATATATGTACTTGTTCATTGTCTGTCTCCCTAACTACTGTGTAATCTGGGAGACCAGGGACCTTATCTATCTTGTTCACCACTCCAGCACCTAAAAGAGTGCTTGGCATGTAGTTAGTCCTCAGTACAGAATTGCTGAAGGAGTTCATGCTTGTCTAGTCTATGTACAGCTACATAATTTTATTATCCAGATGTCATCAAATGCTTCAGGATCGCTGCTGACCAATTCAAGGCACCCCTGGCAAACACCTTACTTTTGTAACTACACCAAAATGTCCAATGCAAGATTAAGGTGACATCTGAGATGCAGGCCCTGGAGGCCCAGTAACGAAAAAGACAGATATGCTCTTTGACTTCATGGCCCAAATTAGTAGCAATGGTGTAATTAAACAAGCAAATAGAATACAGTATGGTAAGTTCAACATGAAAGAAAACGTAGTTTAGAATGATCCCTAGCTAGGGCGCCTA
Organism: Lipotes vexillifer; assembly: GCF_000442215.2. Taxonomy (NCBI): domain Eukaryota; kingdom Metazoa; phylum Chordata; class Mammalia; order Artiodactyla; family Lipotidae; genus Lipotes; species Lipotes vexillifer. The sequence continues at coordinate 82,393 of NW_006795011.1, forward strand.
ATGCAGTTTAGGGGGACTGGTAGAGAGAAAGTGTCTCTGATCAGATGCTTGGACGAGCAAAGAAGCCAGAGAAGGATGAGGCTGAGGATTAAAACAAAAACTCAAGCTTGTTAAGTGTTCGGATATTATCTGAAGGAAATGAGAAACAATGCAAAATTTTAAGCAAAGAACTAGATGGTCAGATTTGTATTCTAGAGATATCACTTAACTGCATTATTAAAGCAAATGTACTGAAGCTAGACCTCAACTAGGTAGTTAGAAGCTGTTACTGCCAGTTAAAAGCCGTCGCAATAATCCAGTCAGGATGTGATGGGGCTTTGATCTAGGAAGTGACAGTGGAGAGAGGCAAGGTGCTCTTTCAGAAGTACAGTCATTGGGACTTTGTTATTGATTCGATATGGGCATTTAAAAGAGGATAAAAGGTGAAATACACCGGGGTTTCTGACTTGTACAATAGGGTGGTGGTATCTTCCATTCTGTGATTCAGTACCTCTTTACTAAACAGCGACTGTGAACTTGTAACTGTATAAACATTGAGTATGATCATCAATTGGCACAAAAAGTCATGAAGTAAGGAAATAAAAAATTAAATGTATAGTATGACCAATAGGTACCAATGTGTGCTCTGGAAGAAAATGAAACAGGATAAGTGGGATGAGAGTGCTGGAGTGGTCCAGGAGGGCGTCACTAATAAATGGCATTTGAATGGAGATCTGAAGGAAAGGAGGGAGCCAGCCAGTCACACAGATAGGAGAGTAGATGAAGAGGATGAACACGTGCAAAGGCCCTGAGGCTTGTTGTGTTTGAGGAATAGCAAGGTTGGTGTCTTGGTGTTGATTATCAGAGTAAGCCAGGAGGCAAGCGGAAAAAGGTACCATTGGAGAGTAGCTGGGAGCCTGGTCGTGGGGAGGGGTGAGATTCTAAGTCAGAGCTCTGTTATTCTGAATCAGGATTCAATTTCATTATCTCCTTTATCACAAGCAACATTTGGAGTAATATCCGGTTGGCCAAAAGGTTCGCTCAGGGTTTTCAGTAACGTCTTAATGGAAAACCCCAAACAAACCTTTTGGCCAACCCAATACTAAGTTTTCTTTGCTTCTTTCAGATAGAAGCAGGTTTCTCTTTATAGACCTAGCCAGTGTGAGTACAGTGCTTTTGTGACCTAGAATCACTGGATAATAATTGTCAGGTGCCATCAAAATTGTTTTAAAGATACGTTAGTATTAGTGTTTCTTAATAATAACAATGTGACTTTTTAAAATTTAATTTTATTTTTTTTTGCCTGCATTGGGTCCTTGTTGCTGCACATGGGCTTTCTCTAGCTGTGGCGAGCCGGGGCTACTCTTCGTTGCGGTGTGCAGGCTTCTCACTGTGGTGGCTTCTCTTGTTGCGGAGCACGGGCTGTAGGCGCAGGGGCTTCAGTGGTTGTGGCTCGTGGGCTGTAGAGCACAGGCTCAGTAGTTGTGGCGCACGGGCTTAGTTGCTCCACGGCATGTGGGATCTTCCCGGGCCGGGGATTGAACCTTTGTCCCCTGCATTGGCAGGCGGATTCTTATCCACTGCACCACCAGGAAAGTCCCAACGTGACATTTCTTACTTAAAGAAAGTAAAAAATATTATGGGAGTAGACCAATCTGGCAATAGATCCGAGCTAGCCTTGAGCAAAACTGGGAAGCAGGAAGAGATACTCTTGAACACCTTCCTTTCCTTCTGCTTTTCCTTTTTTCCCCACTTCTGGTACCTTTTCCCACTGTTTTCTGTTAGAAGCCCCCAACCCAGTGCTAAAGGTTCCTCCATCACCTGCGTGTCATTCCAGCTCAAATCTACCTGTTCAGTTCCCTCAGGATGTTAATTGTTGTTTTCCAGTGTGAAAGCCAGACAATCTGATAAATTTGATGAATTCATCTGAACGCTTTTGCTAATGGAAAAGGCTCGCCCACCATCTTCCCTCCTGTCCTGTGTGATATTTACAATCCATAGTCACCTATTTCAGTTTCCCCTGTGTTTACTTTTTTAGGCTGACATTTGGCAATTAAAGTGGCATACATAATCAGCAGAGAAGATATTTGGGGCAGATGGGGTCCTATGAAGTCTTAAGTGAAAGCAAAGAGGCTTCAACATACACTGTTTACTAACAAACTAGGCCCTTTATGTAGATGCCGTGCGTTTTCATCCTGTTAGTAGAATGCACAGTGAACTCAAGTCAGCTAGTAGGAGACGAGCAGGTGTTATACTAGTTAAACCAAGGGAACTGTTAGATTTTCAGGATCCGGCCTCCACAGAAAGTTCCAGAAGACCTTTCTGTGTACCAGAAAAGCCCCATAGTAGCTTTTCCATAGCTAACAGTCACTCCATTACTTGAATAGATACAAATTCTTAAAAATTTTAAGAATTAAAAAAAGAAAAATTTAGAAGTCAGAAAAATTTAGAAGTCAGAACCCCACTAAATCCTTGTATCAATCCCAGTAGAGATCATATAGTGAACAACCTACCATCATTAAATTATATATACATAAAACACAGAATATAGCTTTTTGGTGTGTCATTGTTTCAACCCATTGTTTTTAATGAGGAGTTGGGCTGTTGATATATTTAATTCATGTACTTTTGTGTTTTCATGTGTTTTCCCAAAGGCCTTCAGGCAGTGACTGCATTTTTAATAAATTGCATTTGAAATAAATAAATAATAGTGGTTCATTATACTGGGACTGACTTTTTTATGATACGATTAAAATGGACAAATATTTAACACTACGTTTTAAGTCATTCAAATCTGAATTTTGTGGGGATTTCCTCCCTGAAAATGATAATACTATGAAATGTTCCCATGACAAGAATAATTGTAGAACATTCAATTGAGAATAACACTTAAATAGAAAAAATTTTCTGAGAATGTGAATTTTTCAAATAATTTATGTGATGAAAATCTAGTACTGCTTATTTATATCTGTGTCCATTGTAGGATTTTTTAAACCAAAAATTCCATATTTTTTCTTTTATCAAAAAATCCTATCTCACTGTAATACAAGTCATTACGATTTTAATAAGATTAAATGTAGATGTTCAAATTGCTACAGATTAAAAAGTTAGCCTCAATTTTTACAGAATTGTTTTTGTGCCTCGGCAAAGGTTTTATTCTGTTTCAAGACAATATTTATGCCTCTTACATTTTTCCCCTTTGCAGAAAGAATTTTGGCATAGTTCCTAGAATAAGAATGAGGGAAATATAATGCACATTCTAACACATTAAGATGGGGGTATCTTCAGCAAATGGATTCAGCATCTGAATACCAATGATAGTTTAATTGCTTATTAACAACATTTTAAGCTGTCTAATGAATATGCACATCGTGGAAATATTCTTAAAATAATTTTTCATAGCAGCAAAAAAATGCTATAGCTGTCCACTTAAGATCATTAAAAAAACATTAGATGTAAATTTCAAATAGGCATATCCTTTGGAATAGTCCCATTTATCATTACTGTGTACATATGTAAGTGTGCACGTGCTATAGAGAGTATATCTGTACACATTAGGCACATACGCAGGTATAGCGTAGCACTTTCAGTATTAAATACATGCAAATTTAGAAAATAAATTCCTTTTCTGTTCAGGGAGATATCAAGTCATGTTTTGTATGCAAGTGCCTATGCAGTGTTAATTCGCCATATCTTTATAGCACATCCGAGCAAACAGTGTATTTCTCACTATAGGAAGTACAGGAGTATCATTTCCAGTGCTTGTGAAATTAGGCCTTTGAATTTACTATCCTACGCATTTTATCAAATGCTCAATTATTTTCAAATTTGAATCCATAAAAGCAGACTATAATGATATATGGAGGTTACTGGAGTTAGCATTCTTGAAGAATTTCTGGGAAAAGACACTTTTTTCCTGAAGAGCTTTTTGTCCAAATAAATCCATGCAAATTGGACAAAAACTGTTACAAATATTAGGGAGTCATTGATATGCAGGGACTAACCCCGCCTGCAGAGCTCTAGGTATAGATCACTGAGTCACAGGGCTGTTCTCTGTCTGCAAGGAACTCTACTTGACATGGTGAGTCTGCACAGGGCATACAACGTAAATTCACTGTATAAACACATTTAAATCTACTCTGAGCTTTGTAGAGCTGGAATGCAGAGGGACGCACAGTAAAGGTAAAGGGAGCAAAGGCTGTGGAGTCAGATGGTCCTGGTGTGAATCCTGGTCAGAGCCACTTACTACTGTGAAAGCTAAATGGAGTCTTCTGCCCAGGAGCCTCAGTTTCCTCTTGTATAAAATGAGGATATTAGCATGTATTTCATGGTGGTGACTATGAATATTACATAATTCAGTATGTGTAGTACATATTCAGTGTCTCATAGTTTCTTCCTCGGTGCTCTCAAGTGGTAGAGTGATGAATAGAAAGACTTATCAAAATAGTTGAATAAATTGGGAGTTTTTTTTTTTAAAGTAACTGAACTAAACAAGCACATAAGGGAAGATGGCATGATTCTGAGGGACCCTTGGATTCACAGGAAGATAGATCATCAGTTCAAGTTGCAAAGTGTGAGAAAGCTGGGCCATTAACTTTTCCTGAAGGTTTTGGTGGTCACCTAAGGCAGGACCCCGTGTCTGTGATGAAACTGCCAGTCCTGGGGCATTGGGTGGTGTCAAGGCAGCTGAGGAGGGGCCTGTCTCAGGAGCGCCGTGAGCCCGCAGACCTCCCGCGTCCACGGAGGATAGTGTCGTAGCCAAGAAGGGGCACTCTCAGTGCGGTAAGGACGGTCGCAGCAAGAGTTAAATGAAATTGTGCAAATACATTACTTAGCGCCACACCTTACACAGGGCAAACAGTACATGTTGATTATTCACGCTGTCATTTTCCTTACAAATTATAGTAGAAAATAGAGCATAAAGAAATATGAGAAAGATGATACCTCTCTCAGGATTTTTGGCGGACAAGGAAGTGATGTCAAGACTTCCAAGAAAAGATAAGAACTTGGTTGAATTGTTTAAACTGGTGAAAGTCTGGTGAATAAGATGTAGAAGCGAATCTTGGGCCCAGAAGCAAAGCCCCGCCTCCTTGAAATTTTTATGATGTGCTGACTTCTGTGATATCTTGCCAACCATAGGAGGTCAGTAAATGCTCTTGAATAAATGGCTGCCTGAATGGATAAGTACATTTCCCAGAGTGGAGAGGAAGAGGCTGGACGTATGAGTGTCCTCATCCTTCTGAGAGCTAGTTGAGTTTCGGGAGCTGCATGCCTTGTGCATACAGGGAAGGAAGACTGCGCCTGCAGTACAACTGACAGCTGGTTTTCAGGCTGGACGTTCCATTTTGTTTCCCAGGCACCCAAGCTGCTCACTGTGAAAAGGCTGGGCTTGTGCACCGCCCTCTTGGCCCGCAGTGCAGTAGAGGAGCACGCACCCCATGGCTGCTTCTCATATGGCAGTCAGTCTCCCGAAGATACACACCTTGTAAAGGTGGGAAACCACTCATGGCCTTGGAAAGTCTATTTCATTATATAAGATCTTTTGGAGGAGTGATTCTGACATTAGTATTATTATGAGTAATTTTAATATCTGCATTTCCCTTTGTAAATTTATTGAGACGTGAGTGGCTCCTTAGATACCATTTATTTAAAATTTTGCAATATCAGAATGGACTCCTGCTGCACTAGAGAAACTGCCTCTGGCTGTATTCCAGTCATCTGATTTTTTTTTCTCGGCTGCCGGACTGTCTATCGATCCAGTCACCTGAGGTGAGAAAAAAAAAAAAAAAAAGCTCAACAAAAATTGTATTCAGAGCTCCTGTGATCATTTTTTCCCCTTTCGTGGCAGCAGGAGGGCAGTGAGGGAGGGGCTATTTCTCCCTCTAACTTGAGGAAAATAAGAAAATCACAGCCACACACAATTTATATAGTCATGCTGCCACTGAAAGGAGAATAGGTCTATGTACATTTCCTATAAAAGAGAAAGCAAACTTGGCCCACTCGAAAATTTAGTCTTTTGTCTATTTCAGAAACACTTTATGTAACTGAAAAATCTGGCTGTTTATATTGCATAGTAGTATTTGCACCAATGAAAAACCTACATAAAATAGCCAAGAATGTTACTATTCTAATGGCAAACTTTTTAGGCAAATGAGAAAGTTTCTGGTATGGATTGTCATTAATTTTGAATAAATCAAACTTATGCAATGAGGAGGAAAGTAAAAACATTAGATAACTACCTAATGCTTTAAATCCTAAATACTTTATTTGAAATGAAGTTTCATTTTCATCTTTATATTTTAATTAATATCTTACCATTCTTTAGTATAAATATACTATTTCTCAAGTGCTAAATAATAATATATTCATGACAAAAAATTAGAAAAGTTATTCTTATGGAATTTGAGGCTATGTTTTCTTAGTATCAGCCTCCCCCCCCCCCAACTCTTTTCTCTTGTACTAAAGCTATTTTCGATGAAATAAGATTATTTTCATCCTTTTCAAATGGAGCCTTTAGCTCTCTCTGAGACAGTGGAGTGGAAGGTCTCGACAGAAGACCCTGGAGAAATATGGACGTGAGCAGAAAGCGCCAGAGGGAGAGCAAGGGAGGCAAAGGGCAGGGCTTGGGGGCACCAGGAGGCATGAGAGCAGACAGGCAGGGGCAGGGGATTAAAACTGATGGTGCCAGAATGTCCAGGGAGCACGGCTGTGAGACAGGGTGGGCCCAAGCACACCTCAGGAAGGTCGGGGGCACCACACGGACGCTCTGACTTAGGGCTGGAGCAACGATTGCAAGCAGCAGCAAGAAAGGGAACTTTTCTTACAGACTCGTCTAGCACCTCCGTTTCCATCACTCTAACCTGATGACCTGCACTTTCCTACTCCACAGGAAGAATAAAGGCCCTCTGGAGTCAGGATGCTTTCAGCTTCACCGCAGCATCCCCGCAGACCCTAAGCACGTGCACCCGTTCCTCCTCTTCACCAGTGAGCTCCCATCAAGGGCCGTTAATCCCCGCGACTCCTGTCCCTCCTGAGGCTCCATTCCATAGATCTTCCTGTCTGTTCTACCAACTCCTTCCTCCGCAGCACATGCCGTCAGCATAAAAACATGCTCAAATCTCAGAAAACAATAGGAAAAGGCACGAAAAACAAAAGCACAACTTAGAAAGTTGCTCGTTATGTCTTTCCCCGTTAACTGGTGGCCTGTGGGAATGGTCTTTCTTCGCTGTATATACACAGCCTGCCTACTGTGGGCACTCTTGGTTGCCTGCCTACCATACTGCTCCCCCCTCCCTCATTTTGTTCAGCTCTCCACCAGACTCATCCTCAGATATGGATTTTGTTGAACAGCACCTGGATTTTCCCTCCTTGTTAATGGTCCGTGGTAGACATGTCTCGTAAGTTTGCCTAACAAAACTGAGAAGACCTGTCTTTTAGTCCATGATAGTGTGTGCACTTCCATCTGTCTCTTTCTGGAATGTAAATAGAGAAACTTGTACCTACAATCTGTCTTCAAGCCACGGAGGAACCAGTTTTAGGATGAGGCCTGCTGAAGATGGCAGGGATCGAAGAGAAATGCCCTGATTACACTGAAATGCTGAATTAATAAGTAACCCTGAAGCCTGCGTAACCTTTGAATTCCTGTTAGGTAAAAATAAGTCTGCTCGTACAAAAGCTATTTGGAGTTGGGTTCTGTTGCTGTCATCACAAAGCACCCTAATTTGCACCTGTCTCGCGCAGACCACCTTTTCCTCCTCTTATTCAGTCCTCTGCCTGCTCCGGCCATAACTGAAAGAACTCCCAAAGAAACAGCTCTGGCCAAGGTCACCGGTGCATTTTTACCAAGTTCCAGAGAGACTCTTTCCTTCTTTAATAGAAGAAGATGGATTTCCTCTTTAATACTCTCTGCTTCTTGAAATACTGTATTACTTTGCATTGGAATTTTTGGCAGTATAGTTCCTGGTTCTTTTCTTAACCTTAAAATTATTGCTTTTCCTAAGCAATTCTGTGGCACAGCACCGCTACCAGAATCCAGGTCTGTAAATCAGTTTTTCCATTTGCTGTCTCTCCAGGATGGTTCTCAGTATCTTAAAATTGTCGCGTCCAACACTGCCCTTGTCATGCTTCTCGTCCTCATTCTGGATCTCAGATTTTATCCGTCTGTGTCATCCTTCCCTGGTTAATTATTTTTCTGACCACTCAGTTCCTCATGACAGAAACTTGTCACCCCAGATGCCTCTCTTCCTCCCACGCCCAGTGTCCACTAGGTACCCAGGTTAATTAAATGCTTCTCAAGCCATTCCTTGCCTCTTCATCCCTCCCATTTCTGTCCGAGATCAAACTCTGCGTATCTCTTCCCTAGACCGTTACAGTAACCTGTAACTAGCTTCCAGCTTCTGTTCTTATGCCCTTTGAAGCTAGCTTTCATCATATTTCCAGCCAGAATAAATTTTCTAAGTTAAAATGTGATCATGTTAGCCCCTCTGCCTCTAAAAATGTCCATTTACATGCGATTTTCTATAGAGAGAGTAAATGTTCCCTTGATGGCGTACGAGTCTTGGCATCACTTTTGACCCTCACATTCTTTGTCACCGCCATACTAGCCACACCACATTAGCCACTTTGATGCTTTACATTAACGTATTTTCCAAGTTTGCGATACTCTCTTCCTTATGTCCAGTTAATGAACTTTTTCACGTCTAATTTTACTTCTCTGAAGTCTTCTAAGAATATTTGATCTCTCTCTTCTTTTGATCATCCTGCTAATTATAAATATCCATAGCATAGCATTTAACACACTTTATCACATGTAATTATTTACCGGTCTTCTCCGTACTTGATTTTAAGTTCCCTCAGGAGAGCAGCAGTCTTATTCATCACTGGATCTCCCCCATTTTTAAATAAATAAATGGTAAAAGGGTTCAGTTTCTTCACTGCCATTCTGTTAAGCTCAGTAATTCCAAAGTGTTGATCTACAGTATTCTCCGAAAAGGAGAGAAAGTGCTTTTCTCTCACAGACCAATTCTAATCAATATTTAGCCGCTGCCTGGAACTCTCTGTTGAGAAAGAACTCTCTGTATTGGAGCAAAGTTTAGCTTCAGGGCATCATGGTCAATTAGGATGAGCAGGGGATGTGTCTTTCGTTCTGAAGGTTTTATTCCTTAGGTATGCAGTGGTTAATATTTTCTATAGCTTTCCAAGTATCTAACATTGTTAGAGATGCAGAATTATATTAAATACTGGAATCAGGAGGGACACAAAATCATCTTTAATGTAGAGTTAGAACAACTTTCGAGAGCATCACTTTGTTTTACATATAAGGAATCTCAGAAGCAACAGGGAGAACATTGTTTTCCTGTGATGTTACAGTTAGTCTAGAACCCAGGTCTCCTAATGATTGATCCAGTATTATGCTACGATTGCCTATTACAAAAGAAACTCAAGATAATACTGTGCTGGAATCCCTGAAACCTTGAACATGCATCATGTTTTCAGAATTGAAACATTATATAGGTACATCTGAATGTAAAACATTAGGTAATCCTGTTCCGTCTTCAAGTAGAGACCTAACTGCTCCATCTTCTAGCTTAATGTATATGAATTATATGAGTCACTAGTGGCAGTCTGATTAGTATCTGTAGCAGAGGAGAACAATATACAGTTGATTAGATGTAGTTCATGGTGGTGAAGACAGGCTCTCAGTTCAGTTTCACAATAAAAAGTTGTTTCACCTTTGGGATAGTCGCTCATTTCTCTTTGCTGCACTTTTCCGCCTAAAGTCTTAACCTCAGAGGCTAGTTGTTCGTATTCTGCTAATGTATACAAAAGACTGGTAAGGAGACTTTAGATATAAATATTTGCTATTAATGTGATTTTTAGAGGCAATTCTTCATGGGTTTATCATGTCTTTGTCTTACCAGGAGAGATACCAACTGCCTTTGTTGTAGGTTGTATTCTCCAGGAAGTTCATAGAGTGAATGGCTTTGGAAAGCAGAGGTAATGTCTTTGTCTGGGGCAGAAGTGAGGTTTGCTCATTGCCTATTATGAAAGAGTCAGGTTCCCTAACCTCAGGGTTCCTCTCCAGTAACAAAGCCCACTGCACGAGCAAGTATCATCTGGCCCTCTATGTGCGACCCTATGGGAACGGGGTTTCCAAACGCTGCTACACTAGCTCCTGCTATTCATGTGGGTAATAACCTGTCCCTTGTTTCTGACCTAAAATGTCCTGTCTTCTGACAGCATCCATTACACTGTGGCACACTAACTTCTTAGCTGGCAAGTACAGTAAAGTCTCAGGCCTTTCCCACTTCTTGACATCTGAATTCTGTATATGTTTCTTTCTTTTTTTTTTTTAATAATACACAATGTATTTATTTATTTATTTATTTATGGCTGTGCTGGGTCTTCATTTCTGTGCATGGGCTTTCTCTAGTTGTGGCAAGTGGGGGTCACTCTTCATCGCGGTGCGCAGGCCTCTCACTATCGCGGCCTCTGTTGTTGCGGAGCACAGGCTCCAGACGCGCAGGCTCAGTAATTGTGGCTCACGGGCCCAGTTGCTCCATGGCATGTGGGATCTTCCCAGACCAGGGCTCGAACCTGTGTCGTCTGCATTGGCAGGCAGATTCTCAACCACTGCGCCACCAGGGAAGCCCCTGTATATGTTTCTAATGGGAACTCTAATTCGTTATAATGAACTCTGTTCATTATAATTAGTTTTTTCTTTGATTCGAATGAATATTTTTTTCCCAGGAAAGTGATCACTGATTGGAATTTTCAGATTATCAAATTTAATAGCAGAGACCCAGGATGAGCCAAAGCTTTCACAGACTTACTTTGGTAATCAAACTATTGGCTCTTGATTAAATGAGGAAATGTTTAGAAGCTTACTGAGCTATTTTGGATTTCCATTTCTATTGTAGATGCTGAGTACTGTGAAAATATCTCATTAATGTTTCTACTATGTGCAGTGTCCTTCAAACCATCTATTAGTCTAAACACTAGTCTCCAGCCTGAATTCCTCAGGGAACAAAAAGACCTTCTAGATGCATGGTGAGCACACCATTCTTTGACATTGTGTTTAATCATCTGAGTTACTGATTGAGAAGTTGCCCTGTGGTCCTGTATATACTCGTTATCTTTTCTTAAATAGATCATAGACCACAGAATGGCAAGTCACATTTTTAAACAGATATATCTATAATTCCAACACATTTTAGGCAGTCGATAAATGTTTGGTGAATATTATGAAAAAAGTTCTAAATGCTATAAAATTATCTATTATTATATGCTTCCCCTTTAAAAAAAAAAACAGAAATTTTGGAGAATTGGACAAAATAAAAAATTCTGGTTATTCTTTAAGGTTGTAATTCCAAAATTATTCTATAAAAATATGAATGAAGAAAGAATACAAATAATATTTAGCTCCTTGTTTTAATTATCTCTGAGTGCTTACACATCATAAATGAAAATCATAACAGATGTCACTGTTCAGTAAAATATGAGAGGAAAAATATCTTGATTCTGAATTCGGTTATTCTCCCACGTTTACTGTGGATGAAACACCGCATACCAGACTGATACTGAGACCCTGGGGCAATAAAGGCTCCGGAGAATTCTTGGTGGATATGCTCCGTGAAGCTGGAGTTTTATTAACTTAAAAAGTAAACCATGACACTTGGCCCCAAGCTGCTTCCCTGAGGAGGCTCTTTTAGCTGTGTGTGTAATAATAGCACCTTCATATCTGAAACCAAGAGCTGGGAAGCTCTCATCCATGGTGCTTACAAGTATTTCTCACTGGAAGATAAGCATAACCCTAGGCCATCCTCCTAAAGGACTATGTCATGGTATGAGAAGCAGATAACATCCCCTACTCCTGTGTCTATTGAATGATAATTTCAGAGTCCAATATTAGAAGGAAATTCTGGATCGCTAAGAATTTTCTGATTAGGAATCTTCAAGGATTACAAGCAGAATTTTCTGAAATGTATTAAACATCTCAGCAACCCTTTCCTCACCATTCTGTTCCAGACAGTATTGTTCGTAAGAGTTGATATGCCAAAAGAGATAGGGACTCTGAACAGTTTATAATCTCACTTCATCTGTTTTTCTTATCAGTCCTTATCAAATAAATTTCTTCTACTGTCAGAACGTTTACAAAACTTACCCTGGTATAATATTATAGCTGGGCCATCTCTTATTTTTTTAAAAAATTGTGTAATAATCACTGTCATAATTTGAAGTAAAGATTCTAGCGTACACCACATGTCTTTTGAGGAGAAATATGGCAAGTCATTCCAGAAAATGAAGATTAGAAGAGATATTATCTTTAAATATCGACAGGAGAGAAGAATAGTATGTGAAAATATTCGGAAAACAGTTAATGACTGAAGGAATTGGGTGCATTAAGATTATCAAAACATGTATTGAAAAGTTAATTCCTGAATAATTTTCTCCAAGCTGAATGTGATGACTTTACAGAAATGCTACTACCAAAAAAAAAAAAAAAAAAATCCTTGAAATTAAGTAGTTGTTTCAATACTGGTGTCTCTTATCCACTAAGGCAACGAGAGTAGAGTAGCCTCATGGATGGATGATAGCAGGTGATCATAATTAACACCGAAAGACTCACCAGTGTAGAAAAGCTGCCAAGTTAACAAACCATTAGCAGGTGAACTTGACTCATGAGCAGTGAAGAGCCTTTGATGCGTTCACTTTCTCATCCCTGATTTTCACTGCCCATTGAGCCATGTTTTAAAATTTATTTTCTATTGCATTTTCCTGGCTGTGGGTCGGTTCCCTCATCCAGCAGGTTCCATGTTGACCTCAATTACCCCCAAATTCTGGAGACCCACTGAGGTATACTCTTGGATTCTGTAAGTTATATATAAAATATACAAATGGACTCTGGCTAACCCTGGGAAAGAAGCCTCCTCAGAACAGTTTCCAGAGGTCAAATTGACATTATGAGGACTATATAAAAAAAAGGAAATATGTTTATTTTATGTTCTGAATTCGGCATATAATGTTCACTAGATTTTTTTTTTCTCATGGATTTTATTATGTTCATATTGCTGTTCTCATTGATAGGACATGTGGAACCTCAGGTAGCTAGCTGTAAACACTGCTCATCCCTGATGACCCAACGTAGGAGCTAATGCATCTACAGTCGCTAGGGAAGCAAGGAAAGGAAAACTTGGAACATTTTATTTTGGTACATGGAATAAAATTGGCAAGGGACAGTAAAGGACAAGACACAGAAGAGAAAGTGACTGTCATCCTTAAGCAAACATTGCTACTGATCTTAAATTGAAGACTTTTATGGTGACATCACAATGATTATCCCTACCGCAAGACTATAAATTCTGGTCTGTTTTTCTGTACTCTTTC
>NW_006795011.1:95767-99228 GCF_000442215.2 Lipotes vexillifer
GTCACCAAGATGGGGCACAATGCCCAGAACATAGTTGCTTCTCAATTAATACTAAGTGAACACATGGATAAAATCATTTAATCTATGCATGCGTGATTGGACTAGAGTCACACTGGAAATGTGAAGCCCATTTAAAATGTTATTTGTAGGAAATGACAGAAACAACAGGAAAGGGAGAAATCAGCTGAATTGTTGATATGGCACTGTATGTTGTGCCAGTCAGCAAGCGCTTATTTAGTGCTGACTTTCTGGCCCAGAAGCCAGTTGAACACACACACAAATTCACTCATGCAAATACCAGTGCACACAAGTGCACACATGCAAATGACATACCTGTTGCTTGCATAGCTTTACATTTCACCAAGTATTTTTACTTAAATCATCTCATTGAACAGTTGAATCCTCTTTACATATTTACATTTCTTGATTTTGCACCAAATAGATGAGGTCCTACTGAAAATCATGTTTGCTGACTAGATCAGAAAACCACTAAAATTTAGACCTGATAATGCCAAAACCATTTTGTCCTTTGTAGTTTCGCACCTTAAACTAATATTTATAGGAATTCATCTACTTAAAATAGAGACGTTGTGTGTGGTTTTGCTAAATAGTCACCTCTACCCTTTGCTTTCATGTTTTAAATGATGCTACTTATTCAATTTTAATTTATATCAGTGTGCCTAGAAAGCCAGTGTGAATGGAATTTCTCACTGAACAGTATAGGTTGAAGGATTGACTTTACAGTGGTTCAAGTGAAGGAAAAATGTGGGGCGGGGGTGTAGTTTAGTTGTCTTAATTTATATACATTTCGTAAAGGCAACTAAGGTAATTTTAATATGCCGTCATGAAGTTAGTGTTCAGATGGAGGGAAAAGTCCCTCTGAACTCTCTGTTAATAAACTTTACAGCTGGAATTATCTGAGCTCACTACCTACTGGCTTAATGGTCTGAAACAGTGGTTCTCAACCAGGAGACATTTCGGTGTCTAATGGATACTGTGCACATCTAGTGAGTACAGGCCAGAGCTGATGCTAAACAGATGGCAATGCATTGGGTACTTTTCCACAACAATGGATTATCCAGCCACAAATGTAAATTGTGCTGAAGATGAGAAACTTTGGTCCAGAACAGAGGTTGGCAAAGTACAGCTCGCAGGTCAGATCTGACCCACCTCCTGTTTTGATGTGACCCATGAGCTAACAGTGGTTTTATAATATTTAAATGGTTGAATAAAAATTAATCATATTTATGACACACAAAAGTATGTAAATACAAATATCAGTGCCTGCAAATAAAGTTGTATTTTAACATAGCCACATGGATGCTGTGCCTGCTTTGGGTCACAACAGATTTGAGTTTTGACAGGAACCATAAGGACCACAAACCCTAAAACGTTTACTGTCTGGCCCTTTACAGAATATGTTTGTCAACCCCTCTTCTAGAAAGTAAAAAAAAAAAAAAAAAAAGAAGACAGTGACCAGAATACTCGGGGATCTGGGGATTTTGAGTAAAAATGAGATGTTATATTGCTTTTACTTCATATTTTTATTGATCAAATAAAAATGAAACATAATTTTCTACATCCGTACACTTTGTTCAGTTCTTTGGTCTTAGCTTTCCATACAAATGCACTTGATGTTGGCAGGTGGTCTTGATTTTATACATGACTGGGTTTTTCAAGCACATGGTTTATTGGTGTCGTGTTTCCTTTTGCTATTTCTTTCTTTTTATATTTGAGAAAAAACCTTGTTGCCGTTCCTGCTAATTTTAGTTGACTATCACTGCATTACACTTACCAACAAAAATGCTGTGTTGAATTCTGATATTAGCTTGCTTCTTCACCCTTGGCCCCCTCCCTGTCCTTTTTGAGTGACTTTTCTCTGCAAGAATGCCTCAAATGTATGTGTTGATTAATCCTTAGAGTTGAATAGTTTACTGCATGAATTTCGTCATGCTGCTTGTTCTATATAAAAGTTTCCTGATGTAATGTGTATTTTTGATTTTCATATTGACTTTTTTCTTGAATTCTTGAAAATGTTCACTAATTATACTTTTGATGATCACTTTCTTCCCTCTTTTAGCATCTGCTTCAGGGACACCGGTTATCCTTGTGTTAGAG
This sequence comes from Lipotes vexillifer, assembly GCF_000442215.2. Classification (NCBI taxonomy): domain Eukaryota; kingdom Metazoa; phylum Chordata; class Mammalia; order Artiodactyla; family Lipotidae; genus Lipotes; species Lipotes vexillifer. The sequence goes on from NW_006795011.1 coordinate 97,886, forward strand.
CGTCTTTGTCCTCTGTTCTGTTATATATTTTCTGGTTCAGTTCTTTGGCTTTCCTCTTCATTTACTTGAATTTTAAGCTCTTACTTCCATTGTTTCAGTTTCGACCCAGCGCTGTCATATTTTGATGTCACCAATTCAGTGATTCTAAATCTTGTCTGCACATTAAAATCACGTGTAGAGATTATAAAAAATCTCAAGGCCCAGGCTGCACCTCAGAACTATTAGATCAATAAATATTGAGGCAACCAAGATGCTGGTATTTCTAAAGCTTCTTAGGTAGTCCCAGTGAGATCCACTATTTTAATCAATTCAGATACACAGATATTTTAGTCTGGTTTTCATCCGGGCATTGCAGTCTCCCTTTTCATCTCCTGTTGTTTTGTCTTCTTATCTTTTAACACCGTCTTATTATTAAGTTCATATCCCTATTAAACTCTCTCAGAGCTTGAAGCTTTACCTGCATGATCTATTTCTGTTCTTTAACTTCCTTTTAATTCTAGAATAGGAATTTGCCTGAGTCTTTGTCTCTTGTGTCCCCCTTCTCTCTTCTCTATTGTTTCTTCCTTCAGTTCTTCCAACCCTAGCACTTCCTCTTTTGTTTGTACTGTGCTGTGCTAGATCTGTCATGCCCTTTCTTGCTTATGCTTATTTAATAAGGGCCAATTTATCCGACCTTCTATTTGATATAATACATAATAAATGTTTTCAACTGAGACTTAATTTTAAAGAATGACTTGTTTCCTAACTGTAGTTCCTGTTTGAAATCTGAGGACTGTTATCTATCCCTTTTTCCGACCTGTGGGCATATACATTTGGTGAAGATGCTCTGCGCTGGAGCTGAGTAGAGATTCGGACTCTGTCTTCTCAACAATATCATGCAGTCAGCTCTGCTCACTCAAGAGTGTGTCCCTCTGTGCTTGGTTTTGGCCTTTTCTCTTCCCCTCCACACACATAACCTAATGTCACATAGTGTATTGGGAAACTTTGGTCATTTTTCACATCTGTGCTGATGTCCTAGTGAGGTAAATATTTCCATGCTCAGATTGTTTTTTTTTTTCCTGACTTTCCTAAGGCTGCATGCTTATTCTTTAGACCACATCTCTCCAAATTGAAGAGAAAAGTTTTAATGAAAATTCTTAGGGTTTTATGCATTCATCTGTGTTCCTGCATAGTGCGTTCTGGGCTGGGGTTGGGGACAGGGATAGGGGAACTAGTTGGGAGCTGTAGTGTAGCACATAAAATCAGAATTTTTGGTTTATTTACTCGTCTTCCCTTTATCCTCTGCACTCCAGCCTCTTTGCCTGAATTATGAAGTATTTAGTTTAAATTTTGAGGCACTCTTT
>NW_006795011.1:99309-119117 GCF_000442215.2 Lipotes vexillifer
ACTCTTTCCAGCATGATTTTGCAAAGCCTTCAAAATAGAAATGCTCTTGCAAATGCTCAGTTTGAAACACATGCCAATTAGATTGTCAAGACAGTGGCTTTGAAAGTTCAATCAATATGACTGTGTTGCATCAGTCACTAAGCGTGTACTTAGCACCCATTGTATTAGTGATTGTTAAGCCTTAATGTGCTCTAGGAATCACTTGGGGTTCTTATTAGGAATTCTAATTCCTTCTGATTCACATGGTCTAGAATGAGGCTTAGTAACCTAAACGCTGAACAACGTGTTAGATGGTCCTGATGCGGGTGGTTTGTAAATTACACTCTGAGAAAAAGTGCTTTTGTGCTTAGCATCCTACTTGGTATTTTGAGGGACATCAAAGAAGTGTATGGTCTGGTTCCAGCCATTAGGATACTTACAGGCTTATTTATCATCTGTCTGTTACACATGTGAAACAAATCTAGAACCGTATAAAACATGTTATAAAAATGAGATTAAATATATACAGGATTATTAAAAACTCTAGATTAAAGTTGTGTGGCTGTCAGAAATCCAGATTCAGATTGAAAACAAATTATTCAGCATTTGCCTTTCTTCATCTGTCCACTTTAAAGTGCATTACCAGAATATATACAGCTTTAAGAACCCTTCCAGGCCCCCCAGGTGAAACCTTCTTGCCGTGGGTTTCTAACGCCACAGCACACACACAGCATGCTACACCATCCTAATGCCCTTGTCGGCACTCGTTGCTGGGTTTTGTTTGTTTGTTTTGTTTTCTGTGCTTCCACTAATCCACGTGCTGGTTTTATACTTCACAAGGGAGCACGTGTTTCTGTAGGGCAAGTTCTACTGCTATCATCATTCCACGGAAAAACACTGCTCTTTGCATATAGCAGATCCTTCCCTGAAGTTTGTCAGGATAAAGAGAAAAAAGGACAATAAAGAAAGCCATTCATATCGTCAGAAGTTAAGATACATGGTACTGCATGTTATTTTGTGAAGAGATTCGAATTTCTCATGGGCAATAAAATTTATACTTTTCAGGGCTCTGTATTGTTCATTCTTTGCTTAGAGCTAAGAATAAAGATTCTGAAGATATTTATTTTTACAAAGAATTTAGTGAGCGTATGTAGAAGACACAAAAACATTGGTATTTTTAAGAGATTTTTCCATAAAAATTGCAGTATTGCTGAGATAGGCAGAAGGTACATAGAGAGAAAAGGGGAAGAGAAGTGTGAAACATCATTCTGAACACAGAATGAAGAATATGTCAGCATAAAGTAAGTTTCTCAAGGAAACGTTTCCCTGAGAGAATTTTTTATATGCATTTAAGAGGAGCTATTGACATGTACTGGTGGTAAAGAAACATAAATATTCCTCCAGATGATGGGGAAACTATGGAGAAAGACTTTGATGAAAAGGATCATTATTATTAAGCTGGTTGTTGTGCAGTGATTGAATTTGGGGATTGTGCAAAGCCTACCGGTCCATCCACCAGGTGTGTATTGAGCGCCTGCCATGAAAAAGCCCTCCTCTTGGCACCCAGGGGTGTATGGAAGTTTAGATAATAGTCTCTACTCTGTAGGGGGTTCACCTACTTACGAGAAAGGATATTCAGAACAGGTAGAAGTGTACCAGCTGGAACAAGAATACTGATAACACTGTCTGGAGGAGGAAGGTTTAATGGGCCATTGCATGAGAGTTTCCCATGAAGAAAGTTCCGTGTTCCACGTCAGACATTTTTAGAAGGTTTTGTTGGGGAGCAGTGACGACCTGTCAGTGGAATCACATCGCCTATATTTGTCTCTGTAAAAATAAGTGCACCATTCATCTCAACATCAGGGTTTCAGTTTTGACCTACATGATAGTTGTGAGACTTAAATAAGGTCTTCTATGTGAGACTTTCAGTAGAGCAGTGAGCATACAAGATCAACAGGTATTGATGAGGGTGATGAAAATGAAAATGATGACGACGACGACTTCAGAGAGGAAGAAAGAGAAGCAGCAAGAGACATGAAAGGAGGGGAAGGAGCTAATAGAGGAGAGAGGAGGCGGCAGCAGGGCAAGTTGCCCTTTTCCTGTAAAATCTTTGGGCTCCTTTAAAGTGGATTAGACGAGGAAGGGAAGGGAGGAGGGAAAAGGTTGCACATTTGTTTTACTTAGTAGCAAGTCCAAGGCGATAGAAGAGAAAATGGAGAGAAAAGGATGAATTGTCGAAGTTTTCAAAGGAATGTTCAATAGTTTAAATACCGAAGCTGGATGATTGCCAGGTAACGTAGCCAGAGGACATGGGTAAGTTGGAGTGAAGTCCTTTCGAGGACAAAGAAAACAGATGGGAGATGTTTCGAAAATGCTATGAAATGACAGCAAAAGCATCAAGATGAAAACAACTTGTTAGCACTTGGGAACAGAGAACTGAAGATGGCGTCAGATCCATTGGTACCGATTTGAGACTTGGTATAATTTGAAGCTCAGAGATAAGATCGATTTACAAAATAAACATAGAGAAGGATCTTTCTTTTCCACTCACCTCTTTGTCTGTAGTCAGTGTTTTTTCATCGCAACTTCCTACCCTGACTTGTGCTACCTTCAGCCACTATGAGACTTAGAAATTCAAAAAGTAAAGTAATTGATCTGCACACATGCATGTGCACACGCCCCCACACACACGCTCAAACACAGATGTTTATTTCTAAGTGTACGCCTGCTTTATTGACACGCCGTACCTGATATCCAGTGGGGAAAAGTGAGTTCAGAGTCCTGTCTCCCCGACTTGCCGGCTTTACGAAAGTCAGCAAGACGCTTTTTCTCTCTGTGTCCGTTTCTGTGTCTGGAGAAACATTTGTATCTATCACACCCAGCCGTGAGGAAGCTGAAATGGTTTATAGAAAGTGTTTTTCCAGCTGTAAAGGCATAAACTTAAGATGGTTGTAGTGAGCCGTATAGAGTAACAACAGACATCAATCAATCCATTTTTCCTTTCCCTTTAGGTATTGCCTTGACTCTTCCTCCTGTACAAATAAAAATAGTCGATTTAAACCTTTTTTTTTTTTTCCTCTAGTTCTTCTGTCTTTTGTCCTACCAATTCAACATAGGGCAAAGATCTAAAAACATACACAGACATCCAGATTCATAAATCAGGAATCCAGACCTCCTCTAAATGAGTAAATGCATAAAGTATATTAGGTTTATGAAAAAAAAGATTAAAAAGGTTACCTACAATCTATTATGAGTAGATACAGTAAAACCACATTTATTTTATGACTCTGTCATATCAAGAGTGACATATATGCTTCTTATTGGATAAAGCTTCAAATAGATGAAATATTTTTATTTATGGGGCATTTTACATAAGTTTATTTCCTTTCCATTAGCTACCAGCTCTTATGTAGAAGTTCTCTTAACTAATGTTGATTGAGTAACGTCTACTGTGGTCACCTCCTGAAAAAGATACTCTGGAGAAACAAAGAAAATATGCAGTATTTCTACCTTTAGAGAAATTGTATTCTGCTAACTTTATTTACATATTGCATTATTTGTATCTATTTAGAACCTACTTAGACTTTTCTTGTTATATTTAAAAGATTCTGCACACTAATATAAATGTTTAAATACTTAAGAATTATTTTATTTTATTTTTGACAGAAGAGAATATTTATTAGACACTTCCTATGTGGTACACATTTTGCAAACCATCATATGCACTGTCTCATTTAATCCTTAAAATAATCAGCATTTCCATTAAATTATGTTTTATTTTTTTCCCAATAAATTTGATCAGATAAGTTTAGTGAATTATTTAACATTCAGGCATTATATTTCATCTTACTTTTTCCAGAGATAGTGTAGCAGCAGGTGGGATTTTTGTGTTCTCTGATTTAGGTCACATTAGATTTTTTGAAAGTTAAGAAATACCTGTAAAAAAACAAAAGACATTATTCCCTATCTTTAGTGAATTTAAGTTAAGAAAGCAACTACCATTTCTGAAGACCCAAAGCCCTATACATTATAAAATTTAGTGATTTAACATACTGTAAATGAACTCTGGGATGGTGAAGGGTATGAACATTTATTTTAATAGATTCATGGATCTTTGAGTGGAGTAGAGGGAATAGGTATTTTATCTGAACTCTTATCTTGGCTTTCATGCTTACCTAAATTATTAAACGTACAATAAACCAGTGAAGCACTTAAAATTACAGAGGCATGCTAATCATGGGGAAAAATAGCTTTGAAGGCCAAGGCAATAAACACAATATTTGAGAATTGCTTTTTAAAATTTTATGTCACATTTCTCATAACAATGTATTGTAATAAAGTTTTTATTGCTAAAACTTGATACAGAACTAGGTCATTCATAAATCTGTTGCAGTTATGTTTCAGGATAAAATAAAAATAAAGATCTCTTATTCTTTTAATACATACCCAAAGTATAAAAATACTTCTGTTATAACTGTTTCTAATGGCACAACCTTTTATAGATCTATAAACAACTGTCTCAGTAGCATTCCAGATTTTTACCTGAAAGCTATATTTATTCAAGTTTCATACATTTTTCCAGTAAAATCTCTTAGATAACTAAAGTAGAATTTATTTGTATTTGCTCAGCCTTTAAGTGTGATATGAAGTTCAATTAAAAAACCCACTAGATAGTAAAACAGTAACACAAACCATCTCTCTTTTCCCCATAAGCAGAATACCAGAGATATTAGGTAGGACTGAACTGATGTTTTTGGATGAATAAATGAATGAATGAATGAATGAATGAATGAAAAAAGACATGCATCTATTGTTTACAAATGAAAATAATTTACTCTAATGGTATGGTGGGACATGTATTTATTTTTTTCAATTAGAAAGCCAGTGTTCAACTAGCACATTCATAAAATTTAAAAGATTATGCACTGAAACATCATTCACACTAGTCTGATTGACTCGATTTTGCAGTTGTCTGCTACAGTTTTTCTTGAATTAGATGTAGTGATACCTAAAGTGTAGCATGATAGCGCTTTCAAACGTTTTTCCAACCCAGATTTTTGACATCCATAAAAAAGTAGTTTCAGTATCCTGATGAGCAGGGTCAATAACTTTCTCTTTATGAGTCATATTTTGCAGTCATAGTTTATTTTATATATCATATTTCATCTTGTTAGATTTCTGATTTAAACCATGACATTGCCAGATTTTCAAGTTCCCAGTACCTATAGTTGGAAGGCCATGGGAAGAAAATATTCTGTGGGGTCATCTATAAAAAAGGCAAGAGCCAACTTTGGGCTCTAGCTTAGATAAGAAACATGTTAGACCATGAAGGATTTTATGGACTGTAAAACTCTAAAGAAGATTCATAATACCAGAAAGAGAGTTTTTTTTTTTTTAAGTCAACATTTTAAATAGAAATAACCAGCAAATTTTCATCTGAGACACATCATAAGCAAAAGATACTGTGCTTTGTTTTGTGTTTGCTTTGTTTTGTGTTTTCCTGAGGAGAAGACACTGAGATAAGAATGTAAGTCTAAGTAATTTATGTGGGAGGTGACCCGTGACCCCAGGCATGAACAGCATAGGAGTGAGGAGGTAAGACAGGGAAGGGAAGGTATCCAAGGTGGTTACCAAGCGAGTTGTGATTGTGGACGACTGAACTCTGTCTGGATGAGGAATGCTGGGAGGTAGAATGCACCTTGGAGATTAATTCTATGGGAGGTAGAACACACCTTGGAGATTTATTCTAAACAAGCCAAAACCATTGGAGAATTTTGCACCCACTCCACGTGCGTCATTGGCTGAGGCTGCTTCCAGTGACGTTAATGTTCTGGCAGGGCTGACTTTGCTTCGGCCACCAGAAAAGAAAAACAACTTGGGGCAGCCTGGTAAGTGTTCTCAGTCAGCTGTCTTTGTCTTGTAAAGGGGGTTTCTGAGGGGTTATGGGCAGGGCCCTGGCAATGTGCGGATACACACATCTTTAAACCCCTGGCTGGCTGGCTGGCTGGCTGGCTGCCTCCACCTGCCCAAACACAGGGTCTAGGAAAGAATGTTCTCAGGATCTTTCTCGTTTAAGTTAGTTCCCCATTATGTCTCTTGTTTGTCCTTTCTACCTTTTTTGGGGCATGCATTCTATCTTTTAGCAGGTTCAGTTAAGGTGTATCTGGGTTTGAAATGTGCAGGCCTTATAATTTTTGAAGGAATCATTTAGATTACTTACTTTGATACCACAGAAGGATGTACCAGTTCACCATAGTTATTTTCTGTAAGTTATTAGCTGAAACAAATCTGTTACACTTAGAATTTATAGTACTGGGTTTTCTTCTCCCTGTAAACATGAGAGTGGCCTCTTTTATTCAGAAAATGTTTCACTGAGTGTTGGATGGCCGGGAGGGGGGATATATGATTTAATTCCTGCTCTTACTGAGTCAGAACTTCAGCTGAAGTGGGAAAAGGCATGTTTATTCAACTAAAATGCCACACTGCGTGGTAGGCCCATCTGGGTAAAGAGAAGTGTGCTATGAAAATTTAGAAGTGATAATTTCTTACTACAAAACCGAGGCAAGCTTAACTGAGAAGATAATACTTGGTCTTAGTCTCAAAGAAGAGGTAGAAATGGAATACGTACTGGAGGAAAAGCTTTCTAAGTGGAGAGGATAGAATAAACGAAATCGTGGAGATGTACTTAGGATGCTGTTAACAGTTAAACCTGCTGAGCTAACATCATTCTTTTGATTTCCTCCTTTCAAATTTGTCATAATAGAGTTTTGTTGTGGTTGCTACTGGTAGATTTGTTTAGGAGATTTTTCTCTTTTCCTTCTCAAGGGTTTCCTCATGAAAAGTGATTTAGGGTGAACAAAAGGAAGTAAAGAAATAAAATAACGAGTAAAACCTCTCCAGCAATGAATAGAGAGATTAAAATTACCCAAAGAATGCTACACTTGTCAGTAGACCTAAATTATAGTCCTAACTCTGCCACTAATTAACTTAACCCTCTGGGTCTCAGCTTCCTCGTGTGGAAAATTAGAATGTCTGGCTGTATGTCAGGGAAGTTTACTTAATCTCAAAATCTCTGACAGATTAGATGATATGCCATGTGTATAAAGAAAAAATATTGGGATGATTTTATTTACTACAGATCATAATGTTTGATTCAAATGTTTATCTGAATGGCAAGAACTAAGAAATACAAAATTGCCTCAAGACAGAAGATATAAAGACATTAACATACGTTTAAGTAAATAAGCAATAAATATGGGAGAAATTGTGAATGATATTTATATGAATATTTCTTTTCTAGTCCACATGCTGTTCTTTTCCTACTAAAAATTGCTTTCTTTAATTTTGTATTTAATTCAACACTGTTTTCTGTGTGGAAGGGAAAAATCTTCGTACGCATACAAGATTTCTAATGTCATAATTTTAGTAGCGATGTAAGGGAAGATAACATGAAGTTAAATCTGTTGTTATCAGATTTGCCTACACCCACTCAGACAAATCCTATTCTCCAGTATTTGAATATACAGTATATACAATATTCATTTAAAAATATTGCATGTGACATTACATGATGTGTTTCATACAAATCAAATCAATATTAAAAATATACAACCAACACTTTACTGAGTAGACCTGAGTTTAAAAATAATAATAATAATAATTTTGTTACAGATGAAGAAAACAGACCATGAGGATGTGAAAGTTATTACTTGAACATGTTTGACAAGAATTCCATGTTTGATCCTTTGTACCTTAAAGATATATAATATTGTTGCACTGCATTTAGAGTTAAGAAAATGCCAGTGGACCCTAGAATAAAATTTAGTAGGGAGACATGTAAGAAACATGGTCATTGACCTTCAAAATCAGGTTTAGGGGACAGAGTGATGCAGTGAAGAGAAAGACCATAGGCTTAGGAGGAAAGAGCGTGAGTTCCAGTTTACACACTGTCATTACCCAACAGGGTGACCTTGCAAACTGAGCCTAACTGCTCTAATTCTCATTAGCCTCAACTGCGAAAGAAGAAATTTGGATGGCATCTAAGATTCCATTCTGCTTGCACAAGTTATGAGACTGTTTCAGTATGTCTAAAACAGCTTTGAGGTTACCAGCCTACCATCTGAGGTTACCATACACCAAAGCTCAAAGTTGTTTTGTATGTGGAGACTTATTCTTTAAAAACGGTGACAGTTTGAATCGTGTTTTCCATTGTGCAGAAATACATACCCAGCCAGTTGTTTGCAGTGTCTGTAAAGGTTTATACCTGGGCTTCCCTGGTGGCTCAGTGGTTGAGAGTCCGCCTGCCGATGCAGGGGACACGGGTCCGTGCCCCGGTCCGGGAAGATCCCACATGCCGCAGAGTGGCTGGGCCCGTGAGCCATGGCCGCTGAGCCTGCGCGTCCGGAGCCTGTGCTCCGCAACGGGAGAGGCCACAACAGTGAGAGGCCCACGTACCGCAAAAAAAAAAAAAAAAAAAAAAAAAAAAAAAGATTTATACCTAACTTAATACCACCCTTACACTCAGAATTCTCCTGCCTGTTTTTCACAGGCACCATTCCACAAAAATCTCATAATTTTATGGTTTGGTAAAGAAAAAAGCCAGCTGTCTTCCTGGCATAACTGTGGCATGTATTGCTTCTGGTTACATCAAGATTATAATATACCTGCAATGTCTTTGGCCAAGCATTTACTGAGCTTTCCTTTTGAGCCAGAACTGTGCTCAGCTCTATGCAGACATCATCACATTTTTTTTTCCCCTTAGAACAATACTGCAAGTACTATATCATTAGCCCCATTTTATACACAAGAAATGGAGGATGGGAGATGTGAAATAGATTGCCTCTAGTCCCAGAAGCCAGTTATGTCTGTCTCCCAAAGCTCATGATCTGTTGAGGAAAGGGCTAAAAGATGACTCTGATTTTAAGCCTGAGTAATTAGAAAGATGATCATGTAATTAACAATTAGGGGGAGTGCCAGGTTTCAAATGGAATATTTTGATTTCTGTTAACCATGTTGAAAGAGAGCTGCTGATGGAATGTTTAAGAGAACTCTTATAGTAAACTGGAAATAAAGAATTATATTATGACTAGAGAAGCAACCAGTTACAGTTTTCAGCTGATCCTTATCTCCAGGATTAAATAAATCTATATATAATTGGTAGGATTTACTAATGACTCTGTCATAAGCATATACATACAGGCATGCATATATACATATGTACACACATAAAATAAAAAACAATGAATTACAGCTCTCATGTTTGGTGAACGAATATTTACTGGTTGCCAAATTGAGTAAAACTCTAGTTTACCAAGAGGTCTGTTGCTCATTTTTAGAGGCTGAAAATCTTGATTATATCCACACGGTGAGATAAGTCCCATCACTCAAATCTGGATTCTCATTATCTAAAGCTTATGAGAGATTGATATATAAGCTAGCATAATAAATTATTGATATTAATTGACCACTGTCATGCATACCAGAATGCTCCTATCTGTATGAAAAAATACATATCTTCCCTTTGGGCCAAATGACATGAAAAAACTTTTTTTTTTTTAAAATCAGATAGTTGCTTGTTCAGCATGGTTTTGAAGCAGGGAGAGCTACCAGGTGATCCAAAGTTCAATAAGTTCATTTTCATCTCTACAGTGCAGTAGGATTGTCACAGTGTCCTAAGTGCTTAAGTTCATTTGCTAGGACAGGCATATTTCCCTTGAGAGTTTTGGGAGGAAAATTGTGAAAGTATTTCTCATGCACCCTTGCATTCAGATCTTGACTGTTTGTTTGCAGGTTCCAGCAGTAAGGCTATGTTTCCTCATATTCCATTACCTGAATAGCTCACCTTTGTCTAAGAAATTTCTCCCATTTAACCAATAATCTAATTTATAGGGGAACAATCTAGACCAGCCATATTAGGCAACTACAGGCTTCATCATGAAAAGCGAGTGATAGTACAGCCAGAGACCTTCGCAGGCATCCACTTTGATTCTTGCTTTTTTTTCCCCTGTGTCATGGAGACTAATGTGCCCAACACATTCCCGACTGTTATTTTCACCATTATTAGTAGCAATAGGTATTTTCTTATTGTCAATTCATATTCTTTCCTGCTATTCATTCTACCTGTAACTGTATTTTGCAAATTTGTGATGTAGCCAGTGTGTGTGCGCGCGTGCGCGCACGCGAGACAGATTTGATTCTGAGAGGATAACTTAATTTTCCTTATTTCCGTGGCTAGAAGAGTACTGATAGTCACATCCTTCTCTTAACCAGAGACTGTTCAAGTACTGAGAAAAACTAGGTACTGATATCAAGTCCTAAATGCTTATAAAATAAATTGCTAACCTTTTGGAGTGTTCATTCATTCTTATTAAATGCAGGGCGTGCTTACCTAAAACTTAAGAGAAAACTGTCAGATTTGTTCCTACCTTGTTTCATATCTTTTTGTGGAAAAACATTTTAAAAATGTGTTATACGTATACTATCATATCTGCAAACATTGGAGAAATCATGGGTAAAAGGAAGAAAAATGAATTAAATATATCACAGCTGTGTGTGAGGAGTCCCTGTAAGTAAAAGACAAATGTGAACACAGTGAAAGGAAATACAGCGTGGACTCTAATTGTACATTTAAATAATTCCAGAAAAAAATGGTAGTTTTAGTGGATCAAAAAGGAGAGATAGCACCCCAGCCCAAAATGATCAGAGCAGACCTAATCGATAAAGGGGAAATAATATTCTTCTTGCTGTTTGAATTCTGGTTAATCAAGCTTTTAAAAATTGTAAGACATAGTGTTTTAACACTTTTCTCTGTGTTTGATTGGGAGTATGTGTGTGTGAGTGTGTATTTAAAGATTTTTTAACAGGACCGTGGTGTTTGTTTGCGTTTAACTTTGTATAAGGAATCAATGTTAAAATAATTGCTGTATATCAAATAAGAAATGCATTTCATCCTGATGTTTCATAATTTTTAGCATAGAATTTTAAAAAATTAAATTGTACCTTTATCACTATACATTATTCTTAAATAATTAATCAGTGTTGCAAAATACATTTTAAAGGAATACAATCAAATTTAACTATAAAATACTAATTTCAGTATGTGAAAGAAGAATGCAACCACACAGACGGGCATACTTTTCTTTGTAGCTAAGTAAGAGTATCCTTTCCAATCTGTTATTCGTTTCTTGTCTCGCATCCCTTCAACTTAATGAACTATAAGAAGTATTAAGAAGGAAGTGTATAGGTAGTTTTAGGGACTCTATGGATTCTAGTAATAAACAACTTTCTATGTAAAATTATCACACAGGTGGGAAAAAAAGAATTCATTTTTATTCATTATTGCATCATTTATTAAATGTTTTACTGTGCAGGTTGTAGCAATAAGCGTAAACTTTACATGTTTGCAATTGTTAAAATGTTTCATTAGGACGTATATTTGGCATGCTGCCTCCCTTTAACTTTATTGACGGAGACTGTTGCTTAAAAGAACATTCTGTTTCTCTGTGAGTAGTTTCTAGTCATTTCCTAAGTAGCAATGGAGGGACATTGCCCCCAGCAGGGAAAAAGGAGAATAGAAATAGAGCTCTATTCTAGCAATTCATCTATAAGTTAATGAATATGAGTATGAGAAACTGTACACATTGACAAGAAGTAATCTTAAAGATGTGTAATATCACCAGCTATTGAGTTAGTGCTATTTTTAATAAACATCTGCATTTTTAAGAAAAAAGTCTTAAAATCCTTTTATATAGACAATATTTAAAATTAATTTCAAGTAGCTCATAGTTAAAATTTATGCCCAAAATATCATCAATGTTTTATAGTGATTAAAAATAACAAAGCTTTTCCAGTTCTGTTACATATCAGAACTAGATATAAACTCAAAGCCCATAAAACAAATTAATTTTTGGCCTCTAAAACTTATGAAATCAGAAGCAAATGTGCTTCTTTGAACATCTTTGGAACTATCTCACTTCTAAAATATTGATTGCTTTAATTTAAATTTGTGCTATTATTTTTCCATAAATATATATAAAGAAATTATATTGCAAACACAGGAAGAAGTGGTATTTAATGTTTCCTTCTCTGTGACATTTTTCTGAAACATTGTGCCACAGTTACAATGGGCAATTCAAAATTTATGATGCATTGCATAATTTATTGCCACATTTCAGGCTGGCATTTTTTTTTTTTAAACTTACAGAAGAGATGAACATTTTAAGGCATTTTCAGATACAGGATTTTAAAGTTATTCTTTCTCTGTCTCTCTGGCCTGATTCCCCATCGCCCCTCATCTTCCTGTCTAAAATTGAGAACTTTAGAACATCTCAGTGTCTGTGACGAGATTGAATTTATGTATGGTTGACATTTAAAATAAAATGTTATTGCAGAAAATGTCAAAGTGTAGAAGTTAAGTCATCTGTTAGAGGACTTAATATACTTTATAACCTTGTAATTTTTATCAGATTTAAAAGATTTATTCTGTCACAAATAAATGATGTTATCCATAAACTTGAACTTTCTCTTGGAGTAAATAATAGTCATTGAGGCAAAGAAATTGAAAGGTAAGGAATTCAAATAGTCTGTGTAAATACTCTAGGGTAGATAATAGGTATACTACTTTTGTTTGAAAATTTTTGAAAGCTCCAATATAGGGCAATATTGATTTACATTTAGAATAGTCAAATCATCTGCATATCTTCTAAACATAAGAAATCTTTGATGCATTGAAAATATGTGCTTTTACTGGAAAGCCATTTATATTTTCACACGGTTGAGTTTCTGCATCGAAAAGGGGAACTTTTATTTATTTATTTATTCATTCATTCATTCATTCATTTTTTTAAATTGAAGTCTAGTTGATATACAGTGTTGTACCAGTCTCTGCTGTACAACAAAATGACTCAGTTTTACACATATATACATTCTTTTTTAAAGTATTCTTTTCCATTACAGTTTATCCCAGGAGAAAAGGGGCACTTTTAACTTACTGTACTAAGGTTCAGCGTGGAGGAGGTATCTACTCCCATCATCCTGTCAGTCCTTGGCTCAATGGAGGATATCAACCAAGAAAACACATCCTTATTCTCAAATTACTTACTTAAAAATCTAATTTTAAACACACATGAAACAAGTTTTTCAAGATTCACAGCAAATCAGAAGTAAAGTACTGCAGTACCAATGCCTAAATACCAAAAAGAAAAAAAAAAAAAAACCTGACACACAGATAGGATTTATGTTTATAAGCGTTGCCAACAATAACTCGATTTTGTCTTGTTTGACCCTGTAAGTGTCATAAAAGAGGTTGCATATTTCACTTACTTATTGACTCTCTTGAATCTTTTCCTTAATGCTGCTTGGATTCCCCTGCACCGCAAAGTGGGATTTGGGGTACTTTGGTCCTACGGACCTAGGAGCTTTGAGATTTGGAGCAAATTATTTCTCTCAGTGTCTTCCTTTCCTCAGATGTTGCACCAGAGCTACTACAGTTTATTCTAAGCGATGGGGAATGTTACGATTCTCTAAATGAACCCAAAGAGTGTTGGCATCCTCCCAGCTGGAAAGGGAAGAATTGATTTTAAACCAGGGCAGGCCGACGAACAAAAGGCCTTAATATGTTTTTGAAAGCATAGAAAAGGTTTCCTCAGACCCAGCCCCATTGCTTGGTCGGGATCGTGCAGCGGCTTCATGCCCAGCACTGGGTTTAGTCCTTGATTAGTCTCTGGTTCACAGTGTGGAAACTTCTCCTTGTGAGTAAAACTTGGTTTCCTGTGGATGCGTGAGTCTGGGAGGAGTGTGATTTCTCTAGAGTATTGAGGAGGAAGGAACAAGGACAAACCGTTTAAGAAAAACTGATGTAACATGAAATGATCCAAGGTGTAGAAAGGAAGCGAGAAGAAAACAGCTCTGGGGAAAGCGTCACCACTGTGAACGGCGTGTCTAAGGCTTTCTCTCCCTCCAGCCAGGTCCAGTAATTCGCCAAAGAGGATATTCGTCCATGTTCCCTCCCCTTATTTCTCTTTTTTTGCCACTGTCCCCATTACCCCCAACTCAAAGGCTTTTGTGGCTCTTTCCAAGGTAAAATTTGCATAACATTTAAAAAATAATAATTATAAATTTATTTGGCTGCCATTAAACACTTTATTCTTAACCCAAAGTGTTACACCTCATAGGGCACCAACTTTGACCAAGTGTTAAGAAGAGAAAAAGAAGAGTGAAAATAAGTTTTGAGGGGTCATCATTCAACACTTAATTAAAGGAGAAATCTCCCTTGGCAGTGATACATTTGTGGGGAAGAGAACTTTGCCCCCTCATGAATGAAAAATGCTTGAATTAGGACACTCCAGAAACAGCCTCTGAAATTTTAAAGTGGCCAAATAAATTTCTAATTATAGAAAGATTCTCATTAAATAGTGAGCATGTATAATTACAGAAAGGTTTTCACTTAATTAGAATCTCATCAGAGCTTCCATCTGCATTGAGATTTTGATAATAGAGGTCAAGACCTTTTGGGCTTGCTGGGGAAAAGTAGGTCAAAATATGAGGGAGTTATAGATCCATCAAGAAGTTTTTGGCATAAATAATTTTTACTGAGTTCTGGAAAAATGAGACAGAGAATAAATGGTCATGAAATGTAAAGACTGGGTGTCAGCATGATCCATGGGGAAGATGTCTGCCAAGCAGTTACGCTCTTAGCATGACAAATATGACTGAGCATACACAGTATTGAACCATGTATATTTCGGGGTGAGAGAAACTGTAGTACTGAAAGAAGACGAAAATGGATGGACTCTGTAGCGACAAGTAACAAGCAGTCTTGCTACTTAATGCAAGATTCCATGTATGGAATCGTAGTTATCCTGCTGATAGACTGTAGACAGAAATTCCCCAGGAAATCCTAAAACGATTTAATTTGAGAAGAAAGCTTAAACTGAACACTGTAAGTTGATATTGTATGTTTATTATAGTAGTTCATGGAGTTCTAATTATGATATCATGAACACTAGGTGGATAGACAGCCTTACGTGATACTCCCTTGTTTTTGCATGTACTACAGCAGATTTACCGTTCTGAATATTACCCTCTTTACTTTGATAGTGGTTTAGATGAGTGATTGTTATTTGGATGGTTTTGTTTAAGGCACCATTTCTACAAAGGTCAACGCTTAAATGTTGATGCTTCCAGAGGAATAAACCCGGGTTGAGTACCAGGCATTTCTTCCAGGCAATAGGAATATAATGATGCATTAACTATAGGTCTTACCCTGAGGAGCTCAAGGACATATATCCAAGTAATTTTAATACAATATTATAAGCCATGTAGAAAAGAATGTGATGTGTAAGATAGTATGGAAGCATAGAATAAGAAGGGACAGAGGCTTATCTGTGCCAGCTATACAAATGGAGAATTTATTCGTTCATTCAAAAAATTTTTGTCGAGACCCTACTATTTACCAAGCCCAAAGACCCTCTGCCATCAGTTGGTGGTAGACACCCCTTCTTCATATCAAGAGTCTGAGTTAATGTGAAGCAGCAGAGACCTCATTTGATGGCCCAATATGATGAAGTCTTCCAGTAGAACTAAGGGGAAGGACTTAAAATTATACACTGTACATGTTACATGCTGTTGACCCATGACGATAAAATTCTGCTCCCCATGAATGGTAAAGAACTCTGCAAAGGCCTTTAGTCATTTATTTCTCTTTGTAAAATATGCTGGTAAAATTGTATTAATTCAAATCAATACTTGTTCAGTAAGCAGTTTGTTCAAGGCATTGCACTAATCTCTGAAGGAAAGCAGAACTGGAGAATGTAGTTCTTGCCCTCAAGGAATTTAAGATTGATTGGGGAAAATAAACATATAAACAATGAATCTTAACACAAAACAAAATGTATTAAGTGCTAGATCAAGGTACAAGTAATTGGCTGTAGTAGAAAGAAAATGCTTCTTGTTTTTCTTCATCTCCCTGGCCACGAACTTCGTTTAGGTGCCTTTCTCTCTAGGCAGTGTTCATGCAGCAGACTTCCAACTGGCCTCTCTTTCTCGTTTGTAGCATTTTAATTATCTTCCACTATAATTCACTCTTATTCCATCCCCTCACTTTCAGTCTGTATGTATCCCTAAGTCTGAAGTGGGTCTCTTGTAGACAGCATATATATGGGTCTTGTTTTTGTATCCATTCAGCCAGTCTGTGTCTTTTGGTTGGAGCATTTAATCCATTTATACTTAAGGTAGTTATCAATATGTATGTTCCTATTACCATTTTCTTTATTGTTTTGGGTTTGTTATTGTAGGTCTTTTCCTTCTCTTGTGTTTCCTGCCTAGAGAAGTTCCTCTAGCATTTGTTGTAAAGCTGGTTTGGTGGTGCTGAATGCTCTCAGCTTTTGCTTGTTTGTAAAGGTTTTAATTTCTCTGTTGAATCTCAGTGAGATCCTTGCTGGGTAGAGTAATCTTGGCTGTAGGTTTTTCCCTTTCATCACTTTAAATATGTCCTGCCCCTCCCTTCTGGCTTGCAGTTTCTCCTGAAAGATCAGCTGTTAGCCTTATGGGGATTCCCTTGTGTGTTATTTGTTGCTTTTCCCTTGCTGCTTTTAATATTTTTACTTTGTATTTAATTTTTGATAGTTTGATTAATATGTGTCTTGGTGTGTTTCTCCTTGGATTTATCCTGTGTGGGACTCTCTGTGCTTCCTGGACTTGATTGACTATTTCCTTTACTATGTTAGGGAAGTTTTCCATTGTAATCTTTCAAATATTTTCTCAGTCCCTTTCTTTTTCTCTTCTTCATCTGGGACCCCTATAATTCGAAGATTGGTGTGTTTAATGTTGTCCCAGGGGTCTCTGAGACTGTCCTCAATTCTTTTCATTCTTTTTTCTTTATTCTGCTCTGTGGTAGTTATTTCCACTCTTTTATCTTCCAGGTCTCTTATCTGTTCTTCTGCCTCAGTTATTCTGCTGTTGATTCCTTCTAGAGAATGTTTAATTTCATTTACTGTGCTGTTCATCATTGGTTGTTTGCTCTTTAGTTCTTCTAGGTCCTTGTTAAATGTTTCTTGCATTTTGTCTATTTCCAAGATTTTGGATCATCTTTACTATCATTACTCTGAATTCTTTTTCAGGTAGACTGCCTATTTCCTCTTCATTTGTTTGGTCTGGTGGGTTTTTACCTTGCTCCTTCATCTGCTGTGTGTTTCTCTGTCTTCTCATTTTGCTTAACTTTCTGTGTTTGTGGTCTCGTTTCTTCAGGCTGCAGGTTCGTAGTTCCCGTTGTTTTTGGTGTCTGCCCCCAGTGACTAAGGTGGGTTCAGTGGGCTGTGTAGGCTTCCTGGTGGAGGGGACTGGTGCCTGTGATCTGGTGGATGAGGCTGGATCTTGCCTTTCTGGTGGGCAGAACTGCGTCCAGTGGTGTGTTTTGGGGTGTCTGTGACCTTATTATGATTTTTAGGCAGCCTCTCTGCTAATGGGTGGGGTTGTGTTCCTGTCTTGCTATTTGTTTGGCATAGGGTGTCCAGCACTGTAGCTTGCTGGTCGTTGAGTGGAGCTGGGTCTTAGTGTTGAGGTGGAGATCTCTGGGAGATTTTCGCTGTTTGATATTACATGGAGCTGGGAGGTCTCTGGTGGTCCAGTGTCCTGAACTTGGCTCTCCCACCTCAGAGGCTCAGGCCTGACACCTGGCAGGAGCACCAAGAACCTGTCAGCCTCACGGCTCAGAAGAAAAGGGAGAAAAAAAGAAAGAAAGAAAGAAAAAAATAAAATAAAATAATTAAAATTAAAATTAGGGTTTCCCTGGTGGCGCAGTGGTTGAGAGTCTGCCTGCCGATGCAGGGGACGCGGGTTCGTGCCCCGGTCCGGGAGGATCCCACGTGCCGGGGAGTGGCTGGGTCCGTGAGCCACGGCCGCTGAGCCTGCGCGTCCGGAGCCTGTGCTCCGCAACGGGAGAGGCCACAGCGGTGAGAGGCCTGTGTACAGCAAAAAATAAATAAATAATAAAAGTTTAAAAAATATTAAAACTTAAAAA
This sequence comes from Lipotes vexillifer, assembly GCF_000442215.2. Lineage (NCBI taxonomy): Eukaryota > Metazoa > Chordata > Mammalia > Artiodactyla > Lipotidae > Lipotes > Lipotes vexillifer. The sequence continues at coordinate 117,305 of NW_006795011.1, forward strand.
ATTTTAAAGTAATAAAAATAAATAAATAAAGAGAGAGCAACCAAACCAGAAGAACAAATCCACCAATGATAACAAGCACTAAAAACTATACTAAAAAATAGAAAAAAAACGGACAGACAGAACTCCAGGACAAATGGTAAAAGCAAATCTATACAGACAGAATCACACAAAGAAGCGTACACATACACACTCGCAAAAAGAGAAAAAGGAAAAAAAAATACATATCCAGGTACGTGGGGAATTTCTTGCCTTTTGGGAGGTCTGAGGTCTTCTGCCAGCGTTCAGTAGGTGTTCTGTAGGAGTTGTTCCACGTGTAGTTGTATTTCTGATGTATTTGTGGGGAGGAAGGTGATCTCCGCATGTTACTCCTCCGCCATCTTGAAGGTCTCTTAATTCACTCTTAAGGTGACCACAGAATTTACTGTCCAAGACAGGACATTATTGAGAATGAAGGGAGGCAATTCATAATTACACCAGAACCACAAACACGTACCAGGACTCTACCAGGCAAATCAGTGCGAAAGATTGTCCTATTCATCCTGCATCCTAATGCCAAAGTGAACATTTAAAACACAACCTGGTTACGTTGCTCTCTTACTTAAAATCATCCAGTGGTTTTCCATTCTACGTCCCTTCATGATGCACGAAGGGCACAGTGGCATCTTCATGACCTGATATCTACTTCCTGCTTCGGTAGACTGTCTCCTTATCAGTTGTCACCTCCTCCCTCATCACCTCATGCACCTCCTGTTTCCTTCTGACTTTCTCACTTGTAATTATATATTGGGAAGCTCTTTTCAGAGGTTAGTAAATTGTTAATGTACTTATTTGTAATTCCCCCTAGACTGTAAGGTCTTTTAGGGCAGAGATATATTCTAGAATTTTTTTTTTAATCCTTAGTAATGAACAAAGCATCCAGCACATTAGTAAGTATTTAATTAACATTTGTGGACAGAAAAAACAAGTGAATGAATACGTGTTTTATGATGTAGGTTGAAAGAGAAAGCTGATACTAAAGGTCTCATTGAGATGGTGGTATTTGATCTGAGCTTAAAGGAAGAAAGATCTTTTATGGGAAAAAGTGAGTAAAAGAACTTTTCAGAAAACAGAATGATTGAAAGCATGAGCTATAAGAATGATTTATTTTCTGACAAAGATTTTCAAATTGAAGAAAGTTTTGAATACATTTTACAAATGTATAGGTAGGAATAGAGTTTTTCAGTAAGAGGTTCTGAAAAATGATAGGGGTCTGTGAATGCAATAGACGTTGCATTTACCTCCATTAGAATACTTATATAGGTACAGTTTGAGAAATGGTCCAAAGGGATCTAGGATTTCATAATGATTTTTTTTTTTTTTTTGATTTTGAAGAGTAACACTTGTAAGCCTGTGCACAATGCATCGTGAATAGCTAAAGCAGGCTAGTGGTATCCCCAAATGCTGAGACTCGCCCCCCTCCCCGCAAGGAGCATTATCTCCGAGAGTATATCCAGAAGGAACTTCTCACTTTCGTCTGCCCATCTCATCCTTTCGTTGTATTACTCAGGACTTTCTTAAGAGGAAAGTTCAGAAAATCTGCTTGAAACCTGCTTAAACCAAAAGGAATGTATGCCCGTGTAACTGAAAAGAAAATTCGTCGTCGGAATTAGAGATTTAAACAAACATCAGAGGCCCCAGTTTCCCTCCATTTCTTGGTTCTTCTCTCCTCCATGTTGGCCTCACTCTCAGGGTTTGCTTCCCTGCGTTGCAGCCTTTAGCATCTGCAGACCTGCATCCTCCCAGGTTCAAGTCTAGTAGAGCAGTAACTCTTTCC
>NW_006795011.1:119158-124006 GCF_000442215.2 Lipotes vexillifer
TAACTCACGTGCCTAAATTGGGTCACACACATTTCTCAAGCAGTAGCTGTAGCCAGATTCACGCAGTTCTCACTTGGCAGCAGGAGCAGGGAAAAGCATATGCCCCACCCTAAGGACCTGTTCTGAGACTATGGAAGAGAGAGTGCTTCTGAGGGTACTGGGGGCAGGAGAGCTGAGCCTCAGAAGCTGTAAGTACCCATAATAACTTGTCACCTTTCCTTCTCCTTGGCCCAGAGATAAACCAAAGTTCTCCTGTTTAGATGTTTTAGTATCTCACTAGCTCTTGCCTTTCCAGAGCAGTGAGACATAGTGAAAAACTATGTGCATTCTTCTTTGTCCACTTCTGTGACCCAGTGGCAGCTTATCAGTAGAGAAGAAATCATTTTTAATTCAATTTCCAATTTGATTATTCATCAGTGATAAAAACCTAAGCCAAGGAAGGTCTGTGAATAACCACACATAAGGGTGATGCTAACTGGAGCTTCATAAATGAGTTTACCTTCCCCTGAGTTTCTCTTTGACCATTTGACCAGGGCTTTCTAAGCTATATCACGATTATATACTGATTCCTCTAAAATCTATCTCTACGTCCAAACCTGTGGAATTACCATTTTGTAGATCAAATGGTCAAACGTCAGCAAAGTCATAGAATTCAGCATAATACATTATCTGACTCCAAACTCTCAGCTGAAGCCTGATAACCCCATAAGCGTTTCATGTTATAGATGTTGAAAATTAGGTACTTTCTTCTCAACAAATTCTGCCTACTTTTGTTGGTATGTAGGAGGATGACATCCAAGTTTTTTGGCCATACAAGCAATTCTAGAGACAATGCCTCCCTGCCTTTTTTTCCCCCCTAACCTTTACATGTGCCACATTATTTGATGGTACTATGATGGAAAAAATAGGAATTCTACGAAAACTGGTGTTGACATCTGCTGTTGCCCTCTCTGCAAAACAACTGATTTAGTTTTGGAGAAATAAATGTGTTGATTTAATATAAAACAAAACATTGAGATAGTTTGACAAACTATATTTAAACATACTGTGTCAAAAACAGATATTTTAAAAAATAAAACTATTCAGAATCTGCCCTTGTGTGTGATAAAATCAAGACTGTGTGCAGGCACAGACATGGCTACATACAAAAATAAACTTACACCTTTCACGCATATAGTATTCCTATACGACTTCATACAATTGTTGGATCTGTGTTGATACTTAACGACAAGTGGAATAAACCCTCTTAAAATTATCTCTGTGGCATCAATAATTACTTCAGGGTATAAAAATGTGGCCCACATTTGTTTATTATTACATAGCTATTAGTGACAATTAAGTGCATGAAGAGGGGGACAAAGGCAGTTCTGTTTTCAAAATCAGAGTGTTCCCCAGAGAAGTGAGACCTAAATGTGGTTTCATGATTACAGAGGGAACATGTATGCGAGAAATAATCCGTGTACTGTGTGTGGTACAAAGATTCTTTTCAAACAAAATTACTTTTTTTCCTCAAAGCCCAGCAGTGTAGTTTTGGTAACTTTTGGTTGCCAGTTTAAATATCCTGAGCACATTTACCCAGAAAAAAAGATTCATTTTTGCAATATCTTAGAGGTTAGTTAAATTACAAAAACTAATTACTTCAGAAACAAATATACAAGAGTAGACCTGGAAAAGCTGTCAGGAAATTAGCTGTTTCTTGTAGTCATAGTGGAGAGGTCTCAGCTAAAACAGGATAGACAGTCATTGCTGACTTACTTGAAAATCACTCAAGCTTAAGAATCCAAAACTCTTTTTGCTAACTTGTGTGCTTTCTCACCATACTGTGTTAGGAGGATGGCGCTGGGGCTGGGCAGACTGAGCTTGAATGTCCTCTGCAGCGCTCTCTAGTTACGTAATCATGGGCAAGTTACCCAGTTTGTAAAATGGAGATGTAATTCCTCCCTCATAGGGTTGTAGCGTGTGCTCAATTATTATAGTCACACGCTAGACACTCAGTAATGCAGCCAAATTTAGTCTTTAGGAAAATGTTTTTTTGCAGGTTTTATGATGGTCAGTTATAAAAACTCCTATAGAAAATTGACTAGTTTCTTTTTAAATTTTTCATTTAATAAAACTTTTCTGTGGAAATATTTTCATTCCATTCTTCACCGTTTGTTTTGTGTGTGTGTGTGTGTGTGTGTGTGTGTGTGTGTTTGTTTCAATGTTAAGAGCCATTCTGTGCTCAATGCAGTTTAATTATTACTTGTTTTTTTTCTACTGGTCACATGTGATAGCTTAGTATCAGTTAATTTTTCATTCATTCATTCATCCAGTTAGTCCACTCCAGACCCTCTGCTCTTGATTTATATTGATGTGTAATAATTATTCTTGTATCTCTTTAGTTAAACTATCCCAAATACACTTGTATTTAATTTATATTCAGTTTATATTTATATTCGTTTAAAATAACAATTTACCAGATTATCCAAAGAATTATACAGTATGTGTTCAGATTTTCTAGGTTCTAGAAACCCTGATGAATCTGGACTCATCTGCAGATTATGTTTATGTTCGCATTTAGTTGGGTTTCTCTAGAGAAACAGGCCAACAAGGGGGGTGTGGGTGTGGGTGTGGGTGTGTATGTGTATGTGTATGTCTGTGCATAAAGAGAGAGAAACAGAGACAAAGATACAGATTTATTTTAAGGAATTGGCTCCCACAGTTGTAGAAGCTTGGTAAATCCAAAATCTGCAGGCTAGCTGGCAAGCTAGTGACCCAGAGAAGAGCTGCAGTTCAAGCCTGAAGGCCATCTGCTGGCAGAATTCTTTCCTGCCCAAGGAGTCAGCCTTTGTTCTACTAAGGTTTTCAACTGATTGGATGAGGCCCATCCATATTATGAAGGATAATCTTCTTTACTCAGAGTCCTCTGATTTAAATGCTTATCTCATCCAAAAAACACTTTCATAGAAACATCCAGAATAATATTTGCCCAAATATCTGGGCACAGTTGCACAGCCAAGTTGACCCATAAAATTAACCATCCCCATAGCCTTCAATAAAAGTAATAAAGAATTCACATATGTTTATTACTGAACATATTCTATCTTACTAATTATGGAAAAGTCCTTCCTGTGTTTACTTACAAAGATAGAGGGACTAGTTGTATATTAGTAAATGATGCTTTATAGAAGTAAAAATCATTTCTATTTAATACATGTTTGTATCAGAAACAATTTCATTTGCAGCCAGTTTTAACTTCAAGTACTCTAGATGTAGGTTGATGCTAGCATGCTTCCATTGAGTCAAATACTGTTTTATTTTATTCAACACTACCTCAGCGTAACAGCAGCTTGATTCTGTCTCTTGTCGACTCATTTATTCTCTTGTGGAAATAATTTTTTAATGTTTAGAAATTATATTGTGAATAAAAATACAAAAAAGTATGCTTGTAACTACTGAGTATTCTAATAATTATTGAACACAATAAAACTGATTTTGACATTTGATAGTCTAACACAGATTTCTATATATTGGTGTGAAAGATAAAAGAATTTGCTGTGGGCATCAGGTAGACCTGGGTTGAAGTTCAGATTTCATTATTTGTTACTTACGGATGTTAAAGTGGCACTTTAAAGAGACGACATCAGTTGTATGCAGAGGTCTTCTCTCTTTAGTCATGGACATGTTTGGATAACACATCTTTCTACGGAAAGGTTGGCCAAGTCTCTGGCTGACTTATCTATTAAATCATGTGGATCACTACTCAACTGGCAGCAAAAGGAAGTGTAATCCAGGTGTTCTTATTCAGTGTAATCTTAAATTCTCGTATAGTATCTCTGAGTTAGGAGAAATATTTTTAAGAGGTTTTCCTTAAAGGACATGTAGTCCGTGTCTATAATATATTATAGAAGCTGCTTCTTAACTTAGGGAGCTGAGTAGCAGGACTCATTTTATTTCATCCTCCCATTTGATTGTCGGCGCTTGGTATCTTCCAGTATTTTTTGAGGAGTAATAGGGAAAACGTGTAATCAGTACAGACTCTAACGTAAGAAAGGTGTCAGGGTTTTAATCAAACACTGCCTTCTTTCCTTTGATCAGTGGGAGAGATTTCAGTGAAGTCTTAGGACCAGAAATAACTTTTGGTGCTTATCTGGAATAATTGTTGATTTTATTATAGGAAATTTTTCAGACATTTGACTTTCTACATTTACCTCTTTGTATTGACTATTTTAAAGTCCAAAGCCAGATGTAGGTTCCATATATACTAATACCACTAATAATATTAATAAGGAAAATATCCATCAATATGATCAATACATATTAAACATCTATCAAATACTAGGCATCGTACAAGACTTATGACATAATTTTATTTAATTGTTCATAAAACCCTCGAAAAATAGTGCAGGTTGTGATGAAATTACATTTAGTGCTATTTATGGCTCCTTGGTAAAGCCAGGTTTTTCTTTATGCTATTATTAATACTCTGGTTAGAGTTTACGTAATTCTGTACTGCTTAAATTCTTTCGTGAACTCAGCTCCCACTAAAATGCACATTTAAATGAGGACAAGTATTTTGTTTGTTTTGTTCACTGTTGTATCTTCACTATTTAACCTGGGTGCTCAAAAAATATTTACTGAATGACTGAGTGTAAAAATGCGGTATAGAAGAATATATATATATATGTATATATATATATATATACACTTACCTCTATACACACCTAAGTGAAAGACAGGGACTGAATTCTGTCATTTTCATATATGGATATTAAGCTAATAGACCTATCAAGCTGTGTTCCAAGAGTTAGATATATAACTCTTATATATATATATATATATATATATATATATATATATATATATATA
>NW_006795011.1:124049-144236 GCF_000442215.2 Lipotes vexillifer
ATATATATATATATATATATATATAAACACATATAACTGTTAAAGGGTGACATATAACAGATGCTCAATAAAGTGTAATTATTATATTCTGACAATAATTTAGACTGGATATCTTAGATATAAAACTTTACCTTCAGTAAAAAAAAAAATTGTTCTGCAATGCATCACTAAATGGAAAGCAAACATATAGGGCAGAAAGGGAAATATTTCTGTATTAAATTACAAAATCATAAGTAATATCAGGAATGCAAGAAAGTAAAACAGTAAATCTGGAAGCAGCAAACAAAGAAAGAGATACAATAGGATAAGGAGAACATAATTGATGTCTTCCTAAAATTTCTCAAATGTACAAATAATGAAAAAAATAGTGAAGAATATATTTTCTTGACTTTTCAAATAGAGTGTGTGTCATGATAAGATTTTATTATTGTCACTATCAAGATAAAAGTTTAAAAGTTATTTTAACGCCACAGCAAAAATAGCTAAGTTGTATCAAGCAGTTTACAGCTTGCAAGATACTCAGTTGTTGCAAAATGTTTTCACAGTGATTAGCTACATTTTGCAGTTAGACCAAAACATGTGAATTTTCTGATGTTTGACTTTTTTTGACTGAGAAACCAAAAATACATAAAAAATAATTTTATGTAATTCTAAAAGTTTTCAAAGCTTTTAGAAAATCCATAACTTTCATCACACTTTATTTTTAATGTCGACTACAGAAATCTTGGATCCAAGACTGTCTTGCTTGTCACTGTGTCTTCAGCACATAATACATATTATATGTTTGCTAAATATTTATTGAGAAAAATCTTACTTGAATTTTGCAGTAACCATGGGTGAAGTAATGCAGATACTTTCAACCTTCGTTGCTTAGTTTGCTTAATAGGCTATTATACCCACAGCTCTCTGTTCTCATTTTAACTGGTTCTGGACTTTAGCATGGTTCTTCCATTAATGACTCATATACAACTGGAAACCCATTAATTCTGCTTTGCTGAAAAAAAAGCAAGTGAAACTGACTGTTAATAAAACAGAACTCAAGCATCTTCCTAATTTTTGTTTTTTCCTTCTCTACAAGTTATGTCTTCAGGATCATAACCTGCAAGGCAGGGGTTACTCTGCCTCTTATGAAAAACGCGTCTCAAAAACGTATTATATTGGATTAAGTGTGATCCTAGTCACCCAGGTGTGAGACCAACACCCCTTCTCGCAGGCAGCCTGGCAAGTTAGAAGTCTTTTTAAGCAGATCACTGGCCTAGCAACAGATAGATTCAGCAAGAGGAAAATAAATCACTCAGATTGAAAGTAATTTTTCAAAAAGAAATGGAATTAAGATAGCGGAATTCAACCAGACTTATAAAAACAAGATTTTACAACAGACACTACATTTGAGGGATGGGAGTTGATCTCACATTAATGTGGATTTGGTTTAATCGGTTGCCAACAGAACGGAGATTATTTAGTGAACAGTGCCCTCTGTGTGTGCAGTCTGTGATGTGACAGCATCAGGTCGCTCAGAAAACAGAGATCTGGGCTAAGGGAAATTCAGACAAATTAGTTTATATTTGCTAAGCTTTTTTTATGGAGGAAAAATAAATCTACCAATAAAAGACACACTGTAATTAGTCTCTCTAATGGAAAAGTAGGGTCTGATTAAGAATCTTCTGCTAATGCACTCTAGAATTAGTTATAACCAAATTACTGAAAATGTTCAAAAAGCTCTTCTATTATTACTTGACTTGCTTTGTCTCATTTGTCATAGGGCTTCTGCAACCTTTCTTGCTGAGCGAATGTCCTTTTTGCCGCCTTGCATTTTTCTGTGGGCCTGAATTCCTCAGCGCTTGTGCTGGATCACCCAGCAGGCACAATTAAGGGAGTGTATTAGTTCTTCGCAGATAATAGAAGCTTTTAAAGAGCTTTCTGGAAGAGTCTGTGTGGCATAGTTCTATGTTTTTAAGTCAGCTGGACTCACTGTTTCATAACCTGAACAGCTTGAATAATTTGCAATCACAAATAAATATTAACAAGATTGAAAGAAGGACGGAAGAAGATGTTAGTGGAGTGATAATATATGTTTATTCAGCTCCTCCTACACAGTTATTCATTCTGCATTTCTGAAAGAAACAGGACAATTAGCCAAACACCAGTAGTACATGCTTATTTGCGTAATGTGAATGTGGATCAGCTAACAGTGGTTCTCTTCGTATGCACAGCTTCCTTTGATCACTTTAACTGGTGAATGACATTGGTAGATGATGGCATGAAGAAAGTATCAAAGCCATATAGCAATGCTGGGAAGAAAAAAAAAAGAAAATTGCTGACTCTTTTTCCTGCATGTTGGCAGACACCATTTAATTGCACTGATGAGTGTAGTTTGACTAAATGGCTTTTAAATGCATAAAACAATAGTAAATCATTTATCTAACACCTAGGTGTTTGGCAGGGAAATATTTGAATTGCCAAAATATAGGGTATCACAGAAAACGTGATAAGAGATCTCTTTATATGTTTTATTTATTTATTTATTTTTTCGTCATGACTGTTCCACCACAGAGTGACTTGCATTGTAATCTTGGGATGGGATGGGGGAGATTTGAATTTTAGCAAGAAACATCGATGAGGGTTCTTTCTTATAATGAAACTTGGAACAGGAAACTGCGGTCTGTATCTTATCTAGTTACTTGTTTAAATGGAGTTGCAAGTGTGGACATGCTTTAACATGCCAAGGGACTTGGAATTTGTGTTCCCAACACAAATCTACTTGACAAAATGAGGAGATATTCAAATGAATCAGTGAAATTTTTTGTAGTCCCAATTTACTTTTTTACTTTTATTTTACTTTACTTTTTCAGTATATATTCTTTGAGTTCCAATTACTGTGCAAAGCCCTGGAGATACGTAGACAAATGCCACTTGGTCCTTGCCAATAGGGAACCTGGAGTCTAGGGTCAGAGGCAAGGGCGTAACCAGAACGCGATAATTTTGTGGTATGGCTGTAATCACCACAGACTACTGTGGGAAAACACCTGACAGGTCTTCCAGAAATGCAGTGCTGCTGAATTGTGTGGTGCATTCAAGAGAAGGAGGGCAGGGTGGGATAAAGCTGTGTGTCCAGCAGTGCAGGTAAAGAGCAGGGTCAGGAAGAGCCTGGCATTTCATGCTAGTGATTGTAGATTCTATCCAACAGGTAGTAGGGCAACCCCAGAACGTTTTAAAGAGAAGAGTGAAATATTTAGATCTGCTTTTCTAGGAAGATCATTCGAGTGACTGTGTGGAATATAGATTAGAGGGTTTGAAACTGGATATGCTGCCTGCATGTCCTCATTTACCTGGATAATTTGTCTTGGAGTGAATGGATCACATTTTAAGATACTGCATGTCTGTAGCTTACAGATTGTTCATATGAAGGTCATTAAAATATCTTTAAATACACGTTGTCTAAAATTGTTAGTTATGTGACTCGAGTGCCTATATTCTTGATGATTGATCTGAAAAACAGATCTGGAATTTTTGGTCCAAAATGTCGTGTATTGTGTTTTTATCCATAGCATTTTTCAACGAAGGTCAAGAAATCAGTAATTCATTGAGGTTCCATTCTACGGTCTTATTCTTTTGTGGTCACAGAGATCAAGCAACCTAGAATAAGACATGAGATGAGACCAGAGCCACGTACATGCTCATATTTCAAGTGGGTACTCGCGTTCTTTCTTTGCAGTAAGTAAGATAAATTCTACATTTAGCTCAGGCAGTTAAAAACAAGTGAAAATCACAAGACTGTGCATCAGGAGACTTGGGCTTTGGACCATACATGGAGAGTAAAAAGCTGTATAACTGTGAACATTTTCCAAATCGTCTTGAGTTGTAGTTGCTTCAGCTTTAAAAATCCCTCTTTCAAATGAAAGTATAAAAGTTATATTTAGTTCTCTAATGCCAGTGGGGTCTGTGCAATTAAATATGCCTGTAGATATAATGTGCAAGTATAGAGTTTCCGTTATCTCAGAATCAGAAGTAGACAAGTGTGGTGTTGCCTAGGATTTTCAGTTACACATTCCACTTGGAATGGAAGTTTCTTTCAATTTTAAGTAAAATGTTAGGGATAAAAATACTAGCACCATCTTTTCTGAACGTACGTCCAACATTGGGGTTCACATACAGGTCATAAAGCACTTGTTTATCTTTGGCAGGAAGTATCTTGTGTGGGAGTGTTCTGAGCCGTGTGAAACCCCTATTGAAAATATGGCAGAATAAATCTTCACATAATTGTTTTTCTGTATTATAAAAAATATGATTCAGATCATACCCTGAAAACCCATGTTTTCTTGCCCAAATCATCCTAATATTTCGCTTCCTTATTAAAGTAGGAAAACTATATGTGGTTTGCATGAATGCTTGCGAATGGCTGTTTGACTGCTGGTCCGTATCTCATGACTACTGCTTGATAGAACCTCTATGAGCAAGTAAATGGTGATGCTGTGGCATAAAAGATTTCAAAGTTATGATTGCTGAGAGAACCTGGAAATATACCATTAATTTTTAAAATTTAATTTTGGCAGTTCCCCAAGAGTCCTCGATCAAGTGATGGTTAAAAATAAAAATTAATACCATTGCTAGATTATACTGGAAAGCTCTTTGAAAGCATTTTAAGGCGATACCATGGCATGACTAACAATTTTTGTGTATATCGTACTGTATACATAAATAATACAGAAAGGAGTATATGCATCATTTGATTTTTCTCAAAAATACTAACTCAATCTGATTAAAGCAACAAGTTGGAGTGTAGTGTGCAGGGGAAGAAAATCAACAAAAATTATACACACACACATGCACACACAGATATATCAATTTAAGCATTTTCTAAATGTTATATGTTGCGTGATTACTACAGAAAATTTGAAAATAATAGGTAAACAATAAAAAATAGAGAAGAAAAATTACCTGTAAAATTTACCTATAATCCCACCATGCATACGACACTCTTTTAATATACATCTTTTATGTTATTTTTGGTTCATCAAACACACGTACACATTTTAAACATCAAATAAAGGTCTCGTGCTTTGGATGTCATAGGCCCTATGCTATGCATATTATTTATAACCTGCTTTTGTTTATTTACCAATATATTTCCAAGTCAGTACATGTTCTGTTACTACACCATGTTAGATAGCTTCACAGATTTCCATTATCTGGGATCACTGTATTTAACTTAAGCAGTAATCTGTTATTATGCATTCACTTATATTTGCTCTATTTATGACTTTTTTTTTTTATCATATGCTTCTATGAATATATTTGTAGTTTGATCTCTGTTCATGATCATAATTTGCTTGGAAAAAAATCCTAAGGAAAAATCATGTCTACATTATACACTAGGGTGATTGTCTTACTAGTTTGCACGCTCATCAGTACCACTCATGTTCTAGAGAAAAATGAGCATTATCTTCAGCAGCTTGTCCCAAACTATATTTTGGGGACACTTAGTGTATAACAGACATTAATAATTGACCTTGAATAAAACAGTGAAATGGTTGATAAAGTTTGGGGACTTGTACATACTGAGTCTGTGTACACAAATTCCCATCCCTTCTTGCCATTTACGGATATTACTCTAGCACTTCTCTCTCCTCTAAATGGCATCATCGCTCTTTCCCACTCGATTGGATCTTGCCATCAGATTATAAATTTGTTATTTTTTTCCATCTTAAAAAAGCAAATGAAAAACGTTAAAGCTTCTATTATCCTTACTTCTACATCCAGGCACGCTTCGCTCTCTTTCTTTACGGTCAGACTCTTCAAGAGTTGTCCGTGAGCGAGGTTTCCATTTCTTCTCCTTTCCTTCTCTCTTGAGCCCACTCCAATCCGTTTTGTTTTGTTTTGTTTTGTTTTTTGCCCCCATCACCTGATGTAAATGCTTGTTCAAGATCATCGCTGACATCCCTATTGTTCAGTCATTTTAATTTGAGACAGCAGCTTTGACAGAGCTGTTCACTCCCCTGCTTCTTGAGACATTTTCATTTGGCTTCCAGGTCACAAAGTTGGAACTACACTAGCTGCTCCATTTCAGAATGCTTTGCTGGTTTCTCTCAGCTTCCTGTCCCCTAGATATTGACGTGCTCAGGCTCTGTTTGGGCTTCTCTTTCCTGTTATATTCACTCTAGTCTCTTGATTTTAAATGCTGTCAATATGTCTATGCTTCCAAATGTATATCCCCAACTCAGGCCTCTTGCCTTAATTCTAGACTTTCATATCCTAACAGACAGCTCACACTTACATGTCTAAAACATGCAACTTTGTGGTCACAACTTGCTCCCTAAGAGTCCTCAGTAAGTTACAGCTTCATTCTTCCATTTCCTCAGCCAGTGATCTTGGAATCAGCCTCAATTTCCCTCTTTCTTCACACTCCCTGTATGATCCACCACAATATTCTTTTGCTGTGTACTGAACATTCACCCAGAGTCTCACCAGTACTTACCGTGTCCACTGCTACAGCACATGTGTTAAGCCTCTACCATCTCTCTAGCAGGTTATTGCAATAGTCTTTTCCATGGTCTCCTTGCTTCTGTTCCAGTCCATTCCTGGAATATAGATGCATTTCCTGGAAGGAAAGCACCCAAGTTGAAGCCACGAAGAGAATCCTCATACTAAGGAAGACAGAGGTAGTGTCAGTGGCAGATTCAGACTGAGAGCTAGGCAAGAGTGAATTATTCTGTAGTGAGTTAAATTATGTATTCATTCATTGCACAAATACTTGAATACTTTCCATGTGCTTGGCTGCATCAGTGAACAAAAGAGACGAATCTCTGCTTGCATGGGGCTTGTATTCTAGTAGAGGAGGAGAAAATAGAAAAGAAATAAAATGGGTGTTATATTAAGTGGTGAGAAGCACTATAGAGAAGTATTTAAAAAGCAGGAAGAAGGAATTGGGGGCATTTGAATAATACTGGAAGAAAATGAGGGACTGAGCCACCTGGACGTCTATGGGAAGAGTTTTCTAAGTAGCGGTAACAGCCTTGGTGAGACCAGTGTGGTTAGGGTCCAATATGGAATGGGGGTCAGACCATGTAGGGTCTGAGTGAGATCGGAAGCCACTGGAGAGTTTTAAAAGGGAGACTAAAATGACTTAAATCACATTTGACCAGAAATTACACTGGCCCTAGCATTGAAAATGGAAGGAATACGGTAACCACAGATCTCAGCTTTTTAGAATCCCACATCAAAGAGCCCTCTTCTGCTGGCCACATTGGATAAATGTGATAAATAGAAACTTTCACCATGCTCTATTGATACAAGTAAATACTCATCTGGAAATACCACTTTCACTGAGGACTCGTTTCTACTTTTTGTTTGCTTGCTTTGTCTGGCACACACATTAAATAAGAGGTTAATTGGTAAACTTACCTCAGACTATGGAAGAAGCATTTCTGCTGCTGAATGCAGAAGCCCATGGGTGAAGCTAACAAGCTCCCGAAGACGTGGGAGTGCCAGTTCCTGGAAAGTAGTGTGCGCATCTATCCTCCTCCCGTAGCACGTTGCGTGCAGACTGGCCCAGGGCCGTGCCCAACCATTGGCGTCCATAGGCCCCTCATCCTAACTAAGAAGAAATGAGGGCGGCTCAGATGGAAGTGGCCTCTTCTTCCATGTTTAGTTAATAGTTCAGGGTGATTCTTGAGCTGAGCAGGCAGAGGCTCTGCTTCCATAGTTAACACTGGCAGGACCAGGGTGCAGTCCACTGAGTTGGACGCATGGCTCTCTGGTGGCAGGTGGAGAGACGGTCACCGCCAGGTGGCTTATACCTGCACGCCCCAGGGCCACTGCCTTAGAAGCAGCTCAGGGAAAGTTTCAGTCAAGAAAAGAAGACATAGTGTAAATCACAGCTTACCTTAACTGGCGATTTGTTCATGTTTAGACATTATTGCGAAGATGACTAAGTTTATCTGAATGATTACTCCTCTTGGTGTAAGGTACATGGCTACAGTTATTAATAAAGCATTCACTACTGTAGAAAGTCTAACACAGATGTCAGACTTTTTGTTTAAAGGTACTGAATAATGGGCACTTGTGCTATTGGCCACTAGCAAGGCAATAGCAAACTTTCTTAGCAAATTGTAGCAACTGCAGACGTGTGAGTCCTGGATCCTGAGAAGGATCTAAACAGGCATTTATTGGATTGATTCTGCTCCTAATTATATACCACCCTTTTTCTTGATAGCCAGTGGATCCATTAACCTATCTGAATTGAGGCAGTTATGTTATAATTACATTCTTTATTAGATTTCTTTGTCTAGATTCAAACGAGAGAATGACTGAAAGGGGACTTTCTTCTCCCACTAAAATGTAATTTCCGGTGGTTCTCTCGCCCAGCCCTTGTCAGAGTTCTTGGCTCATAAAAGGTATTTAGTAGTATTTAAGTTGTGTGTTGTGCTATAAATGTATGACTGAGGTAGTGCTTTAAAATCATTTCTTACGATGGACTAACCAGTGAATTGCTTACTGCTGTCATGGTGCACCGATTCAGTCTCGGGAGCTGCATGGTTTTAAATAATAAGCTGATTACCTGAGCTCCAAAAAATATTCAGTTTGTAGGCTCTTCACCAGTAGGCTCATAGCAAATATATTTCCTCTGGGAAGCTTAGTAAGCAAATGAATGGAAACGTGAAAAATTTTAAATGATGGTTTAGAATGAGGAATAGTTTCCTAAATTGTGTAGGATGGAAGCATTTCTTTTCCTACAATGTTGACAGCATTAAGATACTTCTGAGTTAAATTTTAGATTTATCACACCTTATATTATCAGCCTTGGCAGCGAGTAGATTTAGAAGAAAAACCAACCTATCAAAAGCTCAGAATTTATTGTTTTCCAAATGTCCACAGAGAAATGTAGATACTGAAAGAGATATTTATTATCAGCAGTATTAGAAGTCCATGGAATTGTTTTCCTTATGAAAATATCTGTAAGATATTGTGTATGATATTTTGATTATTTTCCTTTTGTTAATTGAATACAGTTGCATTTTTAAAATTGTACTTTATCGTAAATGAGGACAGCATTTTTCGTTTGTTTTGTTTTCTTTTTGGAATATACTTAATATAGAAAATTCTCTCTGGAGACTTGTAGAATAAACTTACAGCTATGTTGAAATACCATTTATTTCAACATAAATGCTATTCACAAGTGACAAAAGATTAAGTTCACTATAATAAGGTCTTGCTATATCATATAAATTTGCATCAAGCAAATATATTCCCCTATAGGGTTTAAAAAAGAGGAAGTCTTTTTAAAGGTAGCATGAGAGAGTATTATTCCAGAGAAATTTAATCAGAAGTCTCATTATATTTGTATAGAATTTAAAAATTCTATTTGTATAGAATTTAAAAAATGAAAGGGTAGCATGGTAGGTGCATATATTATTTACAGCAAATCCCAGATTAGTTTAGGAAAAAAAGTAGAATAAACCCTCTAGCTATTCTTTGCCCCCAGGTAGCAACATTTATTGGAGAACATGATTTTCTTAAAACTTTTTCAATTAATTTCTTTGTGTTAAACTACGCCGTGTAATTTAAATCCTGCAGTTAATATATTCCCAACTATTTGACTCCTTGGAGGCTCTATATAAAAGGAAGGATTTAAAGTTGGTGAGATAACCTGAATTATTCAATTTGGAACTGAAAAAAAATTCTTAGAAGCTAAGAACATGTTTTCTTTTAAAAAATATTTCTGTGGTAAATCATGACACATATATACCCCTAGCTTTTAAAACAATTGCTTTTTTTTCTTTTTTTTTTGAAAAACTGTATACTTCCTACAGTCATCGAAATACTGTACAGTGGTTAAAAGTCCAGGCTCTGGAGTTAACTTACTGCTTCTAATCTAAGCTATTCCATCTAAGAAAATGTATCAGCTTCTCTACGTTGGAACCACACTTAGAAGGTTATTGAGCAAATTAAATGAATGCAGTAGGATGCTTAAACCTATTCCTAGTACACAATGAGAAATCAGTAAGTGTTAGCCAGTATTTTGAGATACTTACAAGTGTTAAGTGATGCGGGGGATACAAAGGTAAGTGTATCGTGAACGTATGATGGGCTGAATAGAACCATTTATTCTTTCAGTAATTCATTCAGCAAATGATTAGGGAGTGTCTACTTTCTATCAAAGATGAGACTACAGGTGTGATAAGATAAAACCCTGAGAAAGAGAGGTGAGATGGGAGAAGAATGATGTCAATCCAGTGAAAGAAGAACTCAGCCCGAGGCGGTGCGTAACGTAGGATGGGAGCACGGAGGGGGACTAATCCTACCATCTCAAGACAAATGTCAGAGAGGAGACACACGTGAGATGAATCTTAACAAAAAATTACTAGAAATTTACCAGGTCGACCAGAGGGAAGTGAAGGACCAAGAAGAGGTGCCAGAAAACAGCAGCCTGAGGGAACACGGGGCTTTCAGCAACCAACAGGCAATTTAACGGACCAGGGAATGCCGTGGTCTAGCAGGAACAGGTGCTGGGGAAGGTGGCATGAGGGCCCCGCGCTGGAAGCGTCGGAGAATCAACCTAATCCTTTAGGCGCTGTGGAGCTGACGGAAAAGTTCACGTAAGCAAGCGAGCTGATAAAATTTGTGTTTAGAACTCGGACTCGGCACAGTGTGAAGATGGGATTTAAGGGAGGCGAGAGTAGAGCCAGAGCGTCCGATCAGGAGCCACTGTTTCAGTCCACACAACGATTTGTAAAAGCCTATTCTAAGTGAGAGGAAGACATACTTACTGATTGCTTACTAAGTTCTGAACACTGTTTTAGGTCCCTTCCAAACATTAACTCGTTAAATTCTCACCAGCCTCCTATGGTTTTGGTGTCATTATGTCCAATTACAGTAATCAGACAAAACCGAGGCCCGGAGAGGATAGGGGTCCCCATCGAGATTGTATACCAGCATAGATGGCATATGGTTTTGAATCATAGTCAGCCTGGATCCCAGTCCTTTGCTCCTTTCACTGTATTATTCTCCCTCCTATAGTAGGGATGAAGAACCAAAAATGGGCCTGAGAGAGATTAGAAGGTGGATTTCATAAGACTCTGTGGAGATGTCCAGTGTGTTTGTAAGTATGTGGTCCACAATTAGAAAAGAGATCTGTAATGTTACCTTACAGACAAATTGAAACCATCATGAGGATGTATAAAATTGAAAAGAGAAGAAGCAAGAGAGAAAGTTGAAAATATCAGTATTTAAAGTTGGGGAGAAAGAGTCCAGTAAAAGAAATGGAAAGTGAAAACACAGGTAGGACAGCCATGGTGTCATGGAAACCAAGAATCAAGCATTACAAAAAGAAGGATGTAGTCAAGCCGTGTTGCATATACCAAGAGGTTCACTCTAATAACGAACAGGAAATGTCCAGAAAATATGACATTGGACAGCTCATGGACAGCTTCAGGAGGGTGCTTCCAGGGAACATCAGACTCCAGTGGCTGAGGGATGAATGGAAGCGAAGATGTTGGGGGGAAAGTATTCGGGCAGATTCCCCTTCAAGTCCCCTGACTGTAGAGATGGAGAAAGACAAATACTGTGTGATTTCACTCATATGTTGGATCTAAAAGTAAGTAACACAAATGAAGAAATTGAACAAAAGCAAACTCATAGATTCACAGAGCAGATAGGGTCACCAGAGGGGAAGGAGGCTGAGGGCCTGGTTGAAATTGGTGCAAGGGGTCAGCTGTATGGTGATGGATATAGTACTGGGCTTACAGTGGTGATGACTTTGTAGTGTATACAGATGTTGAACTACAATGCGGTATACCTGAAACTTACATAATTTTTTAAAGTGAAAAAAAAAAACAACAAAACCAAGAGTTATAACCGTAAAAGGGAGGAAATCAGTAACTTACAGGAGAGTTGTTTTTGTTTGTTATTTCTTTCCTTTTAAGATAAGATTTACGAGCAAAGGTGAAGGAAGTAATAGAAGGGCATTCCTCTAAGATGGAGGAAAGAGGAGATAAAGTCCCTTAGTTTGAGGGGAGTGTGGTGAGAAGTTAAAGTTTTATCCCATTGGCCTCTATTTTTCCTGGAAAACTGAAGATGGGTGGGTCATCTATTGAGACAGAGGGATTAGATGAGAATTGAAGGGATGCTGTGGGCTGTAATGTTTGTGTCTCCCAAAATTCACGTATTGAAATCCTAATGCCCAAGGTGATGGTACTAAGTGGTGGAGCCTTTGGGAGCTGATTCGGTCATGAGAGTGAAGCCTTCATGACCTGGATTAATGTTCTCATGCGAGAGGCCCCACAGAGCTCTCAGGCCCCTTCTGCTACGTGAGGGCACAGTGAGAGGTGTGCAGCCTGGAAGAGGGCTCTTACCTGACCATGCTTGGCAGCCCAACGTTGGACTTCCAGCGCCCAGAACTGTCAGGTAGATTTCTGTTGTTCATAAGCTACACAGCCTGTGGTATTTTTGTTACAGCTGCCTGAACTGACTAAGGCAGGGGCTTGAGAAAGGGACAGTGCTAAAATGGCTTATACAGAAAATGGTGCAGTAGTAGTAGCGGAACAGGAGTGGCCGGTCTGTTTCTGTGCCAGATGCTGTTTTAAGTGCCGTGAATATGTTAACCCTCCCCGCGACTGTGTGAGGTGGGTCCTAGTAGTAACCTCATTTTACAGAAAACCAAGAAGTGGACATTAAGTAATGGCCTGCTTATCCAAGATCTCAAGGCCTGTAGTGAAAGAGCCTGTTTTTGAACCCACTCCAGAAGACCCATCCTATGAGAGAACCCAGAACTCCAGAGCGCAGATCCTATGAGGTCCAGCAAGTGAGGGGCAACAGGAAAATAAAATACCAGTATGCAAGTAAGTCCAGTGCGGCTTGCAGCAGGATAAGTGATAGAAACGTTTTTAAATAGTCTTGGAGTGCAAAGAATATAAAAAAGGGATTCGGAGTCATTAGCTAATACCATAGTTAAAGGCAGAAGAATGCTACTAGGACACAATAATAACCACAGTAATAATAACACACATAGAAATATTGCATATTGGATTGCCCATTCTATACAATTCTGATTAAATCCTTAATAGAGTAATTACTCTGTCATAGACTTCAGTTGATAAGAAGGAAATATGGTAGATTTGGGAAAGATTCAGAAGAAAGGTATAAGTGAATATAAACTTAAGTGTATAAAAGTAACTTCCGCAGGTATGACCATCTGCTATACATACCACTGAAAATACTAACAGAAAATGAATGTAAATGTGTGCCTGAGAGACTTAGGTTTAACGCAGGAGGAAATAATTAGTTTGTTGTTTGGAATATACTATGCTCTTGTTTTAAAGAAAGTGGTAGAAAAATTCTAAGTTTCTTTAGGGAGGTAATAATCATGACAGTTGAGATTTGCCACCGTTTGTTAGCTCTTTGTGTGTGTCTCCATCCCCTCATATGAAAACGGAGGTAAGAGAGTGTCTATAATATTTAGTAGTGTTCCAGGGCTAAAGCAGTTAAAGCACTTAATGTGCTAGCATAACGGTTGCCCAGGAACATTTAATCTATGTTAGCCCTTCTCTTTCTCTTCCTTATTACTGTTCTTGTATTCCAGAATATTTATTTTCCATAAATCTTCCTTTATACCCGTAATGAATATTGAATTAGCAGAGAAAATAAACATGTCTGCATTTAACATTAGAACTTTACTGTCATAGATGTGTTCTCTAGCCTGGGTGACTTGACTGATTAACAAATTAGTCTCTAAGTAAAGAAGATTTGAATTTAAGTGTGGACAGACATAACATGTTCAAATGCTAGGACTGATTCTAATTATTTGCACTTAGTTGGATTACTGCATTGTATTTTATGAGTTGCATTATCAACTTATTAGCATACGACCACGGCTATGGAGGAAAAATGTATTTTACGTGATTCAGGAGGAACAGTTGGGGAAAATTGCCCTTCATTTGCAAATCTCTGTTGATCCTTGGCAGTAGTTACCAAAGGAAAGCTGAAGCGTCAAAGTGGTGTATAAAGATCATACAAACCATATACGAAAGTGTCTGTGCTTTGTTTTGACTACTAGAGAAAAAAATTCATTGTAATTTAAGAATCATGATGAGACTGGGGAGCAGGGAATACACCGTTGCAAAGTCCTGGCGCCTGTATTTATGAATAGAATGCAAGTTATAGGGCAAGTTACACATATTTTCAAAAACTGAATTCTCCATCAATGATCGCTACAGCATTTAATAAGTTTCTTCTATGTTTTTATCACCTGCCAATCCCCCTATTTTATAAATGAGCTGTAGACCACATGAGTGTGGGATCAAGGGAACAAGTACAGTACAGGAATTAAGATCATTGAAATTCCCAAGGTATAGTCTCTGAGACCTTAGAGCATTCCCAAATCCCTGAATATCCCAATACCAATTTTAGATATCTTCCCTTAAAATAGAGTGAAATATACTTGGAAGCTTTCTGGGATTCCCCCTTGGAATCTTAATGAGTCACTTGTAGGTAGTGACCAGAAGAGAGCACCTAAGCTCACGTGAAAGATTCCAGGCTGTGGGTTAGGCTCAATCTCAAGATAAATGAAGATTCCTAAACGCTAGCCACATAGCGCTAATTAAATTCAGGTACAGTTACAAATTATATCATATTATTGATGGTCAGGGTTAGTCTCAACCAATTGAAGCTGTTGTTGAAGCCAAGATTCACAAGATTTGCTCTTTTTTATTGAGATATTAAATACATGGTATAAAAGAAAATGAATCAGAGAAGAGTGTGAGCAATGTAGACTTTCACTTGGGAAACCAGCCCCAGAAAACCTAGGGCTAATAACACTAGTAATGAATGCAACGGTCACATCCAATTCTGAATTCTGCCAGTTTGGTCCATTAGTTGCATTAAGTTGTTACAGACATAAAAGCAATGCTCTCCCTTTGTCCCTTTTTGAATAAAATTAAGGAAATGCGTAGAATTCCCTTAGTTGTTTTTTTTTTTCTTCTATACAGTTTCCTTAAGCCCTTGGCACTGGCTCCTACTTGCCTGCTAGCAAAAGCTAGCAGATGATAAAATGAATGAACAAGTAGCAAATGAATATTAACAGAAGACTCAGAAACAGCCAAGCAGCTCGTTTTGTGTGTGTGAACATGCGTGCTAGTGGTTGTGATTCTATATTGGATACACATAGTAAAACCATACTTTTCTGCTCGTCGTTTTTATGACAGAGTTCAATATGTCAGCGTGTCATGGTGCTGCACAGAGGGGATGGTGTTTTACAGCCTCCGCCATGGTTGGTACGTTCCGCACTACCTGAAGAGGTTTGGGACGGGGACTCCAGGAGGGAGCCGTGGGAAGAGGGAGGGCAGCGGGACACACACCGCCAACGTGAATCAAGGTACCAGGGCTGGGCATCTGTGTGGTATGCGTGGGGACATGGGATGCTCGTCCCTGGGGAGTAATGAGACGTCACAAAAGGATTATCAAGGGAAAGTATAGCCATTCTGCCTCTGTTACTTATTACAGGTTTCACTGTATAAAGAGGCAATGGAAAGAATGCCTATAGAATATTCATTTCAAACAACATGTAGGAGATCCAGTCCTATTGCCTGGTTTTTAACATCTCCGATTATAAGAGGTATTCCTTATCTTTCTGTTTTGGCAGAAGTTAATTTACATCTGTCCAGGTACTTAAATAAATGGATTGAAATATTGTTTACTTTTGTTGTCATTGATGTTCAGCTGCTCTATGTCAGGGGAAATCATATGGCTTTTCAAAAGCCCAGGATATGAGCTTATGGCTCTGCCTCTTTGCATATTACTTTTTTGTCCCTTGGGGTAACCCTAAAGCCAGATGTTATGCACTGGATTGGTGCAGTCGTTTTTCTTTGATGAGGGAGTTACACGGGATAAATTCTGAGGCAGAGAAAAGAGGAAAAATTATCTTTTTGTTGATTTTTCTCAAGCTGACATAGTACACGACATTTGTAGTAAATTGTCTTTTATTTTCAAAGAATATTTATCAGAGACAGTTTCTGAAGCAGATGCTTCCCCTTCATCATCAAGTGTCTGTCACGTCCATCCTCTTCCCTTCTCCTGCCGTCACTCCCATTCACTCTGTTCTTTTTTTCTTTCCACATAAATTTTCCTCAACTGGATGGCGATTCGTAAACCTCTTGAACTCAGACACCATGTTCTTTCATTTGCTCTTGTTTCTCCAGTGTCAGACACTGTCAGACACGTAGTAGGCAGGAAATGGGTGTTTCTTGAGCAAAAGTAAGTATGAATCAATGAATGAATGATTCAGAATTTCAATGGCACATCCAGGATTTTGAAAAAAAGCACTTCTGTTGTGGGGTGAATCAACATGGATAGTTGCCAAGTAAGACCAAAAACACCTGTCAGATGGGGGCTGGAAGAGTTGCTGGGTGAAATGTGTTCTTATGGTCACATCTAGAGAATTGCCGTAGCCTTCTAACAACTCCATTTCCAGATGCTGTCCATCTCATTCATTCTACACTCCATACCTAGTTTAACCTTCTTGACACCATTTTATGGTTATTCCCCTGTTCAAAACTCTTCTGTTACACCAACTTTCCTACTGTGCTTAAATTCATTGTCTCACATCTGTCTTTACAATACTCTATAAAATTCTCGAGGGAAGGGAATATAATAAACGATTCTTCTATCTCTACCTATCTATACACATGCCTGATAACACATACTGTACGGTCAGTGAATGCTTCTTGAATGTTCAGGTGTCTGCATATGAACTGTAATGTTGAAAAATACTAGTAGGAAGGGGACACAGTGAACCCAGAGTAAGGAGTTTTAGTGTCCAAGTTCTGGTTCTGCCACTAAAATTCACTGAAACTCTGGATAAACCACTTTCTCTCTGGGCCTCAGTCTGTCCTTGGAAAAAAGTGGGGCAATGGAAGAACAGAAAGACTAGACTCTCTCTCAGGCCCCTCAACACTCAACATGATTTGTTCCTATTCATCATCATCGAGTGCAAAGGCAGTATAAGTTTAGACCTTTGGTTGAGAAAGTTAAAAAAAAAAATTAGGTATTCAACAAGGGGAGGAAGCCACAGATTTCCTTCTGACATATTTCAGAGTCTGTAGTCCTTGAAGAACATCTGGGTCTGTGTAGGTGTATTAAGTTCCCCACCCTTGAGCCTCAAATTGCAGAGAAACAGCAGGCAGAGTGGGAAGAGGACAGTGGGCTGTGCTTTGATCAGGCTTGGGTGTGAGTCCAAATTCCCACCCTCATTGTATGACCTTGACTCACACAATTTTTCTTTGCTTCTGTTTAGTCAGGTGTGAAATGGGGCTAAATACTTACCTCCAGGGTTGTTTTCAAAATGTACGAATTACGTATATTCTGTGCACAGTCCTTGATGAATAGCAAGTGCTCAATTAATCATAGTTATTACTATTATGTAGCTAAAATCAGGGCTGCTGAGGCAACAAATCTGTCTCAATATATCAAGTATCTCTAAAAGTGCAGAATGAGGAGGAAAAAAGAAATGATTAACCCTGTTAAGCTCCCAAGAAATAAGAGTTTTATCTCCAGCCCTCTAATCAAAGGCCAATTTTCAAGCTCCTGATTCAAAGATTGTTTTTATTCTGACATGGCTCTCATCCCAGTTATAAACCCAGTTCAAAAGTAATGATCATCATTAGCGAATATGCCTAATGATCCTGCACACGTATAAGCAGAATTTAGGCAAACATGGATTTACAGTAAATAAACAAATAAAAATATATCAGTCTGTCCAAGAGTAGACAAGCGGTTTGAGTTTAACACAGTTCCCAATCCTATTAAAATACACATGGAGATGCTGAAGACTCTCTCTAATAGGTATTTACTATGTGTCCCAGTGTGAAACATCCTGATCTGCAAAAATCGTGAGATGTATTTTCCAGATAATATTGCTAATAATTTTTGGTTACTAAAAATGAGTCACCATAAAAAGAACATAGCGGAGGGGTGGTGGCGTGATGAATTGGGAGATTGGGATTGACATATATACACTAATATGTATAAAATGGATAACTAATAAGAACCTGCTGTATAAACAAATAAACAAAATAAAATTTAAAAAACCCCACAACATAGCATATTAAGATCTTCAGTGCATAATTGAAAAAGATGATCATGGCCAGCCCTATTTTATAGTGTTCCAACCATAATTTATTCTCATAATACTTACTTGTAGTCTGAAACAGTCATAAATTAGTCCATATGCCCCTTTTCGCCCCTCAGCATGGTCCCCCATTTGCAATGTATATTGTAGAGAAATCTGTGGGGGGCAAACAGAAGTGGCTTTTTCTTCCACAAAGTTTGCTTATTTCTTCTTCATTCTGCAACAACTGAATATATTCACGAGGCACTTATAGGCAGCTATTCTTCTCTCTTTGTTTATAACTTGGTTTTAGGATTAGAATCGTGACAGAATCTTGAGAAAATTATCAATTTATGATTATGTTCCACAAATTGTTTCCCAGAAGACTACCTCCTTTGGGTGGCTATCTAAATTTTTTTAAAAAATTAAAAATTAATTTATCTTATATTATTGCTTTTTCCTAAAAATGGATCTAATGAATAAAAACACATCCTTCTTTTTTTTTTTTTTTTTTTTTTTTTTTTTTTTCCTTCTGACATATTTCAGAGTCTGTAGTCCTTGAAGAACATCTGGGTCTGTGTAGGTGTATTAAGTTCCCCACCCTTGAGCCTCAAATTGCAGAGAAACAGCAGGCAGAGTGGGAAGAGGACAGTGGGCTGTGCTTTGATCAGGCTTGGGTGTGAGTCCAAATTCCCACCCTCATTGTATGACCTTGACTCACACAATTTTTCTTTGCTTCTGTTTAGTCAGGTGTGAAATGGGGCTAAATACTTACCTCCAGGGTTGTTTTCAAAATGTACGAATTACGTATATTCTGTGCACAGTCCTTGATGAATAGCAAGTGCTCAATTAATCATAGTTATTACTATTATGTAGCTAAAATCAGGGCTGCTGAGGCAACAAATCTGTCTCAATATATCAAGTATCTCTAAAAGTGCAGAATGAGGAGGAAAAAAGAAATGATTAACCCTGTTAAGCTCCCAAGAAATAAGAGTTTTATCTCCAGCCCTCTAATCAAAGGCCAATTTTCAAGCTCCTGATTCAAAGATTGTTTTTATTCTGACATGGCTCTCATCCCAGTTATAAACCCAGTTCAAAAGTAATGATCATCATTAGCGAATATGCCTAATGATCCTGCACACGTATAAGCAGAATTTAGGCAAACATGGATTTACAGTAAATAAACAAATAAAAATATATCAGTCTGTCCAAGAGTAGACAAGCGGTTTGAGTTTAACACAGTTCCCAATCCTATTAAAATACACATGGAGATGCTGAAGACTCTCTCTAATAGGTATTTACTATGTGTCCCAGTGTGAAACATCCTGATCTGCAAAAATCGTGAGATGTATTTTCCAGATAATATTGCTAATAATTTTTGGTTACTAAAAATGAGTCACCATAAAAAGAACATAGCGGAGGGGTGGTGGCGTGATGAATTGGGAGATTGGGATTGACATATATACACTAATATGTATAAAATGGATAACTAATAAGAACCTGCTGTATAAACAAATAAACAAAATAAAATTTAAAAAACCCCACAACATAGCATATTAAGATCTTCAGTGCATAATTGAAAAAGATGATCATGGCCAGCCCTATTTTATAGTGTTCCAACCATAATTTATTCTCATAATACTTACTTGTAGTCTGAAACAGTCATAAATTAGTCCATATGCCCCTTTTCGCCCCTCAGCATGGTCCCCCATTTGCAATGTATATTGTAGAGAAATCTGTGGGGGGCAAACAGAAGTGGCTTTTTCTTCCACAAAGTTTGCTTATTTCTTCTTCATTCTGCAACAACTGAATATATTCACGAGGCACTTATAGGCAGCTATTCTTCTCTCTTTGTTTATAACTTGGTTTTAGGATTAGAATCGTGACAGAATCTTGAGAAAATTATCAATTTATGATTATGTTCCACAAATTGTTTCCCAGAAGACTACCTCCTTTGGGTGGCTATCTAAATTTTTTTAAAAAATTAAAAATTAATTTATCTTATATTATTGCTTTTTCCTAAAAATGGATCTAATGAATAAAAACACATCCTTCTTTTTTTTTTTTTTTTTTTTTTTTTTTTTCTTTTT
>NW_006795011.1:144372-154637 GCF_000442215.2 Lipotes vexillifer
TTTTTTTTTTTTTTTTTTTTTTTTTTGCCATTTCACTACCTGTACTGTTGAATCAGCGACAGATTTTTTTTCCCTCTGAGTGCTTCTCACGTCTAAATACCAAGATTGTTTTACTGCTCTTATACAGGATTTTAACTTCACCCCCTCTGACTTTATCAAAAGTCAGTTGGTCTCTGCAGGTGGCCTCCCCATGCTCATCACATCTGGCATGTTTCTACCCCTCTACTGACATGAGGTTTGCTGCTGTAAAGTATATCTGGCCATGTGACTTCCTGGCCAGAAGTTCCAGGATCCACACTTACAAAATTCACCCTCCTATGCTGGTCCATTAGTGTTCTTCCCAGGGACCCTCTGTTCACTTTCCAACTCACCTCTTGCCTCTCTGCTTTAGGACTTAAATATATTCACAGCAGACCGCTCTCCATTGAACAAACATGCCATTTTCTTAAACAGCTTCTTAATTTTTTTTTTATCAGTTGTTTTCTCTGCCTAGAATCCTCCTACTCCAGCCCCGTCTCCATGTGGAGAGACTCTATTCGTGACTAAACTTCAGTGTCACTTCCTCCGTGAAGTCCTCCCTCCTCTAGCAGACAGGATTTGTGACTCCTTTGGGCCTCTCACAGCATTTATTCTCAACTCTCTCACAGGACTTACCACAACTTTGGTTATGACATCGTATTGTACTGTGGTTTCTCTTTCAACGTCTTCCTACACTGTGATGTCCTCAGAAACAGAGTGTTCCTTATACATGGTGATCTCTCCCGTGCCTGGGCTTGAGTCTAACATTATAGACCCTCCGTGTTGAATACATGGGCGAATGAAAACTTGTTGGAATGGCTGATTAATTGACAGATATTACACCTATTTTAATAGGGAAAAAACTCCTGTGCATTTTTAATAAGAGTTTACTTAAGTTAATTAACTGCTGGTTAAAATAAATAATTTATATAAAGCTCAACATATTTATAAATGCTTGTTTTTATTACGTACACAATTATGACTGAACTATTGAGCAAACATTAAGAATACTGCTGCAGAAGGTGGCAAGTAGGGGAGGGATGGCAGGGAAGGAAGGCAAAGTCCTGCTGGTAGTGTAAGTGCTGACATGATGTCCACTCTCAGTCTCACCTGCCCTTGACTCTTTCTGCTTAGTTTCCATTCCATTGCACTCTCAGTTGCCAGAGTGCTGTAGCTATGTATTTATCATCCTGTCTCCACCTCAGTTTCCACTTACAGGATTATTACTGGTTTTGTTGCACATAATAATTAGTATTTCTCTTTACCGTTCCATGAGGGGGTGTGTCTGTGTGCGTTTGACATGTGTGGTATGTGCATGTCTTAGTCTGCTTAGGCTGCCTCAGCAAAATATCACAGACTGGGTGGTTTAAAAAGCAGAACTTTATTTTCTCACAGTTTTGGAGGCTGGAGTTCCAAGATCCAGGAGCTAGCAAGGTTGATGTCTCATGAGAGCCCTCCCTTTGGGTTTCAGGGGGCCCCCCTCTTTCTGTGTGCTCACATGGCCTGTGTGTGTGAGTGCAGAGAGAGAGAGAAAAAGAGAGAAAGGACTTTCAGGTGTCTCTTCTTAGAAGGACACTAATGCTACTGGGTCAGGGCCCCATCCTTATGACCTTGGTTAACCTTAAAATTATTTCCTTATTCCAAATACAGTCACACTAGAGGTTAGGGCTTCAGCGTATGAACCGCCAAGGTGCAGGGGTCCATTTGCGACACAACAGCACGTTACTGTAGAATTTGCTGATAGAAGCTCTAGTCCCATAAAGACTTCAGTTATGAAGTGGAGTAGAGGACTAAGATACACGTTTCCAGTAAGCAGAATTTTCAAGCAAGTTTTGAGTGTGGAGTCTTACTGAGTTTTCTGTGCATAACCCTCTTTCTTCATTAAGGTGACTATAATATTTTTCTTCTAAAATTGGAAGCAGCATCTCTTTGCACAATTCATCTTTGTCAGACTTCTGCTTCTGCTCAAATGCTTTGTAGCCACTTTGATTAATTCTGGGGCTTGACGTTCAGAGTTTCACTTTAATAAAACATAGAATCATTTTATATAAAGTGTGCAGACATTTCTTGTATTTATTATGGCAACAGGCTTTGAAATTTCCTTCTGCCATTCTAAATATCTATTCAAGACATGGTCTTATTTGGGGTACCTTACCTCATTCCCATTTTTTATGTCATCTGATGATTAAATAAAATATAAATGTGCTTTCTTTCCAGATTTGCATATGCCAGAATCTCTCTCATTAGTCATAGTTTGCAGGCTTTTCAAATTTCATTGTGTAAAGTCATAGGGTTAGATTATTTCAAAAGACACTTTCTTAGTGCTTCGTTAAAGGTGGAGAAGCAGCAGCTAGTATCTGTGAGAATTCTGATTAGTGGCTCAGGATCAGCAAACTGGCTCAGACTCTGCTTTGTGGGGAAAAAAAAAAAACTTGAACGTGGTACATTACTCAGATTATAATAAATATGAGGATTATATATTGTAAAAAGGACTCGGATGATGCACTATAACTTCTTTGATTAAGGCTGATAGAGGTCTGTTTTTCCTTCAAGATAGAATTGTGGCTTATATAATGGATCCTGAACTTCTTAAAGTATCCTAATGTGGTAAAAACATGGAAGTCAGCCTGTGTCTGCTGATTTTTACAAACAGTTGTATAGCTTTTGATATGGACTCAGGGCCCTGAAGCTCTGCTCATGGACCTTAACGAGCAGTTACTAAGGTTTAGTGATGCAGATTGGTTATATGCAAGTCACAGAATTGACTTGCGATGTTGAGTACCTGTCGTGTCGATTTTACAAAATGTGTACCTTCAGTCCATTTTAAGTAGAAGTTTCACTTCTATGATTTAAACAGAAAAAGGGCAAAGGAGATTATGAACTATCTGATCAAAGAAAATCAGTTCACATGTTGAATCATGTCCCATTATTATCATTAATTGGTTACATATATTCTTAGTTTTAGATGTGTTTTTCTTCATGGATCTATATAATAGCTTCCAATTTGATAAACCCTCAGGCACAAGGAGATCAGGAGCACGTTACACATTAAGCGAAGAGAAAATGTAATTTTCATTTTGTTCCTTTTAGTAGCAAAAAGACTTTGAATTTATGTAGATTTCATAGATTAGGTTTTCAAAAAGTACCATTTGCTTTAAAAATACTGTGTATATGTAGCCTTATATAAAAAAGAACGGGTTGCTGCAGAATTGGATGAAAAATACTGTGTGATATTTTGAAATGATCTGACCTATTGTTAATATATAGATCTATTAAGATAAGTGATGTTAATTACTTTCATATATTAGAATAAAAATTAAATCTTGAGAAAGCCATCCATTTGAGGTAGATGTATTTTTCACGATATAGCATAAATACAAAATAGTTATAGTAGTAATATTCTAATAACGTGTTTTTATATTGTATCTTTTTGCTGCTCACATATTTTTAAGCCCATCTTTGTTCTACTATGTATTGATAAGTTAGAAAGAGGATATATTTGTCAGTTATGATACCAAGAATTGAGTCTCAAAAAAGAAGCAGTTTTTAAAAATTATCTTTCTCTTCCTTAAGCCCACGGAAAAGAGAGACAGCGAGACCGAAATTTGCATTCTTGTTCTAAATACATTATCCGTATTCCTTTTTACCTTTGTGAATTGATGGGCCAGAGAGGTATATTATAAATAGAAAGGTTGCAGAAACATCCTGTCACATGAGGATACATGGGTAGAGCATATGGTGGCATGATGGAGTATGTTTGGAAGATAATCTGGAATGGAATAGGCTTGGTGAAAATACGTTGTTTCAGGAAATGTCACTGTACTGGGTTGATATAGCTAGTCTTTAGGGTCTGAGGTAAGATTACTTGGCTAGATATGCCAATCAGAAGGGTGGCTTTTTATTCACCTTTGCTGTGCACTCACAGTTTAAATGAGTTATTTCTTTCATAGGTACCTGTATGTCCTGGGACATTTCTCTGATTTTGTTCATTAATACTACCTGTTGCATGGATCCTTGGACCTCTGTCCTCTTACAGTTTTGATTTAAGAATCTACAGTTTCTGTTTCTCTTACCTGTGCTCAAGTAGAAGGCTTGTGGTTTTTTTCCCCGCAATCTCTTCAGTTCAAAAGTAAAGTACCTCGGTGTCAAATTGCCGTCTTATCAGTCAGGGCCATTTTGAGAGGACATAAGGGCTGACATAAATGGCCTTTTACACTATCAAGCTTGTGGTAGAACAAAGGATTTTCATTTCTAAATTCTAACCTTCCATTTATTTCACTCAATCCTGTATAAAATTTACTCCAGCTCTATATTTTGTACTTCAAGTTAAAGCCTTACTTACAGTTACTTACAATTAATGGTAAATTCTTACACTTAGAATTTTTCAAAAGTGAAAAATTCTATAATGTTAGACGTTTTAAAACTTGAGATGATCAGTAGTAATATTATATACGTAAATTATGTCTATATTATATATACTATATATATTATTTAAATTATGTGCACATTAAAAACTCTCTGTTCATTGTCTTCTCTTTTTTTAAGTGTAGTAGCTTAGAAAATACTATTCCTGAGACCCTGCTGGGAGGTCTGTGAAATCAAAACTCCTTTCATATAATAACAATATTAAAACATTATTTCCCTATTTCACTCTCATTCCCTTTTGAATATACAGTGGGCTTTTCCAGAAGAATCATGATATGTGATAATATCTCTCTGATGGTTAATGAAATGTGTGTTTTTGTACTCTTGTATTTTCTAGAATGTTCTAAGGTACTAGGTATAAATATGTGTTTTTTTCAGAGATTAGTTCCGTTTGTTCCCAGTACTTCTGTTTCACTCTTACTTGCTATAACCTCACTTTTGCGTAGTATGAAGGTTAGCACACTTTTTCTGTAGATGGCCAGATGGTAAATTTTTTTGGCTGTGTGGGTCATAGAATCTGCCACAACTATTCCACTTTGCATTGTAGCCAGAAAGCAGCCTTAGACAATGAGTAAACAGAGCATGATTATGTTCAAATTAAACTTTATTTATGGGCGATGAAATTTGTATGTCATACAGTGTTTATATGTCATGAATTATTCTAGTTTTGATGTGTTTTGTTCATTTATTTAAAAACTTTAAAAAAACATCCTTAGCTCATGAGAATCCCTAAAGCAGGCAGCAGGCTTTTGGCCATAGGCCGTAGTTTGGCCATCGCTAGCCAATAAGATTTTATTTTTGAAACACTGAGGTTTTCCTTACAAATACTTAGAAACACAAGTAAGAACACTTTGCCCTTTCCCTTTTCAGAAACTTCTCTAAATTTTAAAGCTTTAATCTAAAATATTATTTTAGAACATAATATTTTATTCTAAAGTAAAGAAAATGTGTTTACAATATTTGTTATGTTTAAGAATAGTAAGCACATAAACAACAGTTCTTGGGGTCCTCAATAATTTCTAAGACTGTAAAGGGGTCTCTTGACCCTGAAGAGTTAGAGAACCCCTGCCCGAGAGGTGCTGCCGACCATCCCTTATCCCGCTTCCGGGCTGAGATGCTCATTTCCCAGCTGCTGTGTGTTCTGCCTGTCATAGGTGAGAACTCCTAGGAATTACCTTCAGGCAAAAAAAAAGTGTAATAGTTTCCTACGGCTGCCATAGCAAACCACCACGGATTGGATGGCTTAAACCACCAGAAATGTATTGTCTTACTGTCTCACCATTTTGGGGGGATTGAAAGTCTAAAATTAAGGTATCGTCAGGGCCATGCTTTATGAAGGCTCTAGGGGAGGCTCCTTCCTTGCCTCTTCCAGCTTCTGGAAGTTGCCAGCAATCCTCGGCACTTTTTCACTTAAAGATGGGTCACTGCAATCTCTGCTTTCATCTTCACTTGGCGTTCTTCCTGCTTGTCGGTGTCCAAGTTTCACTCATTTTATAAGGATATCAGTCTTTGGACTATGGCCCACTTTAATCCTGCATGATTTCATCTTAACTTGATTACATCTGCCAAGACCCCATTTTAAACTAGAGTTACATTCGCAAGCACAGGTGGTTAGGAATCTAATGTACCCTTTAGGGGGACACAATTCAACCCACAGCAAAGAGCCACCACATCCAAGGCCACACTCCTCCCCAGGGCGCACTGCATCCAAGGACAGGCATACGCAGGGGCCTCAAGTCGGGACATCGCCAAAGAGCCGTCCCAGTGCAGAGCTCCCCGTTGGATCATGCGATGCCTGCTCACTGCATTGCTGGACTGCAGTTCTCTGCCCCACCCTGCTTCCCCATTCCTCACGGTGTTACTCCCCAAAGCGCTCCTCAGTAAATATCCTGCGTTTAAATGCTGGAACCTCAGAGTCTGAATCCTGGGAAACCCACTCTATGTCATACGCAAAAATATTCATTATTAAAAGTTTCTTGTTTCTTAACCTGCATTTTATATGGGCTTTTGATCATAAAGATAAAGATTGTATTTTTCCAGTGTATCTTCAGTGTAAGATTAGAGGCATTAAGACAACTTAAAGTGGGTTAAGGAACAGACATGTCAGAGTATTTAGGCTTTGTTATCTTCACTTCTGCCTGATCATCTCATATCACAATTAGTAGTTTATAGGTACCTGATGCTTATGCACATGAACACCTCACATCTGTTTCCTTCTCTACTTAGACACTGTCACCTAATTGTAGTTCAGATAAGCCTTCCTAGTTCCTTTCTAATTTCCCTAGAACTGATGGCATCATGTACACACAGGCGTTTCTAAAATAAAATCTGACCTTGTTTCTTATGTCACTCTTGTCTTTACAAAGCCCTCAATGATTCCAAATTATCCAAGAGTTAAAGTCTAAAACCTTTAGTGTAGTCTAAAAGAATCCTCATTTCTTACCAAATATCAAAACACCCTTTCTGTGGTTCTAGTAAATTTCTTGTTTCTAGTGATAAAATGTCATTTCCTGCTTTCATCCCTTTGCTCATATGCTTTCCTTTGTTTTCTTCTGATAAATCTTTCACTGCACATCTTTCAACACTTACGAAGCGTCACATTTCCTATGAGATACTTTGACTCTTCTATCTTCCCCTTTCCAAAATATTAAAATCTTTTCATTGAATGGAAAATTTGAACAGATAACATCTGAGATTGTTTTTGCAATTCTTTGATCTTTCATAAGAGTAAACAAAATTAGACATTTCCAAAAAAATAATGAAACTGTAACACTTTTTTTTTGTCTGAAGGTGATTCCTAGTTCTCACCTATGACAGCCAGACACACAGCAGCTGGGAAATGAGCATCTCAGCCCGGAAGCAGGATAAGGGGTGGTCGGAAGCACCTCTCGGGCAGGGGTTCTCGAACTCTTTAGGGTGTCAAGTACTGATGATTAAGTCATGTGTTGGAAGTGTGCCAAGGATGGAGGTGTGTCGATGATTTCTAAGGAAAGCAGTCCATTGACAGAGAGGAATCAGAAATAGGAAATGTGTGGAGAGGGGCCTCACCTCTTTGCTTTACCTGTTGATACAACATCTACATAGACATACCCTGTAGGAATTGAAATACGTAGGGACTGGGCTGGGGCAAGAGAAGAAGTAAGGGATGGATGAAGCCTGGGAATGTATTCCTGCATCACTGATTCTGCAAGTTCATTGGTTTCCTCTTGTTCAGGCGCTATGTTAGGTACCGGGGACATGACGGAGCAGAAGGAACAGGAGCTCTGCCTCCGTAATGCTGGCAGTGTTCTGTGGTTGCTGTCTGCTCCTGGTCCTATAATGAAAGTCTCCTAAATTGACTCTGAAGAGCCATCCCTCTCGCATGGCCAGTCCGTTCGTTCGTTTTGAGTCAAACGGTCACCGCACCGCGTCAGACTGTAGCAGTAGGGCGTGTCCTACACCCATCAGTGCATTTCATCCCTAAGCCATAGTGATTGGTTCCAGGGCAAGCATGTAACCTAACTTACTTCAGTCATTATCAGGGATTTGATGAAGACTGAAGGAAGAGTGCTACCTTTTGGAGTTTGTCCTGGAGTTGAGGAGATGCGCCGTGAGAGCTGCCGCTAACGTTTTCCCATGTGAGTGGAGGCATTCAGTGACAGTGGTGTCAACTCCGAGGAAGCGGAGTTGAGAAACGTGGTAGAGAGTCAAGGTCCTGCTTGGTCTCCTGCTTCAGGCTGCCAGCAGGCTACTTTTTCTCCTCACCTTTTCAGTTACGGCAGCCCGTGAATTCCTATTTTTTGCATAATGTAACTTGGCTTATATTTTCAGTCGCTTCCAAATAAAGCAGTTCTGAGCATATATAAGGAGATTATCAATAAATAAGTAACTATGATAACATATAGATAAATTATGCAAAGGAAATAAAGCAGTGCTTACTCTCTTCGGGTTGTTTACTAAATCTCCTGAAAATGTCAGAAACGAGAAATGTTTGGAACTGTAGACCAGAAATTTTCTAATACCTGTTGGCTCTTCCATTTTGTACATCAACTATTTGCTTTTTTTTTTTTTAATGAACAATTTTGCTGCCATTTCCATCAAAGGGGTCTTTGGTCTAAGTGTCTAATCATCCTTCAAGACTGACTTAATCTTTTCTCGCCGAAAAGAAAGAAGCTGAATTCCATTTGCTTTTCTTTTTAGGTGTTCTTTTTGGATGAACAGCACAGGGACTAGCTTTACGATTGGGGGTCGATTGTTGAGGATAGTAACACCTTGCCCCAACCCGAGGTATATCCCTCCCTTATTTCTTACTGCAAGTTATTTTCTGTCTCAAAATTTCCTTAGATGTGGTTTAAAGTCATCCTTTATGGCTAAAATTTTGCATAGCTAGGTGAAGACTTGATGACTAGGCAGAAAGAAACTGGGATAATTGAGCTGAAAGTAGAGAAGGGGAAGGATTATTTTCATGGTAACAAAAGGATGTGAGAATTGGTTTTTAAGAGTAAAATTTAAGAATTAATTTTAAAATAGTCAGGCCCACCTATTTTGCCTCAAAATAGGAGAGGAGTAACCTTTCAGCACAAAGCATTTAGAGTAGATACAAAAAAGACTATACATTTAATAATAGGCTATATTGGAGAGTATTCTTTGAGGTCACTGGAAAGTAGGACTATCTTATAAGATCAAAGATATTTACTGCACACATTCAATGACTATGCACATTAGGCAAAAAAAAAAAAAATATATAGTATATGGTCCCTTCACTCAGGGTCACTGTAGACTAATAAGGGAGATAATATCCAAATAACTAACAATGATTAAGATGGAGCCTGAGATAATAATAGAAGCATGGTGTTAGAAGAAAGAGCTTTGCAAGTTTCTAACGGCTGTAATAGTCTGTAGAGGCAACAAATGCTATTAGATTTTAAAGAACAGGGAGGTTCTTAGTCTTTTAAAGAGAGATTCTTTCTACGTTGAAGTGCACAGACCTTAGTTAAATAGAAGAAAGAAAGTAGCACAGAAAATATTCAGAATGAGAAATTGTGGGAAATGTTTAGAGTTGGCAGAATAAACAAATAAACTTGTCTTACTGGAGCAGAGATTGTGAGCTTGCCTTTTATTTTTTAGTGGCCTTCAAGACATGCTAAAGAGTTTTTACCTTACTCCCTAGATCAGAATGTAGCCTTTCTAAGCAGAAAGTAGAACCAAAATAAGAAAACCAAATGGCATCCAAAAAAAACAAAACAAAACAAAATCTCAGGATGCCAAGAGATTGATTGTAGGGTGGAAGTTTTCATGCTCAAGTTATGTTGGGCAAAACTAAGTAAATTAAATCTGTATATTAAATATTTACATGTATATACACCTTCATGTCGTCATATTGTTTGTGTATCTGTATAATGTTACATATATATAACTTATATACCTACATATAGTTTTACTATATGGCTCCTCAGAACTCTGTAGGTGAACAGGAAATTCTTAAGGAAGGAATTATTACACAAATTAAAAAAAAATTGACCATAGGACCCCCATTTTTTTCCAAAGCACCTATCAAAACCAGCCAAGATGAGGAATTTGTACTTTGAATTTCTTCTCTCCAGTATGGTAGCCATAAATTACATGTGGCTCTTAAGATTTAAATTAAATTTTTTATGGGTTTCCCTGGTGGCGCAGTGGTTGGGAGTCCGCCTGCCGATGCAGGGGACACGGGTTCGTGGCCCGGTCCGGGAAGATCCCACATGCCGCGGAGCGGCTGGGCCCGTGAGCCATGGCCACTGAGCCTGCGCGTCCGGAGCCTGTGCTCCGCAACGGGAGAGGCCACAGCAGCGAGAGGCCCGCGT
>NW_006795011.1:155378-159910 GCF_000442215.2 Lipotes vexillifer
TGCCCCGGTCCAGGAAGATCCCACGTGCTGCGGAGCGGCTAGGTCCGTGAGCCATGGCTGTTGAGCCTGCGCGTCCGGAGCCTGTGCTCCGCAATGGGAAAAGCCACAACAGTGAAAGGCCCGCGTATAGCAAAAAAAAAAAAAAAAAAAGATTTAAATTAAATTTTTAGTTACTCAGTCACAGTAAGCACATTCCAAGTGCTCAGTAGCTACATGCAGCTGGCAGGTAAGGTATTGAATGACACAGATATAGAATATTTCCATCACTGCAGAAAGTTCTGTTGGGCAGTGGTACTTTAGAAGTGATTATTGTTGTTATTTATAATTAATTTATTATTCCTTAAATAGGGTGTTGAATTAAGAAACCTCAGCGTGTGGGCATTGTACAGAAGCAGGTTCTACATACAGGAAGTACTTAAATCAGAGTGTTATAATCCAGGTATAATTTAGATAAGGAAATTGAAAACCCTCCGAAGGTCATAAATTTGTATATAATATTTAGTTAAAATGTGTAATTGGTGTAAAGATATGTGACAGACCCTATCCTCAAGGCATATTTTCTAGGGAAAAAGACTGCTTTGTGCATAAGTAGTAAATAAAAAATATGCTTTTTAAGAAGTCAAAACTTGGTGAAAATAGAGTACTAAACCCGGAACAGTTCATTGTAAGGGAATCAAGGAAGTAAAGCTTTACTCTATAAATGGGTGCTAGGATAACTGGTAAAGTGGACCGTGACACTGACAATAAGAGACTGGTAATAAAGGATTTTAGCATATTTTTTAAGAACTTAATGAGAGTTCAAAGCTCGTTTCATCTTTGCTTGTATGACTTTTTACTTCATCTATATCCTATTAATATCATAACTCAGTCCATTCAATTTTGAATTTTAAAGACTTTACAAACTACTCTGTTTCTTTCTAGAGAATTTTATTTTTCTCAAACCCCCACTAAGCTATTTAGTTGCATTTTGTGACTGATAAATTGGAAATTGTGTGCTAAACTGTTAAACTGATGGATGAACAATTAAATGAAGATAAGAAGCTTTAAATTTAATACTTAGAAAATGTAATATTCAGATCATTGAATAGATGTCATGGTACTCATTTATCCAACTACAACTGTTACACTTCATGCAGTTCCCAAAAAACTACTGAGAGTAATATCGAGTAGACTCATCTGTAGTTTTCTCAAGTAAACATTCATTTTTAAAAACTTGTTTTTGTTGGTAATGAAGGTTAATTTTCATTTAAAATTAAGGATATAAAAGAACATTTTATTATTCTAAAGCATTAGTTTACTGTAATTGATTGGATTATTACGTTCCTTAGATTTTAGATAGTTTATTAATAAATTTGATTTTTAAGACAAATATGATGAGCTGGACATCTTTTAAAAGCTCTTCAAATACAAATTGTGAAAAATGCCAACTAGATGGTAATAATAATTTCATCAAATGTTAAATATTCAACATTATTATTAAGGACATAATTGAGAGAGGGATTTTCATTGGGTCCTTTAACAAACTGGCTAAAATAATCAGATTTTACCCTCTAGGAGTTTTCATCTTAATCAGAGATGAGACTCACTGATTCAGTGCATGTGTGTGTGTGTGTGTGTGTTGTGAAGGGGGTTGTGTGTAACAATCAGAGTAGGTTAAAGACGTGTACTTTGAAAAAAAAACATGCTTGGTATTGTAACAATTTCTGTAATAAAAGCTGGAAAATAAAATTCCTCAAAATCTCACTGTCAGAGAAGCAGCAGTGATTCTCAGCAGAGTTGGGGATAGAAATGGGGGAGGTTAACCCCAACTCCCAGGAGGCGTGTCCTCTTCAGGAGTAGGTTTGCGTTAGAAATGGTTGAGGAGCATCAACATAAATCAGCTAGCATCAGTGCAGACAGTTTATAAACTCAGCAGCAGGTGATAAATAGCAAATATATTTACAACATGGAGTCCATGTTGTAATGACCTAATAAATGTAAGCTGGAATAAATTCTTGCCTAAATAAGAAATTAGAATTTGTATCTCAGCTCTTTTCCTAACTCAGGCAAACCACTGAACTTCTTAAAATTCCTAAATTTCCTCACTTGAAAAAAGAGGGAATTGGATTAAATCTCTAAATCCCCTCCAGCTTTTAACATTCCACAATTCTACATCAGTAAATAAAGCTACTATTCTTGTCTCTGGGTCTAAAATAATACCACTTTAAAACTATTAGAAGAAAGATTAGTATCCTTTCAAACATGAACCTAATCAGTTGGAGCAGTTGGGGGAGTTGGAATATACATCTTGATTGCTCACCTAACTGTAACAGTTTGCTACTTAAATGATACTTTATTTTAAGAAATGTAGAAATCCTTTCACATAGAATTCATTATATGTAACATAGTGTTTGTTTATTTCTCACTCAGTGAGAGTTGAGTAAGGGGTAAGGGAATGGTGTACTTCGAACATTCAGATATTCCCTAGGGCTCAGACATTTTTACACTGCTATCAGGCCCAGGGGGTACTTACCTTCAGATGATTTTGAAGGCAGTACCGTCATATTATTTGACATTGGATCCGAGGCAGTCGATCGTAGCAGCTTCTATAAAAGTATACATGAAATAGACAAACTTTAGCAATAAAAAGTCATTCGAATATTTCATAGTGTGAGAAATACCTGGACATTGGCTTCAGTAAAACATAACTGGGTAAATTTAAAACATGGCCTAGGAGAAAGCTTTGCAGTCCACTTCCAGTATATAGAAGATAATGCCAACATAATTGTCCCCGGATCTGACATTCCCATATTTGCCACCCAGTTGTATGCAATGGCAAAGTAATTAGAAATTAGGATAAAAACGATGTTATTTTCATATCACAAGGAGGAATTTCTCTATTCCTTTCACAGACATCTACCAACTACCAATATTAATTATACCTGTGCTATCTGTACATCTCTCACAATGAGTAAAAGGAACAGTGACCTTTCTGCTCAGAATCATATCCACTCTTGCTTTCTCAGGAAATTCACCCAACAGTTGTGACTCGTCACCAAATATTTAATATCTCCCTTTCCAATGGACCATTCCTGTCTGCGTAAAAACATAGTGTAGCAATTTTAGGATGTCTTCCGTTCTCACCGCTCTACCTCTTCTTAAGATTCTGTGGCTCAGAATCCATTAGTTACTTATGTCCCAGTTAACAGTCAGTGTTCGGAAAGCGTTTATTATTCCCACACATTTGAAGTTTGGGTCTTTACTGACACCTGCTCCCTGTATCTCCGTATCGATTTTACTTCCTTCTTTCTTCTGTTCCCACCCTTCCTCTCTTCGTCCTCCTCTGATTCCTCCTCCTTTTTCTATTTCCAGCCTCTTAAATATTGAAGTATACTGAGCCAGGGCCCTTTCTTTTCCCTCATATCTGTACTCTCTCCCTAGGTATTTCATCCAGGCTTTTGACTGGAACCGTCTCAGTGCAGATAACAGCACAATTTACAAGGTCAACCTAGACCTGTCTCTTAAACTGCAAACTGTACATCCAACTGTATCTCTACAAGGATGTCTAACAGGCATGCAAACATAACTAAAAAAGACACCCCCCCCCGGTCAGGTTTTTGTCCCGCACCTGCATCTCCTCCAGCCTTTCTCATCACTGAAATGGCATTATCATTGTTCAGTCCCTCAAACCAAAACCTGGGGTTTATTTTGCATTTATCAAATTTATTTGGCCACACTTCCTTCTAATTATTGGCCAGTCAGTCTCTAAATCCAAACATATCCTAGACTCATTCCTGCAAATACCACCCCAAACCAAATCCCCAACATCTTCCTTTCTGTACTCTTGCCTCAGCAGCCCAGGTGATTCCCTTGCTTCCAAAGCCAGCCACCTACAATTCCTTCCCAACAAAGCAGGTAGGACAGACAGTTCTGTAGGTAACGAGAATGAATTCATATGAAATATGTTGACAAATAGGAAGGTACAGAAAATAATGCAACAGAATCCCCATGTCTACCTCATAGAATTAAGAGATGTTAACATTTTGCTATAATAACCTCGTAGCTTCACTTTTTGGAGAATGAAATAATATAAAAAAGTCGACTTTTTAAAAAATTATGATTTCTTTTCATTCTCAGTACTCATCTTTCCTCACTGTGTCTTGATCTTCATATGTACTCTTCCTACTGATCTCGTTGTGTGCTAATCACACACATATGTGTACATAAGCCATGTGTACTATTGCTTTGTCAAATGTATTAAAGGCACAAATTTTCTTCTAGTTTGTGGCTTGTCTTCTAATTGTGTGTGTGTTTGTGTATTTTCTCAAATAAGAAATTTTAATTATAATATAGTTGAATTTATCAGTATTATCCTTTATGATGTATAATTTATTGATCTTACTTAATAATTTTAATCATCTCAAGGTAACACAGGTGTTTTTCTAGATTTTATTCTAAAAGTTCAAAATTTTAAATTTGTCATTGATGTTCTTAACGCTTGTGGATTTTTTAAAATACACGATGTGAAGTCAACATCTTACTTTACTCTTTCC
>NW_006795011.1:159981-173158 GCF_000442215.2 Lipotes vexillifer
TCCCCTCACGAATGGCTAATTGTCCAAACACCGTTTGGCTGGCCTACAGTGCTACATGTCATATACCAATTTTCCATATTTGTGTGGGTCTGTTTTAAGTTTCTCTGTTTTGTCCATTGACATAATAAAATATACTACCGCACTCTTTTAATTGCTTTAAGATGTATAACTGTGTTATAAATCTTTACATCTCGAAGAGCAATCCCACACCCCAATCTCAATCAAATTATTCTTTTCTCCACCATCCTCTTGACTCTTCTTGGCCTTTTGCTCTGTTAGGAAGACACAGTAAACTGGCTACCCATATTCATTCAGAATGACCATTTTCCTTGAATTTGTCATTTATTGATCATCTCCTATATTTCTGATGCTTTTCTCAGCAATTGGAAAGCATCTATAAAGAAAACAAAGATCTTTGCCTTCACAAAGCTAACGTTCTGTTGAATTTCTCTGTAATAAGAGAACTGGAAACCTAAAAAATTTTTCTTCTCAGAATTTCTTGCTCTTGGGATGCCGTCTGTCAGAGTTGTATATGAAGTGTAGGACTGAAGGTTTGTGTGTTTGCCTTTTTCCCCACATCTGTCTTATTTTGCCCTTTCTCACTTCTTCCTTTGTATAACACAACCACTTGCCTGGAGTTACAGGAGCCGCTCTTAAACATGATAGAAGCCACACACCCAGGGTGATGGAGCTGGTCGGAGTTGCCTTAATGACCTTCCCTCGCCGTTGCACCAGACTTAGACTGTCCGCCTCTGGTCTTGCTTGCTTGAAGCTGTTATTTGTTTTCCTCTCATTCAAAACCAGATATATTCCTGTCGGACTTAATCCTCAAAATATATTTTTAAATTAAAAAAAAAATTTAAGAACAAAAAAATCTATGTTAGGGGAGAACTTAAACTCATTTTATAGATTAATTAGTAGGCAGTGGACAGTCTTACTCTCAAATATTTTCATCCGTAATCATGGCCTCCTTTCTCATTTATTTAGGTCTCCATTTGTGTCTCTCAATACAATTTTATAGTAATTATATAAACGCCATACCATTTTTTAGATTTATTACCTGTTACTTTAAAGGTTTGTGCTGTTTTGATTAGGATTAGTGAAATAACACTATTTAATTTGGTATTGCTGTTATAGAGGAACGCTGTTGACTTTTTTAAAAGTTATCTGGTATCCAGAATTCTTATTTGCCTTTGTCTATAGCTTATTTATACATTCTCATTACTTCTATGCAAATAATCATATTATCACTGAACAATATTTTTAAATTTCTTCTGAAAAGAAGAAGAAATTTCTTCTTCTTTCTTCTTTCGTCCACTTTTTATGCCCATATTTCTTTGTCCAGTCTCATTGACTGGACCTTCCATTGTAACGTTGAGTAGGAAGGCGTGATGGAGCGATTGGACTTCTGAGTAATTTAAATATCATTTGAATGATGTTTTATAGAATTTTAGGGGAAACCCTTTAGAGTTAATAAAATTAAACACAATTCCTAGCTTGATTTGTGTATTTTATACAGATATATGTGACTGGATGTTGAATTTAATTAAGTGCTCTACTACACATTTTTGAGATGATCTAATTTCATACATTTTTCTCTAATCCCACTTTAGATATATTATAAATTTTGGTGGGTAGTGCTTCAAAGCCATTTGATTCTAAATAGTTAATTATTTCCATGTTTTATATGATCTATGAATTATTATAATTGTGCTTCATAGTTGAAAATCTGTGGGATATATTAGCTGTCTAGTTGGGTTTGTTTTGTCAGATTATGTGGCCTATATGTTACTTCATTGGCTTTTTGTCAGGGTCACTTAAGAATATTGATGCATGTTTTCATTTGAAATTAATATGCATTCGCTTTTTGGCATACATTCTAATAAATGTCTCTTGCATCCAGTTTGCATATGGTGTTCAAATCTCCCACCGTCTTACTAATTGGGTTCTGATTCATCTTAATGATCTGTGTAGGAGGTTTTGGTTTCTTTGAGTCACTCCAAGCCTGTTCTCCACTTCCTTGTGCCAGTGAGTTGTTCTCTCTTCTGTATGGAAGCAAAAGTATTTCAAACCCTGAGCTCTCAACGTTTTTAAGTGTTGGTGATTGTTGTTACATGTTACATATCATTTCTAAGTGTTTGTAACAAGAGCGGATCCTTTGGCAATAGTTCAGTCCGTTTTGTTGTATCAAGATAATCTTTTTATGATCTC
Organism: Lipotes vexillifer; assembly: GCF_000442215.2. Taxonomy (NCBI): domain Eukaryota; kingdom Metazoa; phylum Chordata; class Mammalia; order Artiodactyla; family Lipotidae; genus Lipotes; species Lipotes vexillifer. The sequence goes on from NW_006795011.1 coordinate 162,193, forward strand.
TAGCAATCATGCACCTCCTCTGTGTTAAACTTTCAATAAACTATCCAGTACAGAGAGGAGAAAATCTTTTAAGGCCTATGTGATCTGGCCCCAGCCTACAACTCTGGCCTTATTTTGGACCACTTTCTTTGCTATTACAGAGATGTTGGCTTTCTTTCTGTTTCACAAACACAATTGGCTTGTTCCCATCTATAGTCATTTGCACTGATGCTTCCTTATGCCTGAAATGGACGTCTCCAGTCTTTTCAGTTTTGAAAAATTTTGTCATGAAGATCTCACCTCCAATGTCATAGAGCAGAGCCTGCTACAAATTTGGGAGGCACAGTGAAAAACTTGTACCCTTTGTTCAAAAGGCAAGAAAAGAGTATGTTTGAAGGTACTACAATGTAAAGCTTTCTCTTTTCTTCCACAGACCCTCTCACAATTTGAAGTTGTGTTTAAAAAAATGTTTTATTTAATACCATTCTAAGTAAAAAAATTAAATTATTAGCATAAATTTTAACATTCATCTTTATATTGTGCAATGCCAGTTTTGAAAACAAAAGAGCATTTAATCCTATGCAGAATCGCCAAAATTACATACTTTTAGCTCGTTTATACGTATGTATGTTGTTCTTACCGCAATAGTGGAAATGTTGCAGAAAAGTAACTCAGTTACTCAGGCTCTCCTGCCCATATTTATGTCTTATATTTTGATTTGGATTTGGTTCTTTTTGGAGTAAAACACTGTCACCAAATGACTCACAATCTCCTTGAAAAACAGATTTCAAATGATACCAGGTAAATGGACAGATCTGAGAATTAAGTCCTGATTTATAATTTGTTTGGTCCTTTTCTCTTATTAGATGTCGGGTGACTGTAGCTTGGGCCAAACTGGTCATCTCCACTTTCCAATTTGTACCTTGTACCTAATGTCGTGTCCTATAAAGGATAAAGGTAGACCTTGAGTTTATGACCTAAAGACATGCCCAAGTCAGCTGGGAATGTTAGGTCAATATCATAGTTGTCAATTCAAGGAACTCAACTGAAATTGGAGCTGAAATGTGTTTGGGTTGGTAAAATTGGAAATCTAAGAGTAAAAGCTATGAAAAAGGCAAAGAAGAGGTTAGGAGAATTCTGAATTCTGTAGATCAAGAAATGACAGCTTGTAGACTTTTTTTTTTAATGTAGTCCCAGGGTGATCTTAAGTGATTTGGATAGCTTTACTTGCAGGTGTTAGAGAGGAGAAATGTGGTTAGCTGTGAATTCACTGAGATCAAGGAGAGGGTTATGGAAAATCTCAAAGCTATTCCTTCCCATGTACCTAGGAAAAAAACATCCCCTGGGAAATAAATGAATCATAATCTGACCCAGTTATAGTTCTTCCTCACTGGCTACTGGACACAAACAAAATGTCCTGTATTTAGCTTCATAATTTATAACAATTGGACATACTTTTTAGACTTCTGATGCTTAGGAGCTATGGCCCCTATGATTTTTTTTTTTTTTTTTTTTTTTGTAATAGCCCAAAGTTACATCATTCATATTGAAGTGACTATTTGCAAATAACAGTTCTCAAAGTGACTATGAGTGTGTGTCACAAGTGTTTTATTTTTCCTCCCTCCGTGGTTTTCTGATTAAAACTACATGTTCAAAAGGATATTGTTTATCATTTCAAGCACTTTCAAAGTGCTCCGCTGTGCACCTCACTAAATATGTATTCTTTGGGTTGATACTTTGAACTTACAGGAAACTTGAGAAAAATCCAGTAAAGGTATATCTGTTCAGGTTTACACCTTCTTACAGTATCATCTTTTAAAATACTGCGACTCACAGTGGATTTACTACGAACACGGTCACTGCTAAAATCGTTCTAGGTCACTGACAAAAATGGTTGTCCAGGTGTGCAGTGAGTGCGGCCAGTCAGAGGAAGGGTCCATGGCGTAAGGCGCCCCATGACTTCTCACTTCTCCTACATTAACTCCTGCACTTACAACGTTTTCACCAGTTTCAGTCTCTCCTTCACGTTCTGATTCCAGTCTCTGTCCCAATAAACTTAGATCTCCTTCCTCATTAAAACAACTGAAGAATCCTTCATTTTGTTCTAGACCTCTTTCCCTGTCTCTCACACCCTGCCCTTCTCAGCAGGCTAACCCGAACCTGGGCCGCGTGTCTCTACTGCCCAGTGTGCCCTGGATTTGTAGCCTTGCTTTGTCCTCACCCACGACATCCACATCTCCACGTCCTCTGGCCGTCGCCAGCCTTGATTTTTCTCATCCTTGCTCGTATTTGACTCTTTGGTGAGCCTTCCTACTCCAACTCTTTCCTTTGTTGCCTTTAATGAGGATGCTTCCTTTTCTAGCTCTCTTCCTAATTTATTGACAACTCTCTCTCTCTCCTTAATTATACATGTTTCTTCTTCCTACCTACACCATGTGGAGTATTCCCAGAATTAAATTCTCAATTCCTTTCTTTGCCTTTTCTCTCCTCTCCTTAGCGTTCTCACGTACTCTTTGGCGGTACGCGGGCCTCTCACCGCTGTGGCCTCTCCCGTTGCGGAGCGCAGGCTCCGGACGCGCAGGCTCAGCGGCCACGGCTCACGGGCCCAGCCGCTCCGCGACATCTGGGATCCTCCCGGACCGGGGCACGAACCCGCGTCCCCTGCATCGGCAGGCGGACTCTCAACCACTGCGCCACCAGGGAAGCCCTCACGTACTCTTATGACCTCCTTAGTTGTACGGTATGTTAGACTTCCGAATTTTTACGTCAGGTTACTGTCACTCCCCGTATATCTAGTTCTGCATTTCCAAAGGTTGTGTTCTTTCAAAATATCTTCTACCTTCACTCCTTGTTTTTATCATGATCTTAATATAGTCTCCTGTCAACTCAGAACAGATGATCCGTCTCCCCAGTTCACGTCCTTTGTCTGTAATTTTTTCAGTCTCTAATCCATTCTGTGTACCATAATCCGATTATTGCTCCTAAATGATTTAAATTATGTCAAATCTGTTACTCAGAAATGTTCAGTGGCTCTACATAGCTTAAAATATAAAATCCTTAATTCTGCATTCAAAGCATTTTGTAGTCTGACCCCCATGTACTTTTATCACCTTATCTTCAGGTACTTACCTTCAGTGATGATCTCTTTAAGTTTTTCTAGGACACTTCTGGTACCTTACATATCTTGGCATACTGTGTCAATATCTGCAGTGGATTAAATTCAAATGTAATAACTTCATCAAGATGAATTATTCTTATATAGCTTGTTCCCTACAAAGAATAAGCCTATGAGTTGCACAATAGACGTTAATTGTACTTTTAGTAACATTAATAACTTTCCTGTACTAACTATCAGGTTGTTCAACCCCAAATTTAAGACCTTCCTGTTGCTCTCTCATTTTTATTGTCCTGCACTTATTTAATGTTTACTAAAATAAGAAATAATATACTTGTGTCTAATTCTTGGGCTATCATTTTATAAATTGACATTTACATACAGAGTAAGAATTTTAGGGATCACTAAACTTTGCCCCAAAATTCCATTTTCTCTGCTGGGGTGCTGAAGAAACTACAAAGCCCTTTGGTGCCAAAAGCCAACAAAGTTATTCACAGCTATTAAAGAGAGAACAAAAATTTCTCAGGAAGCACAAGAATGGGTTCTTTTGTAGTCTGCCCACAGAAGCCAGCTAGTCAGAAGAAATATTTACAAATCTAAAGTCAATATCTCTATTATAAACAGTTATTACTCAATTAGTGTATTGATGTGATTATGTGTTACCATGTTGAGCTTTTTTAGCAGAATGGCTATGTTTTAAACCTTTCTACTCTAATTGCAATATGGTAATAAAGGTAAGTAGTAGAATATTAAGACTTTTTTATTTACAAAATTCAATTTGAAATAACAAATCCTCCATTCCCAGATAATGACTGTAAAACTAAATGTGTATGGGCTGAGAAAATAGGTATAGGCATCTGAAAGCAGCAGTAGTTGTTTGTAAGAAAATACAAAAAGCATGTACCTTGCATGCCAGTAAGACATTTATGAGGCAGATGAAAGTATTGTTCTGAATTTTGCTCGGTGCACCAATTAAATAAGGGAAGGAAAAAACTTGACAATTAAAAAATATATATATACTAAGAATATCGGTAGCATAATTCAACATGTTTTATAAATGTTAGAGACCTAATGAATTTGATTAAAGAAGTTTAATTAAGGTAGAGTCTGCTGTGTTGCAACCTCCTTCCAGACGAAATGGCGCGGTGAACAGGTAGTGAGTCCCCAGTGAACTGTGAATATCAAAGTCGGGGAAAATTCTTCATTTTAATGAGCCGCATTTTCTGAGCCCAGACCTCTCCCCTGACAGGGTGGCTGCAGGAGGTGAAATGAAAGTAGTTGTTTTCCTTTGAGACTTCCGACTGCTTAAATGCTATGAATGCCAGCAATTAAAATAGTGGCGCTGAGATTCTTTATGTCTGCTCTGTCTTGCACTTGCCCTTGGGCTGGCAACTGTTGCTAAAGAAAAGCCCTAACAATTAAGAACACTATTTTCATATTTAGAAAATGATTCCTCCTTCTCTGACTATTAAGGCGTTCAAAATATCATAACCCTTTTCTTTTATAAAACTTATATTTTCCTTTAAAAACAGCCTCATATAAATACAAATATTTAAACCAAGTATAGTGTCCTGCCATTAATTAAGGGTTAGATCTGTAATGTGAATACTGTTTACAACCGAAGAGCAAAAACTGCACTTCTTTCACTGTAGAAAATTCACACGACACGATGGATTGTTATTTTCTGCATAGATGCCATTAAATATAGTCAAAAGAGAGTACCTTCAATATTATTTTATAATATTTTTCATTTACTTTAAATAAGTTAGAGTGTGGTAATCAAAAATTAAGTGTAGCCATTCTGGCAGTTATTTAAAAACTATTATTCATCGTGTTAAAGAATATGGAAACCAGATATTCAATCATGTGACAACTGTTAATACTCAACTCTTGATTAATCATCATTTAGAAGCAAATACTAGTATAAAACACCACCAAGAAATTGTCGGTTGGCACGGAAAGGAAACCTCGAGTAATTATACTTGATTTCAATAAACATGTCGTGAAAGTTGGAAGGAAAACTAAACATGATTTCAAAGAAGCACATATTCCAGAAGAAATCAGCATAATTACCTCAGTTAGTTAAAGGCTCATCTAATTCTTCTGGATTGGCTCCAAAGTACATGGAACTGTTCAGACCCAGGATGGCAGTTCATTGCAGCCATTTCACACACACACACACACACACACACACCACACTTATAGCTTGTAACATTTAAAAGTACTGAAGTCGATTTGCAGTTTCTTCAGAAGCCTTGACTTGAACTGGTTTTCTATACAGAAGATTGTCTTACTTGGAATTCTACATGATCTTAATTGTATTCTACTTTAGCAGAAAATTTCCCTAACATTCTGTAAATATGCAGAAATCTCTCAACTCACTACTGTATAAAAACTGAATGTGTACCACTGTGATAAATCCTACTTGAAGAGTACCTACTCTCTTTTTCCTTCCATAGTTTTACATCCTTATAATATACTTTTCTGTCCCTTGCTCTTGTTTTCTAAAATCAAAGGGCTATACAAGTAATCACAGATTCATAGACTCTCTTCTCATCCAGGCTGCCAGAGGGTCACAGTCACAAATACAGAGAGAGTGTCATGTTGTCAGTTGAGGGGCTGACTCTTTAAGAAGTCATTATCTACCCTCTGCTACTGACTGTGCCTCCTTGTCACTCAGGAATCATGAGCCTTTGATTGGATATTAACAGGATACCTGTGAAGGTAAAAGTAGACCACAGTCTTCCTACAAAGGTCCAATATAACCCATATTTTGAAATTCTCATTCATTATAAAGACATTTGAATTTATTCATCCGTATACAGTTTGATTGCACATGACCAGGGTTAATTTGCTCATTAAGGGTTAGACTAGCCGTATCTTCTCTATGCTATCAGAGTATCTATGGCTTTTTAGGTATGTTTAGTCTGGAAGTGTTTTTCTGAAAGACTGGTTTTAAATATGAAATCCTGGTTCGATGGTTATAGCAGTGCTGAAATACACACAATTTTTGGCAGACACCCTTATTTATAATCAGGACATGTATATCTGTTCCTGATATGCATTGCATATTATATGATAAGTTTAATAAAATGAGTCATTTCATTGTTCATTAGTACCTTCAAGGAGGAAAAGAGTCCAGTGTTAGCAGTTCCCAGGAAGCATATAGGATTAAGTGAATTGCTCTGATAAATAACATTAGGGCAGTCAACTGCAGTAACTCAAAGTTTCTTTTCAGGGTAGGGTGGTGAATAGTGGTTGTAAAGGTTTGTGCTCTAAGTATATAAAGCTCTATCTTCTCTTTTTCTTTTTCTTTGTAGTTTTAAAAGATGTATTTTACCAAAATGTACAGGAGCTTTTAAACAACAATAATATAGTTTATTTTGTATGTTGCTTCACACAAAACAGATGTTCGACATGCATGTTTAAATACATGCATAATTGCTAACGTGCTTTTGTTAGATATTGCTCAGACATTAAAAACAATTAAACCTCTAAAATGCAACATTTCATTCATCTGCACTGACACATTCCAAAATATTTGCTAAATCGAATGTTTTCAACATGGGCTACAAAATAAAATATTTGTAATCTCTCATTTTACTATGATGTCTTTTTAAGAAAGTCTTGTGCCTTTTATTTAATTCTTACTATCTTTAAATCTGATTTTCTGCTTCTTTTTGAACATAATTCTTTTAGATATTTCCTTATTTCTGTGTTTGCCTCCTTTTTCTGTCTTTTCTGTATGTCGTTTTTGTTAATAGCAAATATTTAGCAGTTTCCTCCCATTTAAAAAGACTGAGCTGATATTAGTTCCTTAGGGAATCAAAACAAGGTATTATCTGATGATCTTGCGAGGTATTACCGTGTTATTTTTCTGCGGCTTAATTACATCCTGCTATGGATTATAGTTGCACAAATAATACACACTGATTCACACCAACAAGCAGTAGTCATATTAATATTAGATGCTGAAATTCAAATTTAAAAAGTGCTTTTCCTTTAAGAGCATAGTTTTTTGTGTCAGAACTGGCCCCTAGGCAGAGTCACACTTTTGAATATCTATGTATCATATATGGAAAAGTGTAATAATAAAGAAGAAAAACAAAACACCAAAAAATAAATGAATATACACAAAAATCACTTTGGGATCTCATTACAGAAAATATTTCTAATATCTGAGGAAGCTTTGCAATAACACATTTCATATATGGCGGCAGTATAAACATATCTGTAACGTGATGTAGCATTGATGGTTAAGAGTAGCCAGACTGGGCTTGAATTGCAGCCCTACCTATTATTTACTATAAGACACTATTCAAGTTTATACTAGTTACTATTCTCAATTTCTTCATCTGTAAAATGAGGATAACAGAACCACCTAATTCATAAAGCTGTTGTATGGATTAAATAAAGTAGGGCATATAAACTGCTCAGCATGCTGCCTGGCTTGTTGTTAGCATTTAATTAATATGAGCTATATTATATTTATTGAATTATACACAATTGAGTTCTTATGTTTAACTTTTAATATCTGTTTCATGGGAAATAGTTGAAATAGTCCCCCAAATTATTAAATACTAAAAATACTAGTTCCCAATTTTAAAAATTTTATGAATTTTAGCCCATTGTACGTGTGAAGGAAAACTATGTAGTTTTTAATTATGTCGAAAGAGGATTTTGATTTACGCCTTGAGAATTTGCCAAAAAGTCAGTAAAATCAAGTAGACTTACCCTGCCATTCTCTCAGTTCTCCCTGAACACACGCATACCCTCACATACACACCAGAGGACTGTACGTGTGATTTAGTAACTTATAAAACCACCGCCTAGGGCAGACAGTAGGGCCGTGAGCACGTCCGGTGGTGTTACGGGTCTCGAGCTGTGGACATGCCAGAGGACGAGCATCCCATCGTGCATTCTCACTGATGTTCTTGAGGAACTTCATCGGATTATTTGGTTTCTCTGTTTGCAAGTCTTTAGTTATGAAAAGAGGAGTAATAGTATATGCCCTTCACTAACGTCATAGAAATGCTGTGTGTGTGAAAACAGATTTTCTTGATACTTGATTCTACTCTAGATTAATCTGAACTTGAAGGATTAAAGGAAACAAGCAAAAGTGAACACCTGGCATATACAGACGTACAAAACAGCCTCTACACGAATACTGTTCACTCTCTGTCACTTAGGAATGGCTGGGGTATGGTGCGAAGAATCCAGTATAGATCCTGTGGGCTGAGCACTTGACCTGAGATAGGAGATCATGTAGCAAGTCAGGCAAGGGGACCAGGACTTGTGGAGGTGCAGGGCAGGGTAGTATGGAAGGGCAAGGGGCTGTCAGAACGACAGCAGAAAAAGTAGAAATGCAGAATTTGGACGTAACAGACCCAGTATTTTCTTCTCCTCTCTGTAGTTCTGGTTTGTCAATGAGAATTTTGGAGGGATTTATTTAAAAGGCCATGAAAAAAAAACTGTGTCAGAGAAAGAAAGAAAAACAGAGAACAGGAAATGGAAAAGGAAAGAAAGTTGATTTGTTTATTTGGTTTTCTTTTTAAGGTTTCATAAAGACAAGAGGAATGTTCTAAAATCATTTCAAAAGAAAGATTTTTTTTTTCATGTGTGAGATGAATAGGAGAAGGAAATTCAACTCGATAATCTGTATATAATCTGTATATCTGAGCATATTAATAATCTGTATATTTGAGCATATTGCCTTAGTAGGCTATTACTCTAAGAATATATCAAGAGGTGTTTGGGGACTTCCCTGGTGGTGCAGTGGTTAAGAATCTGCCTGCCAAGGCAGGGGACACGGGTTTGAGCCCTGGTCCAGGAAGATGCCACATGCCACGGAGCAACTAAGCCCGTGTCCACAACTACTGAGCCTGTGCTCTAGAGCCCGCGAGCCACAACTACTGAGCCTGCGAGCCACAACTACTGAAGCCCGCGAGCCACAACTACTGAAGCCCGCACACCTGGACCCGTGCTCCGCAGCAAGAGCGGCCACCGCAATGAGAAGCCCGCACACTGCAATGAAGAGTAGCCCCCGCTCGCCGCAACTAGAGAAAGCTCAGGTGCAGCAACGAAGACCCAAAGCAGCCAAAAATAAAAATTAATTAATTAATTTTAAAAAAAGAGGTGTTTGAATTTAAAAAGTTCTTGTGGGCTTCCCTGGTGGCGCAGTGGTTGAGAGTCCGCCTGCCGATGCAGGGGACACGGGTTCGTCCCCTAAATCGTGCCCTAATCCTAAAACGTAAGCTCACACTAACACGTGCCCTAACACATGCGCATGGGAAACCTAGAGTATGGTCCACCGTGTCATCGGGCAAGGTTCCTAAAATGCATCTCAGGTTACGTGTCCTGGAACTCGTGTGGCCCGTTCAAGATGCTTTCCTGACACTCTCCACCCCTGCAGAGTCAGTGCCTTTAACCTCCTGTTTGGCACACTTTGCAATTTCTGCGTAAGATGGACAGGAATATATGAACACAGAGACTGACACATACAACAGGAAGGTGATGTGAACGGACACAGGGTAAAGATGGCCATCTACAGACCAAAGATAGATTCCTCCCTCACAGCCCTCAGAAGGAGCCCACCTTGCTGACATCTTGTTTTTGGACTCCCAGCCTTCAAACTGTGAGATAATAAAGCTCTGTTGTTTAAGCCACCCACTTTGTGACCTTTGGGTGACAGGCCCAGCAAACTAATATAGCTCAAATACGACAAAGGGTATATTGAACCAAAAAAAAAAAAAAAAAAAAAAAAAAAAAAGTTCTTGTGTGTGTGTGTGTGTGTGTGTGTGTGTCTTCCTCCTTCAGAAAGGACAACAATTGCTTTGTAACAGGCTGGTCTTGGAAGGGACCCTGATCATTAATTTAATTAGAATTGACCTAGGAGGATATGTTGTCTTTAATTCAAATCCCATAAAACAAGTAGCTTCAAAGCAATGGAGAGATAAACTTGACTTTAGAGGCAACAACAAGAGAAAAAACATCTCGGAAGTATAAAGAGAACTGTGTCATTCTGTTTAGCAAGTCAAAGACAAAGATATTTCTTTTCCTCAGCATTGAAGCAAACGTGGAAAATTAAGTGATCTTGTTTGTAATGTTTTTTTTCTATTTAAACACTTTCAGCTAAAACCAGAAAGTGAGTTTAGGATTTTACATAGTGTCACATAAAATTAAAATAAAACTGCCAAGTCGAATGAGGATTACCACTGCTAGTCAAAGAAGGGATTTGGCTGGCGTAGGAGTCCTCCACGCTACGTGTGTGATTCCACAATCCATTTAAATAAATGAACATGTGGTAAGGAACATTATTTCAGTCATGGAGAACAAGGGCACGGCATCGGTTCCTGAAAAAAAGAGAATCATCAGTAACCTTTGTAAGGAAAAGATTCATACCTGTGCAAACTGGTTAAACACATATTGTAATAAAAGTGAGGCAGGCACAGCTGGGATAGATTCAACAATTTAAAATAAAAGGGAGGGCTTCCCTGGTGGCGCAGTGGTTGAGAGTCCGCCTGCCGATGCAGGGGACACGGGTTCGCGCCCCGGTCCGGGAAGATCCCACGTGCCGCGGAGCGGCAGTTTAGAAAAAAGGGAATCAGGGAATACTTACTTCAGAAGAAGTCGGTTTCTTTGAAATCCGTAGAAGACAAGGGGAAGGTGGTGGGGGTGAAGGTTGGGAAATTAATGGAGGAGACGATTAACGAGAAAGAAAATAACAGACCCGGCGTGGCCGGAAACAAAGTCTGAGAAAACAGAATACAAGAAAGAGGAAGTGGGCTTCCCTGGTGGCGCGGTGGTTGAGAGTCCGCCTGCCGATGCGGGGGACGCGGGTTCGCGCCCCGGTCCGGGAGGATCCCACGTGCC
>NW_006795011.1:173240-189848 GCF_000442215.2 Lipotes vexillifer
AAAAAAAAAAAAAAAGAAGTAACGCAGAACTTGAGATTAGGGAAGGAGTTAGAACATATGGGATCCAAGAGGGGAGCACAATTTTAAAAGTCTTCAGAAGGATAAATAAGTATGGAAGACAGAACTTAATGTAGCAACAGAATGCCAGTGGCGTGCAAAGGAGGGTTGGTGGGCTCAAAGCAAGGCCTCCAGTTAAAGGATGAAGAAACACGTGTGATTAAATAGCCAAAGACAGCCTTTAAAAAGTACCCTGTGTGGATGATTTTATTTTATTTTATTCTTTGGAAGTAAAGGACCATCTGACTGCTGATAGCTAAAAAGACTTCTGAGTTCTGCCTGAGGGTTGTTGTTGAAAAGGAATATGTGGAGATGAATGTTGTCTGTGAGCACAATGGAAAGAGGAAGGGGTTGACGATGATATTTTTAAAGAGTTAGGGGGTGCTCAACCCTGGATGGACCAATTGAACACAGATGATAAGATTTTTGTTCAGGTATCTTCCATCAAAGGCTGGTAGGGTGCCATAAAAATAGATACCCCTAACTTGCTGGGACACTTAATAGAAATCACAGAACTTGCAACAGGAGGGAACTGGCAACGACGGTTTTCACATATGGAGTAAGAATCACGCCTCAGGATGCGGCAGGAAAGCAGCGTGCCAGATACAGAGTGTGGGGAGACGGCATTCGTTCCTCACTGCCCTCAATAAGCACATGATAAAAAGGAGATGTGATGTTGGAGGTGAGGTTTAAATTACTTCACTCAGACCCCTTAAGTTTTGTTGTCTGTTTCACGAACGTGTGAAAATCAGAGCAGGAGAAGAGAGTACCCTGAAACATTAAGGTACAAATTCCATCGCAAGCCCCTCTCTGTGCCCAAGAACTTCCCTTGCTGTGGATGATGTAATGAAAGTGCTTAGGCTTTTGGCAAGACAAAGCCCAGAGTGACTAGTGTCCAGATGTCTGACCTTGGACAAGTTATTCAGTCTCTCTGCGTTTCTTCATCTATGAAGTAGGCGTGAAAACACTTTTCATTGCCAGCTTTTTGTAAAGATTTAGGGATCATATGCAGTCTAAACAAGTGGTTTTCTATCAATTTTGTGCTCAATATTTAGTTTTATTATGTAAGTTTAAAAATATATTAACTGCTACCATTTCCGAGGCCTCTCCTGTGTGTGTGTGTGTGTGTGTGTGTGTGTGTGTGTGTGTGTGTGTGTCTGTCTGTCTGTCTGTCTGTCTATTTTGGGAGAGAAGGTGAAGAAAAGGAGGACTTTCCAAATATGAACAGATAACTATTGGCCATTGCTAATACACTGAGATTGAAAAAGCCCCATTGGGTATAGTTCTGTCTGGAACCTTCTAGTTATTTCCTCAAGATAATCCAACCATTATATTGGTGTGAAAAATCCTTTGGGGATTAAATTGTTACAGCTTTCTAAAGTTGCTAATCCAATGCCAAGGTGTCCAAATGTGGACTGAATTCTTTTCTGGGGATAAAGGAAATTTTTTACAGCCAGAACTACAAACCCAAACCTCACCTTCCATACTTACTGAAGAGTTTTAGTAATGGAGCCAGACATTCCACTCGCAGGCTTGGCTGCAGGGACCTGGTGCAGTGTCAGAATGAACCCATCCTCACTGATTGGGAGGTCTTTCCACTGTCATATGCTTTGACTAGCTAAAATTTAATTCTCTAAATGAAAACCTGTGTGTGTGCTTTCATGTTTTTTTACAGCATCAGAGAAATAATAGATCAGGACGTATGTTGTATGGGAGCATAACAAGGTCTCCTTTTGCTCACTGTTTTATTCCCAACACATAATGGCATATACTGTTACATTCCCTAACAAAGAGATAATAAATAAATTGATAAGTATTGACTAAGTGAGTTAATGGCACACGGACACATGCTCTCTTCTCCTCTATAATGAGTAACTAGGAAGAGATATTGCTTATTTAACATCGGTTGCACTGAAGAGTCCACGTAAGGTCTGGGGCACCCTGTATGGATGCATATTCCTTTATACTCTAATGATTTCATACAAATAAAATCTGAGATCATAAGGCCAGGCTTAAAGCTGAAATTCTCAAATTTTATATGCGTAAGAATCACAGGGAAAACTAGTTCAAAATGCAGAATTCTCAAAAGACTGGTCTAGCAGTTCTGAGGTAAAGCCCAGGAATCTGCGTTTATAAAAGGAAAGTTTTCAGGGGGCAGAATTGATTTCTGACCATGCTACATAAATGACACTCAGATTAATGATCAGAATAGTTATCAAGGTTCATTGATCTAAAGAGAGCAGGATAGTAAGTTTCCTTTGTCCCCTGTTCCATCCAAACAAGTAACACATATTCCTTTGTTTATGATAAGTTAATTCTTGGGTTTTTTGGCTGGAAAAAATTTTGTTTTGTTTTGACTTTTTTCAGCTGGAGTGGGTTTTCATTGTCAGCAAATGCACAAGTAAATCATTAAGCAATCTTCAAAAGTATTCTTCATCACAGATTTGAGACTCTTTTTTTTTTTTTTTTTTTTTTTTTTTTTTTGGGGGGCCCCCGCCCACCGGCCCCAGCCGCTCCGTGGCATGGGGGATCCTCCCGGACCGGGGCACGAACCCGTGTCCCCTGCATCAGCAGGTGGACTCCCAACCACTGCGCCACCAGGGAAGCCCAGATTTGAAACTCTTTAGGGGATATGCAATGCCTGTGTATAAAACATAATTTAGTAACTCATAGTCTCATATCTTGAACTAAAGGGCTTTGTGGTAGTTGTGATAATATTTAATAGCTCATGAAATTATCTTTCCATCTCATGCCTCTCCTCATGGACTAAATGAACACACACAACTGGCATTATTCCTTTTGCCTTGAGTGGAGGAGGGCCGTGATACCCTTCAGGTATACCATTCTTGGTTATATAAATTCAAAATACAGTGCTGTTTTGAAAATCTCTGGCAGTTTCATGAATGCAGGCGGATAGCTGTCACTAATGAGGAGAGTCTTGGGCAGTAACTGCAAATGCACCTCTGTAAGCCAGGTGCTCTTCACTTGCATGCGTCCCTCCATCTGTCCTCCTCTACCACGCTGCCCCCTCCCCGAATTTCAGGAGAGTGACTTGCCCAAGGTGAGTGCTGTTATAGACGGTGCTGTGTTTGAGGATTATCTCCCTCCTCTCAGCATGATAAAAAAAATAAATAAATCAGATGAATGGACACAAGAAAGAATGAAAGAGAGCTGACAGCCCAATATAGACAAGTGAAAAACCAAAGTCAAGAAAAATCCAGGCATGTGGATTCAATAAAGTAAGGAACTCTAAGACACTTTGGAGGCGGGGGGCAAGCAGCTCCCCTCTACACAGCCCACTAGTCCTGAATTTGTCCTTAAGCCTGCATTAGGGTGGGAAATCTGCCACTAAATAATGAAAACTCTAAGGCATCCAGAAAAATGAGATTATTATTGATGTACTCTATTTAAGAAAGCAAGAGCATACATTTTGTCATTAAGAACATTTTTTAAAAGATGATTAAAATCAGGGTATCATACCATTTAAGTGTGTCAATTAAGTGTAGCCACTTTTCCCTAAATTTAAAATAAAAACTATTGCAAATGCCATGTGATACATTGAAACTTTAGATACTTTATAAGTTATGTAAAGAGAGCCACTCTATGAAGAGGGAGAAGCAAGGTCTTGTGCAGCGTTTTCCCTTCATCTCCATGGATACGAAAACGGAATTATACAGTTCTTGATAGAATCGTAACTGTATTGGGCTCTGTAATGCAGTATCTCCATAGCACAATACTAACTAGAGACTGTGTAGAGAGGGTACTGCCTGCACCAGACATTCAATTATGAAATATGATCTCCACTCTGAATTCAGCTCCAGTGGTAATACGTAATCTCTAAATTAATTATTTTGCACTTCATGGCCCACTAAGCAGAGTATCAAATTCTGAATTCTAAACTATTCGTCTTAGTGCTTTTATTTCCTTGAGACAAATCACGATCACCTTCTCTTTATTTTTTATTTTTTATTTTTTATTTTTATTTTTTTTGCGGTACGCAGGCCTCTCACTGCTGTGGCCTCTCCCGTTGCGGACGGAGCACAGGCTCCGGACGCGCAGGCTCAGCGGCCATGGCTCACGGGCCCAGCCGCTCCGCGGCACGTGGGATCCTCCCGGACCGGGGCACGAACCAGCGTCCCCCGCATCGACAGGCGGACTCTCAACCACTGCGCCACCAGGGAAGCCCTCTTTATTTTTGAAATGAGACTGAGATCATTCAAGCCATGTGTATAATATGGGGTTTGAAAGTGGACTGAGACAAAATTAAAATGTAAACGTTGACTTTCAATTTAGTTTTGAGAGGAAGAATTGTCATTGTAAACATGGTCAGTCTTAGAACAAAATTGTTTAAAGTAAATTTCGTCATCTTTTCATTATATACTTCTTTTTATTGATGCCACACCCTTCCTTAGTCAGATAACTACTAGGGGCTGGGTAAGGTTATGTGTAAATACCCTTTCCTATAAACACAACATCTCAAAAGATAGCATTTCATGGGAGAATTCTAATGTTCAGGTAGACCTCAGGGGTGAGGGAATGCTTACTTATCTCCCTGCCTCTGCCCCATAACATTGTAATAACAGCAAGCATCCATAGTGAAGAAAAAAAAATATCCTCCAACTTTTATTCTGTGTTCAGTAATATTCTGTACCCTTTTACAGAATTTATCTGATTTAATCCCCCTAGCAGTACTACAAAGCGAATATTTATAATTTGTTATTTGTAGACACGTTTGCTGAGATTTAGAGAGGTGATGCTCCAAGTCTTAGAGCAGGGTTGGGATTTAATCTGAATCTGTTTGATCCTAAAATGTGTGCTTTTCACTCTTTCAAGATGATCTGATGGGGAAAGTGTTTGCGCTCTTGTAGATCGTCATGCCAGTGGACCCCAGTCGTGTCCATAGACCCCCGTGTTGGAAGCATCATTTATTTTCTTTCTTCTTCTCACAGTCACTACAGCGTACCAGTGGTTACACCATTTTCTAATTTTCTGTTTATCATCGTTATGGGCTAAGTTGTGTCCTCTAAAAATTCATACATTGCAGTACTAACTTCTGATACCTTAGAATGTGACGGTATTTAGAGATAGTCAAGTTAAAACAAGGCCATTACACTGGGCCCTAATTCAAGGTAACTGCTCTCCTTATAAAGAAGACGTTTGAACACAAATTTGGTACAGAAGGAAGACCAGGCGAAGACACAGGGAGAGGATGGGCACCGGCAAGCCAGGGAGAGGGGCCTCCAGAGGCCAGCCCTGCAAGCCAGGGAGAGGGGACTCGAGAGGCCAGCCCTGCAAGCCAGGGAGAGGGGCCTCGAGAGGCCAGCCCTGCAAGCCAGGGAGAGGGGCCTCGAGAGGCCAGCCCTGCAAGCCAGGGAGAGGAGCCTCAGAAGGAACCAGCCCTACAAGCCAGGGAGAGAGGCCTCGAGAAACCAGCCCTGCAAGCCAGGGAGAGGGGCCTCAAGAAACCAGCCCTGCAAGCCAGGGAGAGGGGCCTCGAGAGGCCAGCCCTGCAAGCCAGGGAGAGGGGCCTCTAGAGGCCAGCCCTGCAAGCCAGGGAGAGGAGCCTCAGAAGGAACCAGCCCTACAAGCCAGGGAGAGGGGCCTCAAGAAACCAGCCCTGCAAGCCAGGGGGAGGGGCCTCAAGAAACCAGCCCTGCAAGCCAAGGAGAGGGGCCTCAAGAGGCCAGCCCTGCAAGCCAGAGAGAGGGGCCTCAAGAGACCAGCCCTGCAAGCCAGGGAGAGGGGCCTCAGAAGGAACCAGCCCTGCAAGCCAGGGAGAGGGGCCTCAGAAGGAACCAACCCTGCAAGCCAGGGAGAGGGCCCTCAAGAAACCAGCCCTGCCTCTCGCTTGATCTAGAAATTCTAGCCTCCAAAATTATGAGCCAGTACATTTCTGTGTTTAAGCCATTCTGTCTTCAGTGCTTTGTTACAGTAGCCCCAGCTGACTAACATCATCGTCTCTCAAACCCATATCCCTACCATGTTCATTTAAAACTTTTTGTTTGTTTGCCCTCATTTTAGAGACTACATAGCACTTAGCACATGCCAGGAATGAATCTAAGCACTCTTCCTGTACTTATTACTTCTGAGCGATGCTCTGAACACAGGTAGTTCAGCTCCAGTATCTGTCCTCAACTCTGGGCTCTGCTGGTTTCATGACCTCAGGTGTGGCCTCCATCTCTCTTTTCATGTTTAAACCAGTGCCCTTGTCCAGCGGTCCTTTTTAGCTCACCGATGAATCTTAAAACACTTGTTTGCAGTGTTTGTTATAACTTGCAGCCCAAGCTATGACAAAAGTAAATTATCAACAATTTTTTTAAATGTTTTGTTTTTCTTATCTCTCTGCCTTTGACTTTATGGGCTTCCCTTTTTTTGTTTGTTTTTGTTTTTGTTTTTGGTGGTACGTGGGCCTCTCGCTGTTGTAGCCTCTCCCATTGCGGAGCACACGGTCCAGACGCGCAGGCTCAGCAGCCATGGCTCACGGGCCCAGCCGCTCCATGGCATGTGGGATCTTCCCGGACCGGGGCACGAACCCGTGTCCCCTGCATCGGCAGGTGGACTCCCAACCACTGCGCCACCAGGGAAGCCCTGGGCTTTCCTTTTATTGTCACCTGTCAGAATTCTGTTTAAGACCCAGCTCATTTGCCTCCTCTTCCAGCCAGAGTTTCTTCTCCCTCCAGTAAAATGCTTTAGTTCTTTGGGCCACACATACACACTTGCACACATACACATTATAATTTCCACATATGTCTATGGCAAAACAAGGTTACTAGCTCTTTTAGGTTATAAGCTGTATATTATGCATATTGGTGTTTTTCACACTCTAATGCTTTGATCATTATATTAGTTTGCTAGGGCTGCCATAACAAAATACCTCAGACTGAGTGACTTAAACAACAGAAATTTATTGTCTCACAGTTCTGGAGGCTGGAAGTCCAAGATCAAGGTGTTGGCTAGTTTGGCTTTTCCTGAGGCCTCTCTCTTTGGCTTGCAGAAGGCCATCTTCGCCCTGTGTCCTCACATGGCCTTTCCTCTGGGCACTCAAATTTGTGGTGTCACTCCCTCTCCATATAAGGTCACTAGATATAGTGGATTAGGGCCCCAGCCTTATGACCTCATTTAACCTTAATTACCATTTTAAAGGCCCTATCTCCAAATATAGTTGCGTTGGGAGTGAGGGCTTTAGCATATGAATGGGGGGATACAATTCAATCCATAACAATCACAGAAAGCATTTAAGAGTATTTGTTTAACTTAACGCTGATCAGTTGTAGGGTATGGTGTGCTGGTACATGTTTAACAGCCGGCTGATCATCAGTTGTAGGGTATGGTGTGCTGGTACATGTTTAACAGCTGGCACTGGGGGTAGCTCTGATTTGTAGTGTTTTCTGATTTCCCTGTTGCAAGTACACCCACCATGTTGGATCTCAGGCTATCAGTATGCCACCTGGCTTGCAGTTTTAGCGTCCACCCCAGTGATCCAGTTTGAATGGGTACCAGTGGTCCACTGACTTATACCAGGGTCTTTCAGGGCTGTTGGTTAAAAAAAAAAAAAGGTGGGTGGCGGGGGTAGGTATGAGGTGTGCTGTGTTTATTTTTTTACTTCCTTGTTCATCCCCAAATTGGAGCCTCCAACTTAGAAATCAAACTGCGGTAGGGGGAAAGAAGTTAGATTACTTACAAATCTAAGTCTGTAGGCCAAAATTCAGACTTGCTAAGGGAGCTGTTTCAGATGATGCTTATCTTTGCTTGGGCGCCCATTAAAGTTGAAAACTGATAAGTTGTCACTTCACAAGGTGACATTTGAATGGACAGCACATTAAATTAAGTCATTAAAAATTGAATCCCCAGTAGGCAGCTTGATCATTACAATTAAACCAAGTAGTTCAAGTAAAGCCTAACCCAATCAGTAATGCTACTTTTAAATGCTTTGTGTGTTTTGACAAGTTGTTCATTAGGAAAAATTTCCATTTAGCACAAATAAAATAAACGCATCCCTCAAAGAAGCACATTTTAAAATTTTCTAAACACTGTTCCTCGCTAGTATGCAATATATATTCAGACATTACTGAGAAAAAGAATGTGATACTGTACCTAACGCTTTGTGTAGTCATTGATCCAGAAATACACTCTGTAATAGTTTGATGTGGCTTGAATGCCTTGACCAATGTAAGGGTGGTATAAAGGTTATCAGGTATGGCAGACATCACTGAAAACATGCATATGGACATAATGCTTTGTGCAGGCATCACTGACCCAGAAAGTCCCATTGTAATAATTTGGTGTCTCCTGAAGGGTTTAATCAATATAGTCCAGAGTGTAAAAGGTTATCAATTACTGCAGGCATCACTGAGGAGACTTCTGTTTTCAGTGATACTTATACAAACACTGTATATATTGGTCAGCCACTCTCACCTGCAGTTCCAGCTCCAATGGTGATATACCACACTCCAGCTCAGCCAGGTGGATTTCACAGCTCTCTAGTTGCTTTTACTTGCAAGAATATGATGGCTTCTGCCAGATACTGACCCTGCAGTAGAGCCTCTTCAGCTACAAAGAATAGTTATTATAGCTCTTCAAATGTAAGTATAAAGGTTGTGTGTGATCTGTTCGTTGGAGTCCTTCATTTACAGCATTTTTTAATGTATTAAAACACTTCATATGTAAATGCTGGCATTATATTAAGTCACTGGGGATTGTCAATATATTTGTAAGTTGTACACATTTTATAAATATATATAAAATATGTATGTATACCATAATTCAGATGTGGCATTTTGAAACAAGTGTTTACATTCTAAAAAGGAGTTCGAAATGGTTTCACATTAATAATCTTATATACCACGTAACTGTCAAGATATTTTTGTTTCTCAAAATTTTCAGCATGATAAAATAGCTTGAAAATACATCAACTAGGGTTAGACTCATTCCAGATGGGAATCAGTCAATATTCCTTGATTTTTGTGGGTCAACAGACCTCAGATTTTTCTTTGTACCTGGCATTCCTCTGTTAGAGAATTACTATCTCACACGTTATCTTCCATTAAAATAGAACCCTTGCTCCTCACTATTTGAAGATATCAGCACCTGCCTAAGTTCTTTTGTACAGTTAAATTTATCAGATTCTTTCTAAGTGATGGCTGGTGGTAGCTGAAGAGAGGTTTTGATTGGATTAGGGAGGTGGGGTAAAACTAATAAAAAAGTATTGACAGAGAAATCTGTGTGGAGGGTTCTCATTAGCCAGACAATATTAGAAGTATTATAAGACTATCTCTGGCTTCCCTGGTGGCGCAGTGGTCGGGAGTCCGCCTGCCGATGCAGGGGACACGGGTTCGTGCCCCGGTCCGGGAGGATCCAAATTTCCTAAACCAAGTCAATACATACAAAAAGGGTAAGAAGCGTAGGAGAGAGTTTAGGAGTTATCATAGGCAGCAGTGGTTAGAGAAGGAAACAGAGAGAGGATTAGAAAAGAAAAAAAAAAAAAAAAAAAAAAAAAGTCTCTGTAAGAGTGGTACAGTCACTTTATAATATTTAAAGTCTCTGCTGTGTAACTTCAGTCATTGCTTTGCGCACGTGCTGTCCCTCTCACAGACACACACACACACACACACACACACACACATACAGCACTAAGCATCTGTGTTCTTCAAAGCTAGAAAGGAAAGTGAAATACATGTCACAGACAATGATGATAACTGTTATATTTCCAGGTTTCTGTTGATGTATTTGCATATACAGACATATAAAAACTTTAAATACATCCCTCATGGAAGCACTCTAGCTATCTTCTCAAATCATTGCTATAAAGGGACCATGTTTCTGGAGTTTATGGTTGAAAGAATGAGTATTTTACAATATAGTGGGTTTTATAAAAGTCATTAGCCTAATTACCACTTTAATTTGCTGTTTCCTCCCTCCCTCTCCATCTTTCTGTTCTCTCCCTCCCTCTCATTCTGTCTTCAAGTACTGTTCACCCTCACACACGATTTTTCATTCAGCTTTGCTAGGATATATTGTCTCTAATTCTCTTGCACTTCACTTCAGATGTAACTTTTACTTTTTTATTGTCCTCGTGCTGTTCATTTTCCTCAACTAGGAAAATGTTTTATGAATTAAGGCTTTTGTACTTGACTGTGGAAACAGTTCATCACTCGTTGGAGCTTAGGGTGTAGCTGAATATAAAGTAGAAGGATTCAGTAAGTTTTATACCAAATCACATATGTTGGTATTTCAGTCCCTTCAGTTTGATCCTGTTTAGGATTAGCAGAGTGAAAGGAAGCACAATAAATTGTAATAAGTTATAAAGAGTAAGACTATATGTCATAACTGTATAAACTTAGCAGTAATTGATATGCTGAACTCTTCTGTGACGTGGGGAGCTGCCTTGAGTTTAAAGCCTGGCTTCACACCTTTATAGCAGGTGACCTCATTCGCATAACTTCAGTTCTCTCATCGGTAATATGAGTATAATGGAAACAGTAATAGGGTGGTTCATTTTCTAATAACACTTCCAACCTGAAATGATTAGTCTGAACAAACCATGGGAATCCCATTCTTCTAACTGGTCATTGGCTTGTGGTAAACCGTGATAAATGTTGGCTATTATTATTATCATTGAAGTAATTATTATTATCTGAGAAATCAAAATTGTATATTTTTCATTTTCTCCTTTTATTTGAAGTAACAAACCTTGGTGACAGAACTATCTAGATCTTGATTCACAGATTTTATTTTTGGCTAACCTATAATGGAAATAAAATCCCCTTTGTTAGCTCTTGTTGAATTTGTAATTACAATTAGGTGAGATCAGTTTTATTAAGAGCTAACAAATCCAACAGAAAGCAAATATTTATTGAAGAAATAAATAAGATAGTATAGCCAGTTCATTCCGGTTTATAAATGTCTGACTTCTTAAAGATTCAGTTCATATTTTAAAATATCACTCAGAATCCGATATGGAAGAAGCAGGCGTCAGTGTCACAGTGGCCATGCGTCGGTTTCTAAGGTAATCTGTAGTGTGAGGATACTTACTGGCTTTGTCTGATATGAATCTGGTCATATTTCCAGGTGAGTTTACATATTTTCTCTGTAAGAAAAAAATTACATTGAGTTTCTGATGCTATGTATAGTCAAAATCTTTTGTCATTGGAAAATTTCCCCCTTTATTCCTTGTAAGATCCAGTTTATAATATAAATGCTCAACAATACTTCCTTCAGAAATATTCTTCATAAAAATAAAATCATTACATTTGGGGATTTATATTAATAAACTGTCTTTGAATGTAGTTTTTTTTTCTAATACATCTTTATTGGAGTATAATTGCTTCATAATACTGTGTTAGTTTCTGTTGTACAACAAAGTGAGTCAGCCATATGCATGCATATGCTCCCATATCCCCTCCCTCTTGAGCCTCCCTCTTGAGCCTCCCTCCCACCCTCCCTATTCCAGCTCCCTGTGCTATGCGGCTGCTTCCCACTAGCTATCTGTTTTACGTTTGGTAGTGTATATATGTCCATGCCACTCTGACCGCCCCAGCTTCCCCGCTGCCCCCCATCCTCAGGTCCACTCTCTATGTCTGTGTCTTTGTTCCTGCCCTGCCACTAGGTTCATCAGCACCATAAGACCCATATAGTAAGTGTTCATTACATAAATGTTCAACATTTATATATTTTCTTTTTCATCGACTGTGGCTAAGCAAATCCATTATGATAATGCCTTCAATCATCTCTCTATATTCTGTGTTTATATTAAAAACCAGTTTTCACTGTCTCTTTTGTCTGTAAACATAGATCCTGTTATTTTTCTTTCTTCACAAGTCTTTTCTTACAAAATCAGCACTTTTTTGTCACATACACTTCCATTATATTTGTCAAAAAATACCTGTCGCCAGGATAAGGTAAATTGGTATCATTAACAAAACATTCCTTGGTGTGCTATGTGATGATCCACATTATTGGTGCAGTTGCAATGAGTTCTCATCTTGTTCTACACCCCACAGAGCTCCCACTGACATCTGAGGACGTTCAGCTTTCCCATGTGCTCTGTACTCTGCTTCATTCTTCTTTTAGATATAGGTCAACCCCATCCCATAGTTCTTACAGCAATCGAGTGTTTTGATGTTATGTGATTTCTGCAGTATTTTTTTGTGGAATCTTTGTATATGCAGGCATGTACCAAGAAATGGAATTTTCTCCTATTTTTTTTTTCCACCATGACTGTAGGGGGTTCAGCTAAGGGAGAAAACATTTGGCTTTGGCCCCCATAGGTGTGATGAAAATTAGTAGCTTTTCAAGATGGTTTATTAGATAATGAATACTTTACATACAAGCTCTGTTGATCTGTCCTAGGTGTTAAATGTGAATTATTGAATCTGCAATATACAGCATAAGGCCAAAATGTCATAAAGCATCTTAATAAGTATTAGTTAAGGTTGAACTACGTCATAATGAGAGAAGCATGAAAAGGACCAATCCTGGTAGACCGTAATCTTCACCCTCCAGTCTCAATCTCAGATGATGAATTTAGTGGGAAGCCATTCTCAAAGAGGAAGATGAGTAGGGAAGCAGGAATCTCTGTAATGAAATGCTTCTGTCTTTCACTAGGGTATATAAGAAAGCACATATGATGATGGGTATTTGGTCCTATTATGATTCTTTGGATATTATAAAAAGTTTCATCTGCTACATGCAGGAGAAACATATGCGCAAGTACTCTCAAAAGAGTATAAGAAATAGACTTCAGTTCTTTGTTAAGTAAAAGATTAAAATTATGGCCAGAATAAACTTTAGGATTACATAAGTACTTAAAATGCTTTTCAGAGATAAGCAATTTTGGTGTCATAATATCTAGGTTTAAATCCTAGCTCTGATATTTCCTTGTTGTTTACTCTCAAGCAAATTACTTAAATGTGTCTCAATTTCCTCATCAGTGAAACAGGAATAATAAAAACATCTACTTGAGGAAGGTTTGCTAGAGCTAAATTATATAAGATTTGAACTTTTAATAAATAATTCCACATGAGCAACCCAACACGTATTTGCTGTGATGTATTGGGGTGGAGACAGAGAAATTCCACAGTAAACACTTGCTCAAGTCTTTGGACTGACCCATCCCAGGAGGTAAAGTTGTACAGGTTCTAGCTGGCAGCTTTTTGTGTCTCATAACTAATGAAACACAAATTCCATAAAGTCTTACGTGGATGTCTTCAGCAGAGCTCTAAGTCAATGTGAATGCTTGTTTATTACGTGTGTACGGCCTGAGGGGCCTGTCTTCTTGGAAGCCTTGCCATTTAAGTTAATCATGCTTTCAGTCTTGAAATTATCTTAAAAAAATTCCCCATCCATTCTTAGTTGACAATAGGAAATCTGATCATCCTGATTTTATGAACTTGCCTTATTTCCTTAGTAAGAAGGATGCAGATAAATATTTTGTTATTCCCAGTCGCATTAAATGCTCTGCCTCAAAGCCTCATTCTCTTGGTCAGGTGGCCAGATGGGAGACTGACATTTTTTAATGCACTGGAAGGATGTGATGTTTAACTAGCGAAGTCCACCAGGCTGACACAGGATTGGATAAGGCCTGGTTATTTGAACAGCTGATAGATGTGACCACGATAAACTTTGCTTCAGTGATTGTGCCTCTGTATCTAATGCACTAGGGAGAGATGCCGTCCATCAAGGGCATTCTGGAGCATGTGTCAGAATGACCCCAGTGATTGGTTCTTTAACCCTTTTCAGGTACAGCATTTGATGTGCATATTACAGCATAACAAACATCCTTGTTAAAATAGTACTGATTTTTAATTTTTATAGAGTGATAATTATTTTAAAAAGCTAGGATTCTTTCTTCCTCCTCTCATTCTCCAGAGCATTTGTTTCTCGTTCTTTGTAATATTTTTAATAAAGGTGTAAAACACTATGTGCAGTGATTGAAATCTGCTTACATTTTTGCATGATAATGGATATTTGCATGAGCCTTTTCCTAGTAACCACGAATCATAGCTGTAGAAACACGCATTGAATAACTCTCATGGGGCAGGGTAAAGGAGGGAAACTCTGTGTGGGAGCCCCTAGGGTCCCTTCCATAGTCCACTCACTGTTAATGTGCTAAAAAGTGGAAAGGGGAGAAGGGGAGGATTGTGCTTATTTGACTTTTATGTATAATTGTGAATTTTCTCTCTTCTTTGTCATTTTCTGTATCAGTTGCTTGGAAGGGAAAAGAAAGAGGCCTGTAATGCTGGAAGCAAGGAATACTCTTCCCTAACTCTCCCGTCTCCTCTCCAGCATGGAAAACAGAAATCAGACAGGGTAAAGTGTGGGAGACGGACAAGTTGTATCACTTTTGAATCTCTGGACATGGTAGAAAGGATTATACTGCCTCCCATTTTTGAATTCAAAAAGAGGTCCTTTGTTCAAAAAATTATTATTATGAATTTACTATGTGTAAGACTCCCACGGCTACAGAGTGGGAGTCTATTTTCCATTGTGGAAAATAGAAGGTGTGGTTCTGTGTTCCAATTAATTTATAATAATACTAATACTAATAAAAGGATCAGATAGAACATATAAGTCTATGGATGGTTATCATAGAGTTTCATGCTTACGTATTTTAGATATGAGAGAAACAGGCAGTTTGGAGGCAGCCAATAATGATATACGTGAAAGCACAAAATGGGAAAGTATATGTAACAAATGATAAATGCTATTGATAAAAATTAATTATTCCTTTTAATGGGAATACCCTAGGTAGATAAAATACAAAATGTATGTTAAACCAGTTTTGCCTAACTCCTTATTGAAGGATTTTTATCGTAGACAATATGGTCACATATTCTTGCCCACCCTAGTTGTACCTGTATCCTTGTACAGGATCAGTGAATTCTATGCGAGAGATGATAGGTCCGTTTAAAGTCTGAAGGCTAATATATCAAAAGACAATGTGTTCAGGTTTCCCTGGTGGCGCAGTGGTTAAGAATCCGCCTGCCAGTGCAGGGGACACGGGTTCAAGCCCCGGTCCGGGAGGATCCCACATGCCGCGGAGCGGCTAAGCCCGTGCGCCACAGCTTCTGAGCCTGTGCTCTAGAGCCCGCGAGCCACAACTGCTGAGCCTGTGCTCTAGAGCCCACGAAGCACAACTACTGAGCCCACGTGCCTAGAGCCCATGCTCTGAAACAAGAGAAGCCCTCACTCGCTGCAACTAGAGAAAAGCCCCCACACAGCAACGAAGACCGAACTCAGCCAAAAATAAGTAAAATAAATAAATTTATTAAAAAAAAAAAAGATGATGTGCTAGCTGAACTATGTATGTTCATCTTTACTGTGAGTCCAGTCAGTGCAAGATAATACTGCCAGTCACTTGGCCTCTGGTGGGCTTTCACGTCTGGTGACAATTCATTGTCCCTAATTCTCTAAACTGAACACAGCCATCTGCCCCCAAATCAAAAGGACTGAAGAGTTTGTGGCGGAGAATGTTTGGGATCTGAGCCACTGCACAAGGATTATTTACGAGAAAAGCTGTTCAGCAGAGTGTCTAGGAAAATAGAATGTAGATTTAAGCTCATGCTTAGCTCAGCTGAAAGAATGTATTGTGGGGAAGGGGTAAAGTTACTGAAGATGGCATCCTGGTTTTGGTGTCAGTTAGTCCTTATAAATAAAAGTAAAGTTTTTAGAGGTAAGACCAAGAATTTAAGAGCATATAGTTTATGTTAATAACTTAATGGATTTCCTGTCCTGTCACGGTATGTTTCTTATTTCTTTAGTTATTTACCGTCTAAAAACATGTTGAGTTGCTGTTCTGCCTTAGGTATTATCTTCTGTACCTCAAGGCCCTGTAATTCAAATCTGCGTTGTTATGGTGGTTCTCAGACTTCTTGCACCCTCCTAGGTCTCTCTGTCTCTTAACATTTGAATAAAAATGTCTGAGCATCCCATTTCACACAGAGTGCAGAACCCAGGGCCTTCCTTTTTCCCCTCCATCCTACTTTATCCAACCCTGCACACTGCCTCTGTTCCCTTGTTCAGAAGATGACTAAGACAAGACACTTCCAGATGTTCTGGTACTGTGGAAAGATATTGCAGCAAATCAAAATACAGGGAACTGCTTAAAATTCGTGTTTCATGTTGGAGTTCTCCCATTTACGGTATTCTGCCAATCAACCCCTCATCCCAGTGACCCAACGATGTGATGATTCCTTCCTGAATCCAACCCTAAATCTTCCTCAACTCTTCCTACCTCTCTCTCTTCCCAGGTCCGTGACCCTCTCTCTAGAGCTGCATTTGGAAACTCGATATTCTTCTGCTTCATTTCTCGGAACAAATTTGTCCTCAGCCATCCAGGCTGTGCTCAGAAGGGCTTCTCTTGTAAACCAAATGGCTCGTGCAGACTCACCTATTAATTTCCTTAAAAAATAAACCGGAAATATATTTGTCCCTCCCCTCTGCCACCAAATAACTTGATTGTTTCTTTTTCCGTGTGTCTTTGTCCTACTGAAAACACAACACCTCCCTCTGGCACAAGGCTTCGCTTTCTTTTCCTGTTTCTTGAGCCATCCT
>NW_006795011.1:189880-284414 GCF_000442215.2 Lipotes vexillifer
CGCAAGCTTCCATCTCCACTTGTTCGCTACTCCCACCTGCTGACTAGCTGCAGAATAAAGCAGTGTCTCACTGCATTCAGAGGACTAGTGAAATTGGTAGTTTCTTTTGCAAATGTCTTTCAGTCCTGCTGACAATAGGAATATAGATAGGGACTAACAAATATAACTAATAAGAGAAAATTACTAATAACTATTATTCCTCTGAAAAAAGAAAAACCCCAAAATATTCTGTGTCTCAAAAAAAGCCAGCTTTATATATATATAAATATATATATATATATATTTATATATATATAGGGTTTTGGGTCAAGTTTATGAAACTTTTTAACAAACCAGGCTTTGGATTATTGAGTCATTTATTTAATTTTATTTCCTTTTTGTTAATTCTGCTCATATCACAATATTCCTTTCTACTTCCTTTAGACTTATTTTATTGTCATTTTTGAGCCCCCAGTTTTTAGTTTATTTAATTTCCAGCTTTCCTTTTTTTTTCCAGTTAACCATTTAGCACTGCACATTTCTTTCCACGCACTGCCTTAATCTAGATCCCACAAGTTTTGATTGTTATTGATCAGTTGTAAGTGATTCCTAAATGCCTTTGTGATTCTCCCCTAGACCCATGAGTCTGTCCTTGATTGTTTATTTTGATTTTTTTAAATTATTGATTTATTTCTTAAATGAGTTGTAGTCATTCAACGTAGTCTGTGTGAAATTTAAATTTTGACATTTGTGGATACGTCTTTTATGGCCTAGGACAGTGTTTCTCAAACTATTTTGTTGAAGGAACATTTTCTTGTAAATTTTCTATCTGTCTTGGACACTGCTTTCGTAAAATGCAATAAATTGAAAAGTAAATGTCACCAGAAAAATAAAAATTTAAAAATGATTGTGGCCCAAACAACTAACATTAGAATCCAAAGGAAAAAGCTACATGCAGATAAAATAGCTTCATGCCACTGCCCAATTTTGATCTTTAAAATGTTATCTTTAATTTAATTGTGTTCTCGGTATCTGCGACCCTTATAAACCAAAATCATTTTTGGATTTCAAACTTCTCTATGTAGGAGACTTTCAGGATGCTGATAAAATGGTAATAGCAGAATTTAAGTATGAGTAGAAGCGTCCTTAGTGAACAGAACACTTAGAAACAACACAGGCATAGAGGCAATTATGGCACTTAACACTCCCAGTGCCACTCTGGGCCACCTTTAGTGCGGGGGTTTATGATTCAACTTCCCAAACAATTTGAAAAGAAATGTGTTTAGTTAAGGTTTTATTGGATGCTTTTTTGTTATGTTAAGTATGCTCTAGGGGGATGGTGACTGCAGTGGACCTCCCCATCAATACCAAGTGAAGTTTGTAGTGACAACTGAAATACTGGAACGCAGAACATTCCATGGTGTTTCCTGCAAACTACTGACACGTCGTAAATGTCATATTCCTACAAAAACATGGTATCTAGTATTTAATGAATTACTGAATAATGAATAATTTTCTTTAGCTTTTACATGCCTTATTGAAAATTATTTAGAAAGTAACAATTACATTCTTGTGGTCTGGCTCATCACTGATTTTATGTTTGTATGTATTTCTTTATGCGATCTTTTCTAGAATTTAGTTTTCCGGTTCTGTGACACTAGCTGGTAGTGCCATATATGTATCTCAGTTTATTTACTTAAAACCATATAAGCTTATTTGGGGAAAAAATACATTATTTTAACAGAAATAGGTAATGCATATTTCTAGAATAGTACATTCACTGGAAACATAGTATATACAGTTGCAAGCAATGGAACTCAATTTTCTTAGTTCTGTAAGATAATCACAGTTTTAGTCTGTGAATCTCAAAGAACACAAATTACACAGATCACAGTCCATAGGTATTAATGTGTTTGTTTTTATAAATTTGTTTATTTAATTTTGGCTGCGTTGGGTCTTCGTTGCTGCGCGCGGACTTTCTCTAGCTGCGGCGAGCGGGGGCTCCTCTTCGTTGCAGTGCGTGGGCTTCTCACTGTGGTGGCTTCTCTTGTTGCAGAGCACGGACTCTAGGCGCGCGGGCTCAGTAGCTGTGGCGCGTGGGCTGAGTAGTTGTGGCTTGCGGGCTCTAGACCGCGGGGTCGGTAGTTGTGATGCACGGGCTTAGTTGCTCTGCAGCATGTGGGATCTTCCCGGACCAGGGCTCGAACCCATGTCCCCTGCATTGGCAGGCGGATTCTTAACCACTGTGCCACCAGGGAAGCCCCTCATTTTTTTTTGTTTTAATTTCCTTCTAATGATAAATCTGATTGCTGTTGAGTATTTGGAAAAGTATTAACTTGAAAATTAAAATGATCCGTAATTATCCATTCTTAAAAATAAGATTAGAAATGATATTTTATATATTTCCTTCCAGTCTTTTTTCAGTTTATTTTAAGTGAATTAAGAGCTTACTATGCATTTTATTATGTGTGTTTATAAAAACAAATACCTGAACTAAATAATAAATTACTGAAACAATTCCCTGATAATTATAAAGAATTCTCATGTTCTTCATGGTGCTAAAATTTAATTATCCTCTAATTCTTTGTAACTGTATAATCTGCTAACCATCTCTATTGATTTTTCAGCAGATAAGCATATGCTCATGACCACAAGTCACATTTTGTTCCATAAACTGTTCTTCCTTTTTCAGACCATTTTTTTTTTCTTATTCCCGCTGGAGACTGAGGGCAAAGTTGCTATTCTATTGCGAGGATTCTAGTTTCGGACCCTGCAATGATTCATTTGGGTGTGGAATTATTTCCCTTGAAAAGTGACAAGGGAGTGCTAAGATGGTAAAGTAATAATTACTTCCTTCGGCACCAGTAGTTTAGGGAAAAGCTCAAAGACATATGGGCTGAATATTTAGCAGACGGTGATGATGGTGAGGTCACAGATAGGCCTCTGTGGGCCGCTAGCAAAGCAGTATTGCAGGGAAAATTGATTGAAATCTTTGCCCAAAAGAAAAGGGAAAGGCAACTACAAATACCAGAGTTAGGGACTCAAATTAGGAGCCTCCAAAAGGAGCATATTAAGGGGGGTAAGGCTAAAACTAATTGATTTAGAAAATGCCAAGGGGAAACTTAATAGGATTCTAAATGAGAGAATGGAGTATCTAATAAAGCTCAATAAGAGCAAGTTTTCTTCCCATGGCAATAAAGCAGATACTATCTTGGCCGGCAGACTTCGAGGGAGAACACAGTTGAGACTAATTAGGGAAATTATGGGACAAAAAGGGGCCCACTCTAACCCCAGTGAAACAAGGACCAGCATTATTCTATATTATTCTTTCACAGGCACATACAGCATTAGAATTTGTGTTTCGTTTTAAAGTTTCTAGGCCCAGCCCATTACCATAAAATGTAATTTACTTCATTCAGTGTGCTGTTTCTATGTCTTTATCTTTATGACATTTCGGTGCCTACTCTGTGAACATGATGTGAAGTTTGGGACACGATGTGAAAAGTAACGTAATATTATGAAAAGACCACCAGACCGGGGCTCAGAAGACATGTTGTCTAGTCTTGCAATACCACAACTTGTTAAGTAATTTTCCTAAAGTTCCAACATAAAAAGGCGAGCTCCTGACTCTTTTCCATTTGAGTTTGACAAAAGCAGCTAGAGAGGAAAGCAGTAAATGTTGTAATAAAACTGTCAAAGAGCCCCTTGGGCCAAAGAAGAAATGAGAAAAAATAGAAGAAAATAATAATAAAATGATTAAATCTATTCACTTAAGATGACCTGCTAAGTGTCAGATGGTAATTGATGAGCTAAACTTTGTCAAGTGCATATCATACCTGGTGTTTCCTTGTTATAAGAGAAATATCAATACTTTCTTTCCTCGAATGGCTCAGGATCTAATTGCAGACCAGCAGATAGGGAAGAGAGAACAATACTGAGCAAAATATGGTTTTTCCAGTTATTATCTGTGTATATCCCAGTAACGTCACATATCCTCAGTTTCTTTATCTGAAAAATGAGGATGATAATGTTGACACTGAGGGGGGTTGCCCTGATAACTAAGCAAGAAGAGACTTCTAAAGTACCTAGTGCATGTTAAATAAATGGTATTTTGTGTACTTCTTGTTAGTTTACTTAATAGCATTTATCCACTATTTTTTAAATGTCCAAATTATAAGTACAAGTAGCTAAATTAATCCTTCCTTCATGCATTTATTCATTCATGCATTGATGACCCACAGTACACTTCCCTGGTAGTCCAGAAATCATCTGTCTTCAGGACATTTAGTTTTTTATTTTTATTTGTTTATTTTTAAAGTCTGCGGCACCCGGTAACTTGGACAAAGTGAGAGTGTGGCAGGGACATATATACACTACCAAATGTAAAACAGATAGCTAGTGGGGAGCAGCCGCATAGCACGGGGAGATCAGCTCGGTGCTTTGTGACCCCTAGAGGGGTGGGATAGGGAGGGTGGGAGGGAGTGTGGGAAAACTAGTGACCATTTATAGGTTGTACTTTGTAGGAGATCTTCATGAAATGATCTGTTATCCCGTCTGTTTTGTGGGATAAGCCATGGCTGGCTTTCATGCATTTACCCTGATCTCTGTGATGTCACTTAAAACGTGCTGTTATTTGTCTGAATTGTATCCATTTTGCATACCTTAAATTGATGTAGCATTTACATTTCCTCATTACTGGTAGAAGTTTTCTAGGAAAGCTCAGTTTATCTGGAATTGTTTGATTTTTATTTAATTAATTTATTTTAAAAATATTTATGTATTTGGCTGAGCCGGGTCTTAGTCGCGGCCTGTGGGCTCTTTTCGTTGTGGCCTGCGGGATCACGCTCCCCGACTAGGGATCGAACCCGGGCCCCCTGCACTGGGAGCGCAGAGTCTTGATTGCCGGACCACCAGGCAAGTCCCTCTTTGATTTTTAGCTTATCTGAAATGTACTGGTCTCTACATACATTTTTGTGAGAAAAGAATCCCAAAATGCAAGGTACTTGGAAGAACTATTAATTTTTTTTCTATTTATCAAAAATGTATTTACGTTTTTTTATATTTTCAAATTAAAAGCATTACTTTGAGCAGTTGGAGTACTTTAAACCTTTAAACCTTTTCCCAGTACGTGAAAAATTCTTAGTGTTTAATAGATTTTAAAATATAATTTTACTTATTTTAACTGGTGAAAAGAGAAGGAAAAACTTTATTTTCTAGCTCAGTTTGATATCGGACAGTGAAACTAGTGCATAAGTCATTTACCTGTAAGTTTGATTGTGTCTCCTTCTCTTAAAGTATTGTTACTACAGTAGACTCCCTTCAGTGAACTACTCTGTTATGTATTTTGTATCATATGACTTAACCCCCAATTATTGACCCTCAGATGGCTAAAACTACAAAATCATTTTGCTGAAAAGGTTATTTTCAAGATTTAAAGGAAAAAATAAACTCAAGGACTTAAATATGAAAAAAGAGTTTTCATTCATGTATGTGATACATAATATATATAACATTATAATCTTTAAAAAGTATGATTGAATTCATGTACCTCCCAAAAGAAATCCAAGCAAAAATGTTAATGGAGAATACTCACTTTAGAATTTAGGAACTTGAATGAAGCTTGCTATGAGCAAACTTTGTGTGTGTACTATTTAGTGTAGTTCAACCGATATTGAATTCTTATAGGAAAAAAGCACTCTGCTCATGATTAAATATCTAAAAACCTGCAAAAGTTATAAATTTTTATTAGAATGTGTGATGAAGTTGAAAAGAATCCTTTCTCACATAATTTTTTTAGTGGCAGTCGAGGCTATTGAAAAGATTCTAAACAGATTCTAAGGCATGAAACTGCCCCTTTAATGTCCCTTAACTCATCCATTACTCTTTTCATCATTAAACTAAATAGTATCAAATGGTCCACTGGTTGTTTTTTTTTTTTTTTCCTCCAGAGATCCCATGTCCCTTCTCTCTAGCATAAGCAGCTTTGCCCACTAGCACACTAAGAAAGTAAGGATGAATCAGAAACAACATAGGACGCATGGGCGTATTGGATACAATTACATGATGAAAATGACAAATAAAATCTTCACCAAAAAAAGTCACTAAAATATCAGAGAACTATTGGCTTTTGTCATATTAACAGACTGAATTAGAGGATTAAAACAAAAATTAATGACATCTGTTATTAAATTTTGACCCAGGGAGTTTTTTCTTTCTTTAATGTTTTAAAAGTGCAAGGAAACGTAAAATCCAGTTTACATCAAACCTTTAGATAATAGCATGTATATTAATACATGATTCTGACAAAGACTTCTGTGTCCTTTCTCCAAAAATCACAACCATATATCAAAGAACCATCAATCACTGGGATAGCTCTTTGTTTTTTTTTTTTTTTTTTTTTTTTAAAGTTCCAGGAGCTCCAGAGGCAGAATTGTAATTCAGTAAACTCTTGGAGTGAGGGGTTAAGGAGGGAAGGTTTTTTTTTTTTTTTTAATACACAATGTATTTATTTATTTATTTATTTATGGCTGTGTTGGGTCTTCATTTCTGTGCATGGGCTTTCTCTAGTTGTGGCAAGTGGGGGTCACTCTTCATCGCGGTGCGCAGGCCTCTCACTATCGCGGCCTCTATTGTTGCGGAGCACAGGCTCCAGACGCGCAGGCTCAGTAATTGTGGCTCACGGGCCCAGTTGCTCCATGGCATGTGGGATCTTCCCAGACCAGGGCTCGAACCTGTGTCGTCTGCATTGGCAGGCAGATTCTCAACCACTGCGCCACCAGGGAAGCCCTAGCTCTTTGTTTTAACAGATGTCTGCAAAGCCTCACAAATTCTTTGGGCAAAAAAGAGTGAAGATCAGAAAACTTACAGGGGAGCTTCCAATATGTAGGCACAATCTATATTTATCCTATTACAATTATTCTGTGAGTAATAGGTACAAGATAGAACACTTTTTTGGCAAAATACAGGTGTGAATTATATAGATTGAATTTTCAAGAGCAATTTACCATAATTGGATAAATATCTATGTTTATTGTTCTTCAGCTCTATGCAATTTGGTTTAAATAGTGCTTAACCAAGAATAGAATATTTATTCTTTCACTGATTTAACAGAGTTTGTCCAGCACCTGCTGTGCGTGCTCCAGTCACAGCTCTGGCCTGTAGTTTCCAGCTTTCAAACTAAGATGAGAGGTACTTTCCTGGTGGCGCAGTGGTTAAGAATCTGCGTGCCAATGCAGGGGACACGGGTTCGAGCCCTGGTCCAGGAAGATCCCACATGCCGTGGAGCAACTAAGCCCATGCGCCACAGCTACTGAGCCTGCACTCTAGAGCCCACGAGCCACAACTGCTGAGCCCGCGTGCCACAACTACTGAAGCCCACGTGCCTAGAGCCTGTGCTCCACAACAAGAGAAGCCACCGCCATGAGAAGCCCATGCACCGCCACGAAGAGTAGCCCCCGCTTGCCGCTACTAGAGAAAGCCCACACGTAGCAACGAAGACCCAACGCAGCCATCAATAGAGAAAGAAATAAATGAATTTTTAAAAAAAACCTAAGATGAGAAAATCATTGGGAATAACTCTTTTGAAGAATGGAGCCTACCAGAGCTTCCCACTTTCCTCAGATTCCATCTTCACATGCAGTGAAGGCTTGAAGATGGAATCAAAGTAAAATGATAATGATTTCCAGGTTTCAAGTTGAAAATTACTTTCTCTAAGGAGCCCTGTCTCCATTGGTTATTTCTTTCTTTTTTTTTTTTAATTGGAGTATAGTTGCTTTACAATGTTGTGTTAGTTTCTGCTGTACAGCAAAGTGAATCATTTATATGTATACATATATCCCCTCTTTTTTAGATTTCCTTCCCATTTAGGTCACCACAGAGCATTGAGTAGAGTTCCCTATGCTATACAGTAGGTTATCATTAGTTATCTATGTTATACATTGTAGTGTATATATATCAATTTCAATCACCCAGTTCATCCCACCCTCCCCTTCCCCCCCTTGGTATCCATAAGTTTGTTCTCTACATCTGTGTGTCTATTTCTGCTTTGCAAGTAAGTTCATCTGTACCATTTTTCTAGATTCCACATATAAGCAACAACGTATGATATTTATTTTTCTCTTTCTGACTTACTTCACTCTGCATGACAGTCTCTAGGTCTGTACATGTCTCTGCAAGTGGCACTATTTCATTACTTTTTATGGCTGAGGAGTATTCCATTGTATATATGTGCCACATCTTCTTTATCCGTTCATCTGTCGATGGACACTTAGGTTGCTTCCATGTCCTGGCTATTGTAAATAGTGCTGCAATGAACATTGGAGTGCATGTGTCTTTTTGAATTATGGTTTTCTCTGGGCATATGCCCAGTAGTGGGATTGCCGGATCATATGGTGATTCTGTTTTTAGTTTTTTTCTCTCACATCTGAGCCTTGCCTTGCCTAGAGAAGCTTTTCTATCCATAACTACATATTGCCAAAGAGTGAAAATCTTGCTAAACCCATCCTGTTGTTAAAATCTTCGCTTAATTATTATTTCTAATAAATCCTCAAAGCGTAGTTGCCCTTCCTGTAGGCTCTGTGCAACTTTGATTAGCCCTGTGGTAGCAGCACTTAAATGAGGGTTTCCTTTTTGCCGGCTCAATTTCTCTCTCTCTGTTCCTTTCTCTCCCTCTGTCTCCAGTCCTTCTTTAAAGGAAGGGGTGTTTAATTGCTATATCTTCGGCATTCAGACTATGTTCAAAATGTAGAATCACCTTCGGTAAGGTAGGGTTTGGTGAAAAGAGGGAGGAGACAATGAGAATTAACAGAAGTCGGACAAGGAAACCATGGCAGGGATACCGGAGAGAGAGGGCACAGCTCTTGAGTAACCTTGGTAGAAACAAACTGCACCATATATGAACTATATAGAAACAATTCCGCATGACTTGGTAAATTATACAATTAAAGGTACCCAAAGAGGGGCAATTACTATAATATGTAACTCCAAGTTTCCTTTCTTAGAACATTATAGGAATGATTCGTTAGCTCCCCATCCTGGAAAGTTTTGAACAACAAGAAGGTTATATAGGAAATAAGTTATAAAATTCTCCAAGCGTAGTATATTAACAACATTGTTTAATTATTTGTCCAATTGATGTATAAAATAGAGTTGTAATTTGTGGGTAATCTGAACACTAAATTAAGCCTCGAAGATAAGTGTCTGCATTTCTTCTTCTTGTACTTTTTTAAGAAATTTCACCAGCCATGTTTTGATCACCCATTATACAATGGGAACACACAGAAGTAATAAAGCAGGCAGGAATAGATCCATTACTCAAGGTCCTCTGTTTTTTCCCTCACCCCTTTAAGGCCAGGGTTTCCAAATTAATATTTGAATCAGCAAAACTGTGCATATTTCTCTTCTCCTATCTTAGCTCTATTCTTTTGAGCTAAGATAAAGCAATTCCAGCAATCCTGTCATCTATCTGTGTAGGTATGTAGATTCATCTAGGACCTGCATGTAGGTAATGATGGCATAGTTTATGGTGACCATTTAAACCAGGAATATTCAATAAAACTTCGATCCCTGAGGCAAGTACACTGCTCTGTCAGCTAACAAGGTGACTTTCTTTCATGCTTTCTTTCCTTTTGAAGCTGGATTCCTCACCATGCCCTACCCTCTCTGTGCCTCTGAATTAAGCAGAAATTGACTCTCATTTTTAAAGTTCTATCAGCACATCACAAGGGAGTTAAAAGGCTTTTTTTAAATAAGGAAAGTATGTAATGAAAGATGAAAAGATAAGCTTAAGATAAGACTCAACCAATCTCTAAGTTTTTTCCTTAAATGCAATATAATGCTGATCTTACAAGATGACACTCTTCCCCCCAAAACATAATGCTCAGTGAAAAAGAATTTATGTTAACATTTTAGACAGAAATCTTTTTCTCCTAAGATTTTTGATAATGCAGTGCATATTTCCCACATTATACTACTTAATATTTAAAACAACACTTGATACAATACAATTTGATCTTTAAATTCATGAAGTGTGCTGTTCTTCTTTAAATATTATATTCTCAAAGCTTTTCCAGTTTGAACTCATATCAGAAGTGAACCAAATGGC
Organism: Lipotes vexillifer; assembly: GCF_000442215.2. Lineage (NCBI taxonomy): Eukaryota > Metazoa > Chordata > Mammalia > Artiodactyla > Lipotidae > Lipotes > Lipotes vexillifer. The sequence goes on from NW_006795011.1 coordinate 199,962, forward strand.
TGTATCTATGAGAACATTTAAATTAAACCATAATAGTAATATAGTTACTTCAATTCTATATACTGATCAACACTCATAAAAATCTTTATACCAGAGCATCTATCAACATGATAGCGGATTATCAGAGCTTAAGTGGGATATTGATAATCTATAATTTAGGGCAAAACTGATTAAATGTTTGAAGATATAATAATCTTATTGTATAAGAGTCACATTCATCAAGTGCTTAATTATGCATAACACCACGCAAATTCTGTACAAAAGAGAACTTGATCTTAATAAAAGAATCATCCAGATAGTAGAAAATGATCTTGCATTCTGATTGTATGAAGTTATAGAAGGGAAAAGAAACTCGGAAGCAAAATAGAATAGGCTTATTTGGAATGAGTATATCCATAAACTACAGATGCGAGGAAAAAATTCCCCTTTACCTCTATGGGATTTACTTGTACTTTGCATTGATAAGAATAATTCCACTGATAACCTGCAATCTAATTGGCCACATGGTCCCTTTTGGCACTAGTGTTTGTCTCTCAGAGTTCTAAGTTAAATCACATACCGGGGCCATCTCGGGCTCTGAGAATATTTTGGTGTCTTAAAATGTATGGTTCAATCATTTCTGGGGGGAAAAAAAATAAGGTTTCATTTATTTTGAATTGGTTCTCAGGATTGGGGGAGAAGCAAAACTTTGGTTCAGCTACAAATTAGATTATTTTCAGATTGCAACAAATTAGAGCCACCTGTTATGGTTTCTAATTCACAGTTCAGGCTTGGTATTTAATACACAAGGACATTTTGGAGAAAAATTCTGATTGTGACTTTAAAGCATATTTCCAGGTCTCTACTGAGCATTCTCCCATGTAAGTGGACTGTGCTGATGTGTTTGACTAAGAGTTATGGTTGGAATCGTTCTGAGATCCATTCTGCTGCTGTGCAAATAGATGGAGCTTAGGTGTCTCCATGTTCCACTAAATATTGCTAGTAAAGTTCCTTGTGTTATTAACATATCATAAAATAGTATTTGCTTTCAAGTCACGATTCAAGAAACGTAAAAACTGCACTCCTTCAGATTTAACTGACCACAGGTTGCGTCCACACTGATAACATCTGAATTACAGAGGAGTTTAGAAGAAATGCTGCTTTTCCACTCTACTGCAGGTCCCTAATAGATTATTAAAGGAAATGGATATGAACGATGTGTTGTGAGCCCTGTTGTAATAATGTCCTTGAGTGCATGCCATGGAACTACTTTATAAGTAAGGTCATTATAGAATAAGGTTCCTTTGGTGACTTAGTAATTAAATGTTCCAGCTGGTGTCCAAAATAAATATGTCCCATTTCCGATCTCTGTTTAATGGAATTACATCACGTTTCCCTAGTCCTTGGCCTCTGAAATTTCTGTTCCTTTTACAAAAATCTTCTACACATATCTTGTTCAGTTTTTTAAGCCTTTTCCTCACGGATAGTAAACGCATTTATTTCAACCTAGATCTGATACAGCGATCACAAATATTAAAATGTGTGTCATCTAAATTAATAACGTTGCACTGTACCACGTTTTTAATGTATTAAACTTGATCCCTTTAAAAGTAGTTGACTTATGTCAAGTTATGTTCACCAAAATTCTTCTTTTTAAAAATATTTTACTGAGGTATAGCTGACTTACAATGTTGTGTTAATTTCTGTACAGCAAAGTGATTCAGTTATACATATATGTATTCTTTTTCATCACCAAAATTCTTTTTATTGTTATTCATCATGCGGTTCATGCATCACTCTACTATATCATCATATATTAACTTTGCTTTTTAGACCACATTAATAAATTACTTTAGGTGTAGTACTTTATTTGAGCACCAAAAATTAAAGGGAAGCAAAACCAACTACAGAGTCAGCATCCCTTTTCCCAAAGAGAAGTGCGAGGTTCACAGTCTCCCCAGCTCCCCACGCCAGACCCGAAGCTCTGGTTTCAGCACCTTCTGATGCAAACCTCAGAACCCATTGGTGACATGTAAGTCCTTTTCTTCCTAAGAAGGGGATGCAAAGCAGGGAGGATGAGATGTGTCCTTTAGGCCACTCTCTCTCTCGTACCCCAATGCCAGAAGTCTGCTGTATTGAAAAATTCTTGTTGTGGTTAAATTGTACGATCTTTCTCGGTGCAGTTTATGCCAAAGAGCATCCCCGCTCTGCTAAAGCGTTGAACGTGCCCACTTCAAATTTGCGACGATTTGCCCTCTCCGGGTTTAAGCACAGGCCTGAAGATGGGACATTTCAGTCACATGCGTTATATAAACTTTCCGAGAGTCAGTAAGGGACAGACAGTCTTTCCTTCCCTCTCGCCCATAACAAGTTGGGAGGAATTTTTGCTTCAGCTTGTACAGCTCCAGTGCGGTGTTCTTTGAAACAGAACTTATCACTTTTACTCCTATGAGGGAGCAAAGATGTGATAAGATAAAAGAAATGAAGCTTCAAGTTATCTTTCTAATCCTCATACCTGGGATTACTTTCAAAGAGTGTGTGCTGTCATCTCAGGAGAAATTCCTCTTCCCTTGGACTACAGCAGTTCTGGTAAAGTGTTTTAGAAAACATGGTATATTGTTTGTGAAGATAACAAAAAGTATCCATCTTTTGAGAGTCACGTAAAATAATATATCAAATATATTTATTTATCCTTTTAGCCTGTTCTAGACCCCTGCTCCCTTCCCAAAGCCAAAGTGTCAAAGGAGAACAAAGAAATCTTCCTTCTCTGTGCTCAAAAGATGGTCTGAGGTGGGCTTTCATCATAGTTTTCAGACTCCAATCCAAGCTTTATTTTCTCTGTCCATAAGTGATTACCAGTACAAGTGCAACTCTCCCATAAGAAAGGCCATCAGCTAATCATTGATCCCATTAAGCATGTTTTTTTAAGCTTATCTTGCCTTAAAGTACTGTATAGAAAGAAATGAACACGTAGGCTATCTGCAACCTATATATTTCAGACAAAAATCAGTTTTACCATGCAACAAAGTGGTATCCAAAGGATTAAAATTATATACTAGTTTACTGCTCTTAAAAGGAGGAAGGTTTGATATAAATATCATACCACTCTAAGTAGCAATAGAGAAAAAAAGCAACAGTTAAAAAAAACAGAAACAAAACTTAATATTTCCTCAAAAACAAGCAATCAGAGGCAGAGTTATTAAGAGTTTCAAGGACGGAGCATGTGTGTCTTTCAACTCTGAAAAGAATAAAAGAAACTAACAGCTGGAGCACAGTTCTGTTCTAATCAACAGAAGGACACATGTAGGAAGTTAAAGTAGGGTTTTCATTTCTGGGAACACACATTTATGTTATTGCAAACTTTTTTTTTTTTAAGTTTAAATCTACATTCTGCCAACTTGCCTCACAATTTCTAGATTTAACTGAAAGCTTCGGAGGAGCTGAGTAAGAATCAAACATCTAAATAAAGATTTCCCCTAATCTTCCCAGGTTTCCATAGAAAAATAAAAGGAAAAATGCTGCTTGTTTCTATTAGAAATAATTAGAAGACCATCCCATCTTCTGAGGAGGTGGTTTGTTACTTGTGAGTTAAATGTACCTTTATTTTTTATGATAACAGCTATCTGCAATACCTTTGCTAGTAATTTAAATTATACTTTATTTCAAATAAAGCCTGAAATTTAACTTGCTACATCATAACCAAACAGAATTGATTCTGTCAAATATAATTTAGAGATATTAATGTGTTTGCTAGTGCTTTGTTTAGGCTTTATTTTACTACATTATCCAGTGCTGATTTCACGTTAATTGTTAATTCATCTTACCCCTGGATGTGGGATTTTAAAAATTACACCTCAGTTGATACATAGATCTTGAACCAAGAATGTAAGAATGCTTCTAAACTCTAAATGTTTTCCTTTATAGCACTTCCAGAGAAGTGCATTGCATTACTCAAATTATATATATATGGAGAAATATGCATAGGAACTTTTCAAATTTAAGATTAACCAAATTACCTTAAAAATGACTTACAGATAAGTGGAGGGGGAAAAACTGAATTATCTAAGATGTATTACTTTCCATTCAGTAAATATTAAGTAGTTCTTACCACCTGCCGTGGACAGAAGGAGAAAGAGTGAGATGACCCCTGACCTTAGGACGCGGCTTCACATCAGTAAGGAACAGTGACCCTCATGAGTTATATACACATAAAAGGAAACGCTCCTCAAAATGAATTGCTAAGGTAGCAAGTGCTTGGAAGAGTAGAGTAGGATCCGTTCATGCTGGGCCTTATCAGTCAAGAGAGACCTGGAAAATGTGAGCTGGCCATGAAATGACGAGTGACGTGGGCCATGTGTCGCCAGTTGGGTTCTCTGGGAGCAGATGCTGAGATGGAGCTGGGATTCAAGATGTGTATTAGGAATGAGTGTATGTGAAGGAAGGGCAGGGCAGAGTCCGGACTGGGCAGAGAGAGAAGTTGAACTAGGAAATAGCGGCAAAGCCTCTGCCAGCCCAGCAGGAAGCCTGCAGCCAGTCTTCCCCGTAAGAGGATCCTGAATCGGCCAAAATGGACCTTTTGACCCTTTCTCGGTTGGTCATCAGAAATGGGAGAGCTTACTTTGGGCCAGGTGGTCTTCCGCAGCTGAGGTTGACCTATCCTGAAGCTGCTGGACCCGGAAGCTGTCTGTTGATGCCCTGCCCTCAATTTAGGTAAAGACTGGGCACACAGTCCCTACTTAAAGGGAGATGTGGGCTGTACGTCTTCTCATCTACCATAGCTTTCCTTGTGTGAGAAAGAGACAAGCAAAATATTGAAGGAGAGAATCAGCAAGATTATGTTCGAGGGTCAGAGTCACTATAAGGACCTCCTGGAGTTGAGGGCCACTGCTGATGACATTGAAAAGATAGGAGGGCATATTCTGTGAGGGAGCTCTTGAGTGCCAGTGTGAGAATTTTGTCTTCATATAGGGGAAGACGTGTAAACTAAGCAAGAGGGTGCTGCTTTCTCTCTCTTTCTAAAAGCAGCACTTTGGAAAGATGCCATGTGTCCTTTTACAGGCTGTGTGTCTATTAGGGAAATATGGGGAGATGGGGGAAGCAAGATGCTAATTCTCTTTAAAATGATTCCTGGGTGTAGCTATCAACAGCAGCATCTTAAGAGCAAAGCCATCCCAAATCAGAGAAGCACTTCTGCAAAATATGTTTCTTCAACAGATGGGTTTGTGCAAAAGAGACCTTCAACTAAACAAATGATTAAAAACAGTTAACAAATGTTCACATCTGGTTGGCAGCCTATCGTTGGCACATATTTTTATCTGTTCAACTAACTGTCCATTCATTTACCAAACAGCTTCTGAACACCCACTGAGTTCTTAGGGTGAATGAGATGGGTTCCCTGTTAGGAGTAGCTCACAATGTAATCATGGTGACAAAAACAGGGAAAGATGACTTGTCGTAGAGTATTGTCAGCCCTGGAGGGAGGCAAGAAGGAGATGCTGGGAATACACAGAGAAGAGTGGGAACCCCTTTACTCTGTATCTAAGGGCTTTGTGTTCCATGATAAAGTGATAAGGAAACATTAAAAGCAGTGATACACCTGCATTTGGATTTTAGAAAGGTTACCCGGTGACAGTTGGAATATGGAACAAAGCCTGGTGAGACTAGAGGTAGGAAATCAATTATGGAAGGTATTGTAAGAGCTTAGATAGGAAAAGCTGGAAGTAATTAACGTTTATTGAGTACTTACTGTATACCCACCTCTGTTGTAAATTGTATATATGTATAAACTCACATACACATATATATGTATATTTAGATGTAGTTTAATTATCACAACAGTAAAGGTTAAAAATGAATGAATGATATTTATTTGCACTTTTGCTACAGTTATGCCAACTCCCTGTTGACTTGTAAATTGGCAAACTCAGGTGGTTAGGAACTGTGAATGACATTTATAAGTACAGCAATTTTAATATTACCGAAGAATGAAATCTTGCCATTGGCGACAACATGGATGGACCTAGATGATATTGTGCTAAGTGAAATAAGTCAGACAGAGGAAGAAAAATAGTGTATGATTTCACTTATATGTGGAATCTAAAAAACAAAACAGATGAACAAATGTAAAACAGAAACAGAGTTACAGATACAGAGAACAAACAGGTGGTTGCCAGAGGGGAAGGGGATCGAGGGAGGAGAGAGATAGGTGAGGGAGATTCAGACGTACAGACTGCCAGCTGCAAAGCAAATGGGTTAGGGTATGAAGTGTACATTGTGGGGAGTTTCGTCAGTAATTAATGTGGCATCTTTGTATGGTGACAGATGGTAACTGGACGTAGGATGGTGGTCATTTTAAAGTGTGTAGAAATATTGAGTCACTGGGTTGTGTAAGAAAAACTAACGTAGTATTGTAGGTCAACTGTACTTAAAAACAAAGAAATTCATAGAAAAAGAGATCAGATCTGAGGTTTCCAGAGGTGGGGGGGAGGGGAGGGGGAATTGGATGAAGGCCGTCAAAAGGCACAATCTTCCAGTTATAAGATAAATAAGTGCTAGTGACGTAACGTGCAACGTGGTAAATAGAATTAACGCTGCTGTTACATACGAAAGCTGTAAAGAGAGTAATCCTGAGAGTTCTCATCAAACGGGAAAATATTTTTTCTGTTTTTTAAATTGTGTATCTCTGTGAGATGATGGGTGCGCTCTAACTTGTTGTGGTCATTATTTCGTAATGTATGGAAGTCAAATCACTGTTGTACTCCTTAAACGTATACAGTGCCGTCTATCAGTTACACCAAAATAAAACTGGAAGAAGAAAAGTAAGTATAGCAATTTTAAAAGAGCAGGTGACAATCATTATATATGATAATGACAGTCATTATATATGATTACTTATACAGTGATATTTATTTGACCAAGCAAATCCTTGAAATCATACAGTATTTTAGAAAAAAAAAATTAAGTGGACCTCTTTGAAGAATAAGGATCACTAAGACAGTTGATCAGGAAATGGTTTAAGAAGTAAAAATTAATTATCCTGTTTTTTTCAATGTACTTCTGTTTTATTGGGCAGCATTTAATTAAGCTGTACAGATCATATCCTACACACCTGCATGTATGTACTCCAAAATGTTGGGGAAGGATACAAAGAAGATAGAAAGATACAAGGCCATAGCATGCCTTCCACCTCAGCATGCTTGTGCAATAATACATAGAGCGGTTATGTACTTAGTGAAGGGGAAAAGAAAAAATAGCCTAAGAAAAATAGCTTTAAAATACAGAGATACTCACTAACGTAGTCCAAACCAGTATCCAGCTTGCTGTGTATGTGTGTGTGCATGTGTGCATGTTTTCGGTCTTGGTTGTAATCCTTGGAAGAGAGAGATTCAAAGGAAGGAGGGATCAAAGAAAGAACACAAAATATATTAATACTTGTAGAGAATCTAAACATACCCACTCATCCCGTCACCGATCCCTTCATTGCATTTGTCCCTAACATTATACTGATGTATGTATGTATGTATCTGTATATGTATCTGTATATGTATCTGTATCTGTATATGTATCTGTATCTGTATCTGTATCTGTATCTGTATATGTACCTGTATCTGTATCTGTATCTGTATATGTATCTGTATATGTATCTGTATCTGTATGTATGTATTTTCAGTTAATTTGTAAATATGGATATTTGCTGTCCCTCTTCCACCCATTAGAAAGCAAGTTCCGTGAGGCTGAGTTTTGCCATGTTCAAGACTGTGTCCTGCAGTTCTGAAAATAGTGTCTGGCACATGCTAGATAACCAGTATTCATCGAATGCTGAAAGAATGAGATGCACATATTATCTCATTTTATCTTATATTCAGGAAGATAAACAGTCTTTTTCTTACTTACCCCTGATTAGACTGAGGTTCAGCAAGGTCGAATGACTCGCTCAAGATCTCTGAACGATGGAGCCAGTTTGTGAAACCACGTTCAAAAGCCCATGTCCCTTGTGTCCTAAAAGCACGGCCTTCTAAGATGTGAAACAGTCACGTCCCATCGGACTTTTCTGAAAATGATGTGATTTTGTATGATGACGAAACATTCAGCAGAGTCATGGTGTGCCAGCTGAAAAGTCTCGAAAGATCAGTTTATGGTTTACAGCGTCTTTATTTTTACAAAAACCTCTCAAAAATTAATTGGCACCGTGCATTTTTTTCATTTTGTGACAAGTGATAGTGCAGATAAATTAAAAAGTTGTAATACGTATATCTGCAGCAGACTTTTTATCATATTTATAATTGTAGAAAACAGTGGATTTTGAATTTGCATAAAGTCAATGTTGTCTATTACCATTTTTGTGATAAAACCTGAGTGGTAAGAAGCAGAGATCAGAGGATTTTTTTATGGTGATTGTTTTTGACATGCTGGGCAAGTCATTTTATTAATTATCCCTTTTCATGACTGGCACCAAAGCGAAAATACTTGACTGGTGTCTCTTGGATGTTAGAGAACAAACAAGGCGCCTATGAACTGAATAGAGGCTGATGAGTTAAGTTATGAGCGCTTTCGATAAAATCACAAAAACAGATGCCCAGATGCACCTGTATATGATCATCTTATTTTTTTACCAAACTTCTGACTTGGTAGTGATCACGTAAGATGGATAGACCTTAGGTCCATGGGTCTGTATAAGAAGGCAGCTCTGGGGAATCAATAGGATGAATCATGGTTAATTTATTTTACACATATAGACATGAACTGAGTTTCTGAAACCTGTCTTTCTATATTTACTTATATTTCCTCCCTGAGTTGTTGGAATCATTCCAATTTTATAGTGATCACTAGACTCATAATTTTTAAAGTCAATTCCACAGCTGTTAGTGGTGCGGCTGTTTTATTAAAATGAAGCAGAAGAGAGAAAACTGGTGAATGTGTACAACGAAGAGGCTTCATCTACGCCTCCTCGTTGTTCTAATAAAAGAAAGGATGTATCCTCATTTACACGATGTCTAATGTCTCACGAGTAATTGCACACAGCCACCAAGAATATTTGATTCCATTAGTTTACCTTATGCAGCTGTCTTTCTACAGATCTTTTAAAATTATTATCCACTAATTCTGGTAGAGCTTCTCTGCCTTTATTAAGGGCTTATTTAGTTTTTCCTTTTCACTGAAAGCACCCTGGTCACGTGGGCACGCGTGCGCGCACATGCATTACATCTTCTCTTCCTCCTCCGTCCTGTTCTCTTCCTCTCTTGCTCATCATCAGAGGTTGATTGCATCTAGGGTTTCTCCCTGGGATATTTTGCTAATTTACAAATTATTTTTGGTATCTGCCATGCCCAACACTGTAATCGGTTAACACCTACAGCCTAAGCTTTGTTGTGTTTACAAACATGTTTCTACCTGCCTTGTATTACAGAGTACTTGTTAATTTTATTGGATATCGTTTTTAAACATTCTATTAAATATGATTTTTTGAAACTAAGAAATTCTCTTTTCCTCTCTTTTTTTCTTTTCTTTTTTTTGCGGTACGCGGGCCTCTTACTGCTGTGGCCTCTCCCGTTGCGGAGCACAGGCTCCGGACCGGGGCACGAACCCGTGTCCCCTGCATCGGCACGCGGACTCTCAACCACTGTGCCACCAGGGAAGCCCTTTCTTTTCTTGGAATGGCACTTGCAAGGTGACCCCAGTTTTGCTCAGAAAATTGGATTCATTGCACTCCCTACCTAATTTCTGCTAACATCTTCACCGAAGAGATATCTGTCTTCCCCCTCCCGCCCATGGTTAAGAATGTTGGAATCTCAATGCATCTTTTAGTTGTTGCTTCTGTTTCATTTGAACCTGATGCATAATTTGGTGACAGGGCTTGGCCATTTGAAGCATCACAGGAATTGACATCGTACAGGTCCCTTCAAGATCACTTGTCACTTCACCTCTTTGAGACCCAGTTTCTTCATCTGTAAAATGCAGATAATAAAATTACCTCCAAGACTTGTTATGAGCGCTGAAGGAAGTGATTGTGGAAAAGAACTAATATTGAGCCTGGTCTGTGGCTAATATTAGTCCTTACTATTTTTCTGTATGATTGCTGGGGTCTATAATTTTTCAGAAACAAAAATAATTTTCACCAAAAATCGTAGTTTGGCACTCAAGGTATTTGTAAAAATTCAGATTATTCTGCTGGATTGAAAGAGTGAATAGTCATTTTTTTTCCTGAAATCGTCATGAGTGATGTCAGAGATATGAGTTTCTATTTCAGTAAACGATGATGCTAATTATTTATATTTTCCACACCTTACCAACTTACCTTCCCAAGTCAAAGAAGTATATACTTCAAAAGTGATTGTTTTATCTGGTTTACTTTGTAACTGCAATATCTTTACTTCCATTTGACCATAATAATTAGAAAGGGGCATTATGCGGTAGAGGTGATAGAGGGAACCAAAAAACCGTTGACTCCGTATTCCTGATCTGCCGATGATGGGGCTGTAAAAGAGCTGAAAACACAAAACAGAACAATATAGTATGTTTAACTATCCCTTGAGCCCTAAAAGAGCTCAGTCCTTCCAGATGAGGTACAGTAGTGTGTCTTTCATCCCCCTCTCGCATTTTCTTCCAGAAGCACACAAATCTATGCCTTAGCTCCAGGGAGAGGAGCTTTCCTCAAGCTGCCAATACTGCACAGCTGTCGGCTCCAATACATTTCTCCACCTGTTTTAGAGAGAGAATTCTGTGCGTTTCTGGGATATGTGAGTGTGTAGTTTTCAAAATTCCTTTCAAGACAGCTTTACAAGCCCCTCAACTATGCATAAACCCACAGACAGTTTCCCCCTCCAAGTTTACAAGAGCCTGGTCTCTGAGCTATGGGATAGGGAATCAGGTGCCATATCCTGTGTGCGTGTGTGTGTGTGTGTGTGTGTGTGTGTGTGTGTGTGTGTGTTACCTTGAACCTATTAAATTGGTACTATAGAACTGAAATTCAGATGTAAATCACTGAATCAGAAAGATGTAAATCATTGAATCAGAAAGTTTTCTATGCATTTTCTTTATTTGATTATTAGTGATTTCCCTATGGTGATATATCTCACAGTGACTTTTAGTATAGTATGTTTTTATCTGTCTTATATCTTATATGTTTATTTTGGAATGCTAAAAGTGAAATTAATTTACACAGTAATTCCCAATCCAGTTTTTAAAAAATGGCATCTATTTCCTTTGCTTCCTCTGTCTTTAAAGACTAAGATCAGGCAGCGGTTTATAATTTTAGTAAATGTTCTGCATTGGATCGACTCTGGACTGGATTGCATGGCAGCATGGCCCTAGGACCCATGAATAGCGAAGCAACAGACTCATTTATAGATTAGCATCACCATAACATAGGTGGCAATAAATACAGCAACTGGGGGAGACGGAGTCAGCTTAGGTTTGATAGGCATCTAAACTTATGCCGGTGTGACCACTTCCCCTAAAAATTTTATGCCTGAAACTACCAAGAATCACCTGCTCTCTCTAAGCTGCCGCCAACAGTTTTTCTGTCTAGTTTCATTCATTTAGCCACAATAACCTTCACTCTGCTTCAAGGCTGCCCTGAGGCATCCTCTATCCAGCTTGTGTCAGGTTGTCTTGATGCAGTTCTAAGCGTGAAGTCTTGCAGCCTCCTGGAAGCTTGGCGAAGACAGCCGCAGGTTATTATATGAAACGGACACAGCAATACCTGTAGTAAGTGTTCACATTCCGTCCCTTCTCCAAAAGCGTGTGTGCCCTAGGCAAGAACCCAATTTGCCCCCCCTAGGGCTGCTAGCTTTGAACAAGTCCTTTTTTCCCTCTATGTTTGAGTCGGAATGTGGTTGGCACCATAGAATCTGCAATAACATTGCACCTCTTGGGAGATAATATGCCCTTATTAAAAACTTGTACAATCTGTAACTATTGTAAGTCAGTCAGATTTCTTCCTTAAATAAAATCGTCGTATTGGATTGAGGCTGAAGTCAAAGTTTCATTTTGCCCACAGTTTAGTGAGTGCGTTACGTGGAGAGCAAAGATGTTGCACATTTAATTCTTTATTTCGAGCTAGCATGGTTACTAAGCACCAAGGTTTCAGAACTATCTGAAATTCAAGATGCTATATAAAATGTATTCTCTTTAATGAGCTCTGCATTCCATCCACTGTTGAACTATACATCAATTACATGCCCCTTCCTTTCAACATTCAAACTGTTTAGCTCCCACTAATAGGTACATTAAAAAGAATCTTGCTACAAATATGAACTCAGGCATCATAGCTATATGCATTTCTGCCTATGCTCACACTTTTTTAAAGGCTCCTAAGAGAAATCTTCACAAAGATAAACTGTAACCCTTTTTGTGCAGGGTCTGCTAATGGAGACAGACATGACGTGCATTTTTTTCTGTATGTAACTGAACCACAGCATCAGGATGATATCGACTAGGGAAAAAATAGCGAGAGTTGGAATAATTGCTGTATCATAATGGGCGTAGGCTATTGATGAATTGTTTCACTTCCTGTATGTCTTTGAGTGCTTCTGTTGAAAAAGTGTGAAAATAACCCTTAAAATTCTTGAATTTTAATCATAGTGCTGTAACAGTGCTTTGAAAACAGTGATGACTGTTGTTAAATACAGAGTGGGCTAAATGAAGTTTGAAGTATGACAAAGATAATTTAAACTCAGAGAAACAGCACTCTTAGACGAAGGATTTAGAAGGTGTGTTTTTCATTTCCTTGTGTTTCGAATGACTTTTTTCTCTTTGTTAAAAAGACTGTTCTGGCTCTTTATTAAGAAGGAGAAAGGCATTTGAATTCCAGAGTAAAATTCACCTGAATGTTTTCTATTAAGAAAGAAAGAGAGAGAAGGAAACGGAGAGAAAGAAAATCATTCTGTTAAAGAGACACTTAAAAAATGCTCACTACTTGTATTCTTAGTAGAGGACTCTAAAATGGCCTTGCTTTGTTTTATTTTTAACATATTCTTGAAAAATACATTTTTCTAAATAGGTTTAATAATGAGCAGTCCTTACAAAGTCAATATGAATTGTGTGTTACCTTCTCGGTAGTACGTCTTGAGAAAAGAAGTATTTAGGTGAATAATAATACTCATAGTTAATCACAGAAAAAATATATTTTGTTTTTGGTTTGCTTCAAATGTTAAGTTTGAAAGCAGTGTCTGAACATTCTCATCTTTTCAAATAGATTAGGAACAGGTTTTACCTACGTTTTCCTAACATACGTACAGTGTGTTGGTTAACTTTTGTGGGCAATAAACAGAGAAGAAATATTCTGTATTTTCTGGGTAAAAGTAAACATCTTTTTATGCAGATTATCACAAAATTATATCAGCTGTACACCTATATTGAAATATAACCCATAACAACGTGAAAAAAGATTCATACTGAATTTTTTCACGCGGAAGCGCTGATACTTAGAAGGCTTATAGCCCGTGTCACTTTTAAACAAAAATTTTCCTTTGGGTATTTCTAAGTGGATTCATGCATACTCATTGTCTCTCACACACACACTTCTGCATAATTTTTCTCTATTGTAGAGCTTATTGGTTTAGATAAATGTTTTACAAAAATGATAAAAGGTAATTTTTAAGATTCTTAGTGGCATGAAACTATTTAGATTTCACTTCCATAAAAATCATACAAAAACTTACATAATAGAACAAAATATGTAAATTAAATCAGTCTATGTGCTTATTACTAAAATACTGATTTTTTTTTCCTCTATATTTTAGCACATTGGTGTGGGATATTGTATTTTGGATTTGGTACTTTTTTAGATACGGCACATTATTTTTTACAGAAGTTGTATTTTGCGATTTGAAGGTCTTTTACAGTATGAATATGTATGAGACAGCTATACATGTTAGTAAATCTGCCAGTAACATGCATCATATTAAATGAGTTTATTCCATAAATGGTAGAATTTTAGTTCTCTTAGATTTTAAAATAAATCCAGATATAGTGATTAACACTAAATTTCCTTTCAATTTTTATATATATATATATATATATATATATATAATGTATTTATATATACACATACACTCATACACACACGTATATAGCCATACTGTTATTTTCATTAAAAAATTGACAGTTGTTATACAAGTAACTCATAAAGCATATAGGCTAATGATTTCCCTTCATTCTGCATAAATTAACTATGCAATTTTGCTATATAAACATAACCTTCAGTGTAATTTGATACCCTTTCAAATGGTTTCTGCGCTCAAAAAATAAAGTTTTGAATTATATCATGTATGTTACTAATATTGGCTTCCCTGCAAGGTTGAATAAACAGAAAATAAAATGAAAACATCTGCAGAAAGTGATCCCAGTATGAAATATTGCCATAACATTTCATTCCAACCAGAATCACTGCTTACTTTCAATATTAAGACCCGCAGTAGGTAAGACCAGCTGGCTGAAAATTAAAAGCTAATCTATGGAAAATTGTGGCCAAGGGATGTGTTGTCTACATTTTAACATTTGTTAAATAAATAATGAAATGTAAGAAAGAAACGGAGCCCTTTCAGAAATCCCTGCGACCAGGAGGTGGCTGCTCTCACAGCTGTGCTGTTTTGACTGTCCCTGGCCTTAGCTGATGTCCACCCATACTCGTCATTGTTGTAAAGACCTTGGAGATTGCTTTAGCAGGAAAGTTGATTTGATATTACCCAGTTCTGTGTGTTTTGTAAAGTGCTACTCATTTTGGCTTTTTGGACTTCTTTTTTTCACAACAAAACTACTGTAAGACCTGTTCCAATTCACGTCACAATTTGATGAATTACCTTCTCAGGATTTCATTATAAATGTGTTTTCAAGGGCTACTGCAGAGACTGAGGTGTTTTGAAATAACAAATAGGTACAGTTGAGAAGCTGCACATCTAAATGACTTGGGGTCTCAGTGTTCCAGGGAGCGGTTTCTCCAGTTCCTCAGAGTGTCTGCTTTATTAATATTAGGCGGGGTAATTTTATTATCAACATGAAGCACAGTGCTTTGGCACTGGAGACGAATTCCGCCTCGGGTGTATGATGGGCCTGAGCAACATGGGAGCAAACCACAGAGCTCAGTGAAGCCTGGTTTGTGATTAACAGCAATCAGACATGACTTCTAGCGATTTGGTGAAGCGGGATGGACTACAGAGCTGTGGAACTTCATTAGTTCATAATCGTTTCTTTTAAGGATATACAGCTTCACTTTCTCTGGCAAATCCGTGAGAGAATAAATACAGAGCAGATCTGCTTACCTCTTAAAGTCAGACTTGTCAAGGTTTGTTTTATGTTCCCAATTACCCCAGTTCACTGGTTTTTCCTGGTACATGTATTTAAATGGAATCTGAAGTATAAAAATTATAGAATCATCCATCTCTACAAGACCTCAGGGTTAATCTAACCAAAGAGGACAGGTCTCTCATCCAACATCACACTGGCTGGAAGTTCTAAGACTGTTTACTACTTTGTATTAATTACCATCCAGAATTTCTCATTCTAGGGAAACATCATCACCCTTCAACTTCAAAGGTTTCTAAAACTTTTCTTTTTTGTAATGGTGTTTTAATGGAGCTCCAGCCAATTTTTCTTTCTTTTTTTTTTTTTTTTTTTTTTTGGTTTTTTTTTTTTTTTTTGGCTGCCTTGGGTTTTCGTTGCTGTGCATGGGCTTTCTTTAATTGCGGCGAGCGGGGGGCTACTCTTCATTGCGGTGCACGGGCTTCTCATTGTGGTGGCTTCTCTTGTCGTGGAGCACGGGCTCTAGGCGCGCGGGCTTCAGTAGTTGTGGCACGTGGGTTCAGTAGTTGTGGCTCCCGGGCTCTAGAGCGCAGGCTCAGTAGTTGTGGCACACGGGCTTAGTTGCTCTGTGGCATGTGGCATCTTCCCGGACCAGGGCTCGACCCTGTGTCCCCTGCGTTGGCAGGCGGATTCTTAACCACTGTGCCATCAGGGAATCCCCAGCCAATTATCAAAATAAGACTGACTTTATAAAACTAAGCAAGCAGTGTGACACGGACTTTGATTTGACTGACGTCTGGGGAAGCTTAGCTTCTGCAAACATGAATTTGTCTGTGGCACAGATAAGTCCTCTGTGTGTTGGATCTGCATATAACACACCAAATCCAGGAAACCAAGACTTGTGGTGCCATATATAGGGCTCTAACCTGGCGTCCCTCAGGCTAAGATGACAGCAACAGAAGTATCCATGATTGATAGTTTCCTTATGATTGTAGGAACTTGAGTATAGCAGATTGTAAAGGAGTTGGCGTCTCACCCTTTACCCCACTTTTTGTTTAGAAGATACGTAAAACCAGGGGTCAGGATAGAGGAGGCCGCCTTAAATTCTTGCTGAGCAAATAAAGCAACACATTAATTAATACCTTTATTTCTTGAAAAGCGTTCTGAGTAATTCATATCAAGTATCACTGTAGTTAATTTACTGGAGTTTTAGAGGCAGATGTATATTCATCGTTTTTTTAAGTGAAAATCCAGGATTCTTTACTCACAGTCCGAAGTACTCTTTCTTTTCATCATGTCAATTTGTCTTTTCTAAGGAAGTTCAAAATTATTTCAATCTTGATGATGATTGTGAAAAAAGCCACTTATAAGTGATAGTTCCTATTCTTGGACTTATTGGAGATTAATGATATTTTAAAACAAATATTGGCTTGTGTTTTATATACTGGAGTCTGGTTTCCATTCATTTATCCATTAAATAAATGTTTATTGAAAGATATCAGTGGACCAGGCCATATGCCAAGAGCTGGTTTACAGTGCAGAGCCCAACACACACAGACTTGCCCTCTTCCTTTCAGACAGTAGGACTGGAAGAGAGATGGTTTGGGAATTCCCTGGTGTTCCAGTGCTTTCACCGCCCTGGCCCAGGTTCAATCCCTGGTTGGGGAACGAAGGTCCCGCAAGCCACGTGGCATGGCAAAAAAAAAAGAAGAAGGGAGATGGGTTAAAAGGATGAGTCAGAAACTAGGATGCATCCTTTGCCGTAGAAGGATGGTGAAGAACTAAGTTATTCAGTGCTATTTCGATGTCCTGAAACAGTAAATTATCTACTTTTATCATGACGCATGATCTTTGCCGTAATAATTTTGAGTATCTAGAGCACATCTAAAATAGAGGTTTTATTGAAAAATTACAAAAAGGTATGACAGAATAAAATTTTAGATGAAAAAAAATGACCAAATTCCAACATTTTCAGTTATCATATAGCTTTAATTGATCGCTGATACTATATGTTATCCAAATGATCGCAGACCACATCTCTCTACCTGGGGACATGAAACTTGGTTTGATTCCAAAATTTCTCATTTTTTATTATGGCTTTGCCTACTGTAGCAGACTTACAATTTTTTTATCTTATCCCAGGGGCTAAGCAAGCTCTATTAAGTGGAAGAGCTCTATCAGCAAGTTGTATCGCATTTCATTTGTAATCTTACGGTTAGTCAACTATTTAAGAATGACAGAGTTTAAAGACAAAAGACTCATCAAAATGATATGCTTAGATGCCTGTTTCACAAACCATTGCGACATATGTGAATAATAAGAACAACTCTCTTCTTAACAATTAAACATAGTATTTATCTGTTGTAAGAATCAATAGTCGTTCCTAATCAAGGTAATTTTTAGATACATATAAAGTTATCGCTGTTAAGCCCAATATTGTTAAACCCTCAACAATAGAATATTTTTCGTCTTTAAACAAAGGTAACACATACATTCTGTAATTACACAAAAGTAGCTGAAAATAGAATGTTCGTATGAGTTATTATTATGTCAGATTTGGCTTCTGTGAGTTTCATCAGATTCTGTACTGAAAGATTCTGTTACTGAAACATTTTTAACCCTGTGTAGCCTTATTAAAACAGATACCAGTATAAAGCAAAGTCTAAAGAGTCTAAATAGGTTTTTTAAAGTTTAAGGACAGATTAAGGAATACATTGGCCAGTTAAAATATTTAGGCTGGACCCAAATGTAAGCAAAGTATTAACTCATATTCCTAATATATACCAGCTCGAACATACCCTTTTATATTCATAGACCCCTCCCAGAGTTACAGCTTTGTGAAATCAAAGTTCTGTAAAGCTAGAGAAGTGACTACTTTTTTACTTGACCTATAGTTGACTTGCAGTGTTATATTAATTCAGGTGTACAACATAGTGACTTGATATTTTTATAGCTTATACTCCTTATAAAGTTATTCTAAAATACTATTGGCCACATTCCCTATGATGTACGTTACAGCCCTGTGACTTATTTTATACCTAGTAGTTTGTATCTCTCAATTCCTGTACCTATTTTGGTCCTCTCCCCAGCCCCTTCCCTCAAATAACCACTAGTTTGTTCTTTGTATCTGTGAGTCTGTTTCTGTTTTGTTGTATTTGTTTTATTTTTAAAATTTTTCACATGTAAGTGGAAACATACAGTATTTGTCTTTCTCTGTCTGACTTACCTCACCAGGTATGATGCCCTCCAGGTCCATCTGTGTTATTGCAAATGGGAAGATTTCGTCTTTTCTTATGGCTGAGCAGTGACTTTATATTCGAGTTTCTCCCTTAATATTCTGTAACTATAAACTGAGTCACTGACAATCGCACAAAGCCTGTTTACCTACTATTTCTACATTGATACTATTACTGTATACCTACCACCCTACCTTGCAGACATTAAGAATGATGTGAGAATAAAGTAATACTTACGTAATACTCTCTCTCTTTTTTTTTAAAAAAGAGAATACTTACGTAATACTCTCTCTTTTTTTTTAAACATCTTTATTGAAGTATAATTGCTTTACAATGGTGTGCTAGTTTCTGCTGTATAACAAAGTGAATCATCTATACGTATACGTATATCCCCATATCCCCTCCCTCTTGCATCTCCCTCCCTCCCACCCTCCCTATCCCACCCCTCTAGGTGGTCACAAAGCACCGAGCTGATCTCCCTGTGCTATGTCTGTCATACAGAGTGAAGTAAGTCAGAAAGAGAAAAACAAATACCGTATGCCAACACATATATACAGAATCGTAAAAAAAGAAAAAGAAAAAGAAAAAGAAAAAGAAAAAAATGGTTCTATTGAACCAAGGGGCAGGACAGGAATAATGCATTCTCTTTCCACATCTCCAGATTATCTTTTACCATTCTACAGAGACAGAAAATTCAGCACACTACAGGAAGAATAGGTCCTTAAAAACCTTTTGAAAAAGTACATTTGAATGGACTTATGTAAATATAGATGTATGCAGTTCCTTCAGAGGAAATCTATTTAATGAAATGCATTTTATTATCTAACAAACATTCAAAAATAGCCAATAATCACACAACCAGGAATGTTTGGTTGAGCCTTCAAATTTATTATTTCAAATTTATTATGTGATACCATACATAATAAATTATTCAAGACAATCACTGTGTTATTGCTCATCTATTTCAGGGATTTAAGGAAAGTTAAATGAGGCATAATGGCTTGTGTGCTAAAACATCATCTCAAACTGGCATTGCATTTCAGAGCATTTGCTCCTGGAGCCATGACATTCTGGGCCTAGATATTAAACATCCCACATATTGTATGTCTTAGTACTTAAAGATAATTTAAAATAAATTTAAAGTGTAAAACAGTGAGGTTTGGTGTAGAAGTTAAAGCATCCTTTACTATGAAAGCTGCCTAATGTCTGGAAATACCTTTGGCTTATGCACAATTTATCCACCATTTCCAAAACCACTCAATGAAAATCTGGCTGAACATCAGTGTTTAGTTTTCCCCATGCTAAATTTCAGACTCCTCATTCGGGTTCAGCTGCTGGGAGTTTGAAAGGAACATGAGATGTTTTATTGTCTGGTGTTGGAGAATGGAGGCCACAGGATTTCATGACGTGACCTGTTGAACTCTCATCCCACTAAAGGTCCACAAGTTTTCCCTCGTGGCCACAATGCACTTTCCGATGTGTATAGCTTTGTTTTTCCTTTAGTTTTAATAAAGCCAGAGCCAAATGAAAGGGTATTTTAAGGTATATTCACCTGGTAACCGCTCTAAGTGTTTTAGGTGTCTTAATAAAACAAAATTTGTACATATTCCATTTGGTAAATAAATACTTTCCCACATCAAGTCTATGATAACAGTAAAATGCTCTATACGGGTGGAAAATGTCAGTTTGCCATTGGTATGAGTGTGTTTTTAATCTTCCTGCTTTTTGCCACCTTTTTGCTTTCTGAGGTGTAACCATCTTTTCCTTAACTTTTATTCTGCTGTGTTGCTTTAATTCTTCACAAAAGACTTTTAGTATTTTGTGAACCTTCACATTTTGACCCGTAAATCATCAATCTTACAAGTTTTAATTTGGGAATAAAGATGACAAAGAGGTGAAAACTGACTTTCTGAACCAAAATTACTCTCTTAACATATATTTTTAAAGAGGAAAATTACTATGACAGGTTGATTGCAATTTAAAACATCATCTTTGGTGGATTACAAGTATTTTAAGGTTCATAATTTCCATAATCATTTTTTCTGCCTATAAAAGTGCTTCAAATTTAATTTTAAATAACATCTGTATTAATTTTTATCATTTAAATGAAAGTTTTTCTAGAGCTTGTAATTCTCTGAAGTGTTGCATATCAAACTGTGCTCTCTACAGAATTTAAATCATAAAATAAAATGTGCATGTTTTCCCCTGCAGGAATTCTATTTGAATCAAGCCCATCTTTAACTATTGTCAGAATGCACCATTAATAATTTATTAACGTTTACTGTAGTTTATACCTTACACCTTAATACACCTTAAGCTCTTTTAAATATGTATAAATTATAATTTGAATATTATTTTATTCAGCTTCTCCAGTGCTTGACTCACCTGTTACAAATTTGAATAATCTCATTGTATTGGGCATTATGGGATACTACTCACAGGAACGGAGTTTAAGTAGGCAAAACTGAACTCAAACTGTTAAGTGCATAATTATGGAGGGATGTGGCATTCTACAATTTTATGTCTACTCATTTGCTTTAATTGAAGTATGTCAGTCTTTGAAATCTTTTTGTGCTGCTAGAATGAGTAGGCAGCGTATATTTCTGTGTGATTTTAGTTTCAAATCCAGGGATTGAATACAACTTAATATATTCATTGCAATCGGTATCGACAGTAGCTTTTGCAAGGAAAGAATCTTTGGGTCAAAGTTAATTTCAAAAGGCTATAGTGTTGTCAGTTCTACAAAATTGGGAAATGGAAATGTATATTAAATGTGTGACACTTTGGCAATTCCTTAAATGGCAAATAGTTAGCTATAGAATGAGTGGGAATAACACTTCTCCCTTCTTTTGATGTGACACTCGAAGACATCAGAACACCGTCCAAACAGGGAAGCACTAAGGTTAAGTAATCATTTTTGCAGTCTGTTCCTACATTACAGAGCATACTGCTCTCCTCAGTATATTTCAAGCCTGAAGGATTTGTTGTACAGGAAATACTACAGAGTAAATATACATTGTGTGTGTATTTATTGCATCTCTCTCTCTCTGGTTTTCCATACTGTTTTTTGCATACACACTCACGCATGCACTCACTGAATTCCTTCGCATGCTTACTGCGAGTTACTTACATAATTAGGACCATCTGCTCTTATTACCAACTTAGAATTGTGGCGTTCTGTGATGCGACTGCAAATCATCAAGCAGCCTGTTAGAAGAAAAAGTATGCGCAATACTTATAAAAGATTCTCAGATATCTTGCAGAGATATGATGCAAGGCCCTGAAGAAGTAATGGATCAGTGAATTTTAATTTCAAAAAACCCTTTGATGGGCGAATGTTGTCTAACTTTTCACTTGTAAGCACTGCTTCTTACTAAAAGTAAAGAAAAGTTTAGGGGAAGCTTAAAATGTAGCTTCTCCTGTCCTAAGAAGCACATATTTAAATTTATTTTTTATATTTATTTTTGGCTGTGTTGGGTCTTCGTTTCTGTGCGAGAGCTTTCTCCACCTGCAGCGAGCGGGGGCCACTCTTGATCGCCGTGCGCGGGCCTCTCACTGCTGTGGCCTCTCCCTCTGCGGAGCACAGGCTCCGGACCCGCAGGCTCAGCGGCCATGGCTCACGGGCCCAGCCGCTCCGCGGCACGTGGGATCTTCCCGGACCGGGGCACGAACCCGTGTCCCCTGCATTGGCAGGCGGACTCTCAACCACCGCGCCACCAGGGAAGCCCCTAAGAAGTACATATTTAAAGAATAACAAGATCATGGTAGCACAGTCAAAACATCCAGTAATGAAATCATCCCTCTTACTCTTCTTAAGGCAAGACACCACTTCTCACCTGACAAGATTTTAGAATTAAATATTGAACTGCAAGCTAAGTAAATCCCTTTGTTGTTACCTTCCAAAGTAGTCATTGTTAAAAATCTGGTTGGTTATCAAAATAGCTGATTTCTGAATCTGTTTCTCTTTTAAAATGTGTAGGTTTGAAAGATGGTAGCAGGACTGTTTTTTAAACAGTTCAAGAAAATTTTAGTTTTTTACTCATTCCAGGTCTAAATACTCTTGCATACATATTTACATGTCCCATATTAAAATTTATGCATTTTCTCATAGTTCATATATATATATGTAAATGTATTTACATTATTTTATGTGTTTTTTGGTCTTCATATTGATAATGTTATATGCAAATTTAAGAAGCATTAAAAAATTATTCTTTCTGCACTTGAACGCCTACCAATCTGAGGTTTAATACCCTTTAATCACTCTGGTTGCTGTATTGCTCGTACCTCTTCCTTCTATCTATAAGGTGACCTGAAAGCTGATCATAAGAAATAGCAGTCATTCCCATTTTAAATATTTACTGATTATCGGTCTGTAAGGTAAACTTACAGAACCAAATACACGTGCAGTGAGAATCGTTCTTAGTGTCTGTGGTGTTGAAATGGCACAGGCAGGGCCAGTTTGCTGTACCACAAACTGCAGTCGGATCCCTGCCTGCCCTCTTGCAAATGCCAGACCCTAGACTGGAGTAGGTTCACTACAAAATGTAGCCGTGCCGACATTGTTCTACCACATCTATTAAACTACACAGATACCAGTAGTGTAATTTTAATGGGAAAACAAAAGTAAGTCTGATTTTTAAAAATATGTATATTATTATATATTATATATATATATATGTATCAGTATATTTTGTATCTAATATCTTTGTTCAAGAATAATAGGGCGGAAATGCTGAACTAATTTTTCATACCAGAAAGAGGGACTGACCGGCCATGTTTCTCTCCACCGTAACCATTCTGCAGTTTCCTCCTTTGTCAGTGCCGTTGATCTACCCTTTAAGGCAGTACTAATACTACCGTGGTCTTTTCCCAGGTCGGCATTCGAGATATCCCTTGGTGGTGATTTTTTTTTTTTTTAACTTCCATTGACTAGGGCTTACTATTTTCTCTAATTTTTAAATTTTTAGTTATTACAATCCTGAGCACAAATCAGGACATATTAATGTACCACGAATCGCAATAGCGCTAACCTGAAGAATGGTACTCGTTCAACGCAAATGAAGACTGACACAGGAAGTTCTCATTTTTTCCCGTTTTGTTTCCTTCAAATACTTGGAAAAATCGTGACATAAATATGAAGGCATTAAAGGAACTTAAAAAATTAATGTCAGGTAGTGAGTATATTGGTGATTAAGAAAGTAAAATGGAAGAAAATGCATCTACGTAAAACCTGCCTTTAGTCAAGTGTTTCTGCGGTTATAACTGTGAAAGCCGAATTGCTTCTCCTTATTCTTAGCATTTCCCTATGTAGTGCTTCTCTCAGTAGGAGTTATGGCCTCTAGGAAGAAAACGAGATGCGTTTTTAAGAACAGATGAAAATGAGATTGATGAATTTGGGGGAAATATGTGCTATGTAAAGTGTACGCTGCAGTTTTCTTTAAGCTTTGAAACTTTAAAAGCAATGTACAGACTCTTTCTTCCCCATCATCCTTTCCCTCTCTTTGAATGTGCCCAGTGGGCGCTGTTTGATCACAACTGGATTTTCTCACAGCTTCACCCTGTAGAACAGCTATTGAACATTACCATAAAGGCTTCTGAAAAGTCACATTTAAATTCTGTGGATAAATACTTAGCATTTCTTCTGAAATTTGATTGGACTAGATATTGGTAAAAACTTCCACTATGATTTGGACTTCTCTTTTTTTTTAATTTTTTTATTACTTTGCATTTATTTTTTGAAGACATTACTTAGGGATGAAACCCATAGTCTGTTGATAACTCTACAAGTGTCATAAGAAATGGTTAAGGATTGAACAAATACTTATGAATTTCAGAATTCATTCACTTTACAGAGATCTACTTTACAATTTTGTTTTTGAACTCTAAAAAAAGATGCTGAGTTTATAAAAGTAACAAGGAGATATTAACAGTGCAAATTATTAGAGACTAATTTTTTTTTTTTGGGGGGGGGGTTCGTGGGCCTCTCACTGTTGTGGCCTCTCCCGTTGTGGAGCACAGGCTCCGGATGCGCAGGCTCAGCGGCCATGGCTCACGGCCCCAGCCGCTCCGCGGCATGTGGGATCCTCCTGGACTGGGGCACGAACCCGTGTCCCCTGCATCGGCAGGCGGACTCTCAACCACTGCGCCACCAGGGAAGCCCTAGAGATTAAATTTTTTGAGGGAGGCAACGAATCACTTTCAAAATACATTTGCCAACTAGATAGACTTAGTCAATGCAATATAGTTACATCCATTTATTATATGAAAAGATTACAGCATATTTTTAATAGTACAAAAGATATTTCTTAAACCGTGGCTGTATTTTCATAAAGACAGGAACATGGGTTTGGCTAATTTCTGAATGTGGAAGTGGAAGAATGAATTCTTACATTTGGGAAGAAACTTGGCCATCTCTGTGTTGAAAAAATGGAAACTCTTTACTTCTCCATCTCCTTGAAGAATAACTTTTGTCTATTGACTCTTAATTAGACCTCATTTTTAAGCAAAATTTATCTTTTTGGTCTGATTTGTCATGAGTTGACATAACTTGGAATAAAGAATTTCATTAATTCAAGTATAATAGAATTTTGTCTTTGAAGGTATGTGGTTTTAAGTATATTTGCATGGGTTTAAGTATTTGTGCCTGCCTCTCTCTATATATATTTAATATATGCATGGTATAGTAGTTCTGTGTTACTGCTTAAAAAAACACAAAAATCCTGCAGAACTTAGTTTCTGTGGGCCAGGAATCTGAACGCCTAACTCTGTGATTCAGGCTCAGACTCCTCTTGAGACCGCAATCAAAGTGTTGCTTGGGGCTGCGGTCATTTTCAGGCTTGAGTAGGGGATCCTCTTCCAAGCTCTTTCGTGTGCCTGTTGACTGTCTCCAGGTACTCACTCACTCGTGGGTAGAGAGCATTTCTTGCTATGTGGGTCTCTCCATGTGGCTCATCACAATATAGTAGCTGGCTTCCTCCAGAGTGAGGACTGATTGATGAAGGGATAGAAAGAGAGAGAGAGAGAGAGAAAGAGCGCCAGTCTTTTTGCAACCTAATCTCAGAAGTGCCATCCCGTATTTCACTCATTGGAAGTGAGTGTATGAATCTAGCCCATACTCTTAAGGGAGGAGGTTCCATAAAGGCATGAATACCAGGAGGCAGGGGTCCCTGAGAGTCATCTAGAGGGCGGCTCCTCACATACGATCAAAACTTGCTGGAGATGAATTAAATTTTCAGAAACATCTTAGTAATAGTGATATAATTCAGTGAAGGGAAATCAGCCTCTGAGAGTGAGCATTCTCTCTTTGTTCTTTCTACTAATTACTGGAAACTAAGAAAATAATTCCATGTCTTTGCGCCCCAGCTGCTTTTTACATTTTTTATGTAAAAAGATGTCAGTTGTCACATATAACCTACTTTAAAATATTATGTTGTTTTTTGATATTTAATATTTGAAGAGTATTATATTTTTTCAATCATAAATTATATTTCACTATTTGAAGGAATTGTTTTATTTCTGTTTACCTGAACAATTTATTCTTATGTTATATATGCAGAGGTAGCTTAGAGATGAAACATGTCAGTGCGGAGGGAGAATGCCTTGGTTCAGATGCTTTGCCAGTTGCTAGCTGTGTACAAGGGGCTTAATGCTTGTTTTCATTTCTTCATCTGTAAAATGGAGGTGATAATAGGACTGACGTCATAGAATTGTTGTGAGGATTCTAATCCATATAAATATTTTGAATAGTGCTTATTATCGTTAAGCTCTCAGTTAAAGAATCTTTTTATTATTTGTGGAAATCACAGAAGTAATAGGTGTATCAGTAGTATTAGCAGCAGTACTTTGGGAAACAGTTTGAAATAGTAAACTGTCAGCATTCGGCTAATAAATGGACTGTTTGAGCTTAAAAAGAAATAAGACAGAGGCTCCCATACGCCTGTTGTTCTATTAATGAGTCCCTTGAAATAATTTTGACCTCTTCTCCCAGAAAATAGGATTATAAGGTACAAAAGGAAATACCACGTAAGTTATTATTTTTATGACAATTAACTGTCAATGAAAACAAAACCCAGCTTGGGTGACCAAACTCAGCCATGAGGTTTCATATATAGGAAAGAAAATTTTAAATGGAAGTACCCTACACAGGAGGCCCATCCTACGGAAAACCTGTGATGGGGAGATAATAAAACTCCTCTCTCTGGAGCTGAGTCTGTAACATCTGCGTTAGCAAACTGATACCTCAGAGGGAAAACCGAGGAAAGGAAGTTTTATTTTTTGCTTTGACGGCACTTAATGAGAAGTTGGTGGTATTTTATATGAGATCTAATAGCATTTAATTGGTTAATTTTACCCTTCAACACGAACACTGTCTTAAGTGGCTGGGGACCTCTGAGCAACCTCTAGAACTTGGCCTGGGCCGCTGTTGCTTGAAAACCATGTTTGTAACATTGCAGGTAACAAAGGGGGGTACATGCACATAAGAAATTATCTTTTAAAACCAGTGGTTTAAGTGATGTATTACTAAAGTTTGATTCATTGTGATGTCGCAAATTCTGTATCATAGCTTCCTTGTTTGGCAGTTTTTTTCATACGTATTCATGAAATCCATGAGAACGTCCTCTGGTTGTCTCAGTGGGCTGTTTACCTAAATGTCTATAGTAAGTAAAACTGTAATAATCTACGATTAAAAGAACCCCTCCAGAATTGGGGCTTTACATGGTGTCGTATGAAGTTGTGAGTCTGGAAATGCGGTTTTCGCGACCAAACCTTTTTAAATGATTCCACATCTCCACAGTGCACGCAATCATCAATTTATTCCCTATCCACGTTTAATCTAGGCCATGTTTGGATTTATTTTTGGAGTAAATCTAACACTGTTACCTGATTTTCCTCTTCTTCTCGAATCTAATTAAATACACAGAGAATATTAACTTCAGTTGATGAAGTGACTGTGTATGTATTACTGCCTAATAAACGCTAACACAAGGCCGCCAATGGTCTGAGAATTCAAATTAACGCTGCCATTAAAGCAAAGGTCTAAAGCAAGGGGATTTGTCTTCTTTCACTGAGAAATAATTGAAAGAGAGCATGGAAAAAAAGTAGTTCACAGACAAATGGGTACAATATTTACCTGAATAAAAATGGGATCAGACTCAGCATTACTTCATCGACTACCCCTAGCAACTCCTATAGCTTTAATGCTGCTGAATTGCTTGTCTCTGTGGGTGTGTTTTATAGATTTTATGTTTAAATAAGCACATAGTCATTACTGAGATACACAGAGTTGTAAATTGGTTCGTTTCATAGGTAGGAATAACTTTAGAACTGATTGTTAGCAGAGATAGTACTTCTCATCAATCGCTTTGAGAGTCTGATGGATGTAAAGTATCTCTCAGGGAAGAGAGAGGGCCTGCTATTGTCTTCGTCTTTATCAGAATCCCAACTTTTGCACGCTGCTGTAAGCACAATGCACCTTGCAGCATGACTTTCCATATTTAAAGTGTGATTATTTCTTGCTTGAGCTCTTTACAGTTCCTTTTTTTTTTTTTTTTAATCCAACTTTCCATCTGGCTAAAGACCAAGATGACTATGAAAACTTTTATAAATCAGCCTTAAGAGTTTATCATTTCAGTATATTTAAAATAATCTTCCAAAGTTAATCTAGGTTGACTAAGGCAATGTACCATCCTTATTAACTACTCCCTTGCCATCCTCTAGACTCTTGGATTCTTTGTGATATTATAACTGACACATGCAGCCAGTGATTACTTCTCTCTGGTCACCGTGCCTCTGTAATGGGCTGAGTGGATGCTCCTAGCTCTTTCCGATGCCCCTCTCACACTGATAGAACAATTAATATACCACTAAGACAGTGTCTCGAAAGCTGTGCCACAAAGTATGGTTTCGGGATGTTACGTAGAATATTTGTCCTTTGGTTATATTATGTCATCTTAAAAAGTTAGAAAAATTCCGTGGAAGAATATGAAGTATATATAATGAGATGATTTTTTCCTGAGATATGCAGAATCTGACACGTTAGAAGAAAATTATATATATTTTATATTTACTAAACTGTATCACATATATTTCAGTTGACTAAATTATTACCACTGTACCATTGACAAAACATTTCATGAATTACCTAAAAGATGATGATGATGGTGATAAGCCTGTCTGCTGCTTTGGCAGAGGGACTGAAGCACGTGTGGAAATTAAGTTCTTTTACGGTGATGATCTCAGTGCATTTAAACTGCATCTTCTTCTTTCAGATTCGGGAACTTATTCCTTTTTTTCCAAACGTATCTGAAGATATTACTTCCAGATATTTGCCATGTCACTAAGAAAATCACAATATATCAGTATTTATTTCATTCACAAACTGTAAATCCATATATCTAAGTAAGCTACAATTAACTAGGAAGAATATGCTGTTTTGTAGCACTGTTTTATCAAAGCACACACGTCCCACCCTCGTTTACTTTTAAACAGCTCTCTAAGCAGATGAAAGAGTAAAAAATGCTGTAGAAAATGAAGCTGAGGTTTGGAAAGGTGAATGCCTCCCAGAAACCCGGCCCCATTCTGCTGCTACCATTAGTACCCAGGGAGTAGGACCAGGTTGGGTAGTTTCACTCCATTAATGTGCAGGAAACTGAGGAAAGTAATCAAAACTAGAATAAATAAAATACGCTGGTCTTTCTCCATCCAGATTTCCCTTTCCCTTAGATCAAGTACATAACACTTGTGATCATCTGTCCCCCCCCACCCCCCGCCTTTTCTCTGTATCAATAAGCTCGCACTTTTATTTCAGTATATAAGCTGCAAGCTATTCTAAGTTCTGAATTAAGGCACATATTTAGAGACCTTTAACAGTAAAGTCACATAGACAAGTATTGAACATTTAGATGAAGTTCTGGCACACACAAAAAAGGAGATGCACACCTTCTAACACAAAGTAAACTAATTTGTAAGGAGAGTATTTATATTGCGGGCGAGATCTAGAAAAATGCCCTATGAGTAAGGCATACCAAATGGAAAGTAGTTGTACAGTGTTGATTATTACCAATAAAAAGATAAATGACAGATTTGTTTAATTTATTGTTATTTTACGAACTATAAAACACATATTTACAGGGTTTTCCAATGACTCACTCAGTTTTTGACCCTCCAACCCTATGTTTCTATTTTAACAAAAGATTTAATTTTGTTTTGAATTTCCTGCTCATATGGATTTCATGCTTAAATTATTCTCTTAGGAAAACTAGATGCTTAGAATACTACGTACATTTTCCCTGCTCATTATGGGGTCAGGTCAGAAGCCAGGCATTTTTCTTCCTTTTTGTTGACACAGTGGACCTACACAAACTCGGTGCACAGTGGTAGTTTTTAATGAGCGGAACCAGGAAGGAAAAAAGGGGAGGCTAAATATAAAAGAGCCTCAATGGCAAAGCAAGAAAGAGCGGTGGGGAGGGAGGGGGGAGAGAAGGGAGGGAAGAAGTGAGGGAGGGAGGAAAGAACAGCATTAGGAAATAAAATAAGCAACAGCACACAGTGGGGGAGTGAGGAGTATTGTTAAAGGCTTCAGGGTCCCTGAAAAGTCCTCACACCTTCATTACCCCCTGTTTGAATGTGTCACAGTGGTTACTTCTGTTTTGCCTTGAAAGAGGCTTCGGGGCTTCAGCCTTGTCCTGGCCCACAGCCAGGGGTTCTGTGTCTGTAGATCATCAAGGAAGGAGGTTGTAAGGCCGAGTGAGCAGTGCTGGTGGCACACGTTTTCTTGCACCCATGCTCGGTGGAGATCTGCCTGTGTCAGTGGCAAAAGGAAAAGGTGAAAATCGCAGTGGAGGATCAATGGCCTTTCATTAGAGACTTCTCAGTACTCCCTGAGCCTGGCAGATTTTCAGCACCTGCCTGTACAGGACGTTGCAGCAGAGACCTCACCTCTGGGCAGAGGCCAGTCCCCTGAGAAATGCTTTCAGAGCCTGGGGAGAATTTCCCAGTTGGGGGTCTTCAGTTAATGGAAGCCCTGGTGAGCTCCCTGCCAGGAGGGGCCAGGCACAGTAGTGCAGTCAGGACACTGATTAAGGGCATCCCTGGGCTTATTTTGATCTGGGGTTGGCCTCATCTGTGGTCTTCTCGGTAGAACACTCCAGGTTCTTATAAACAGAGATCGAGGCAACCTGAAGGACTTGACACGCGGTTACATAAACTGCCCTGAGATTGCTGAGTTACATGGGACTCTCTTTTCCTCTCCCCTGACTCTAGGGCCCCATCCTGGTTATGAATTGACAGGACACATGCCTGTTTGGGCCACTGTCCTGACCACCAGGCATCTGCCCATAGATTTTTCTAACATTCTAATTTATTAATTTGTAAATGTATTTTTTCCCTCACACCATCAAAAATATTTGTGACTTTTCAATTAATTTTTTCTGTATTCAGTATTTTATAGAGTTAATATGTGTAGCTGTTAGATTAATTACGAATGGATTTATTTTTTTAAGGCATGGCAAATGTGCTTTTGATTTGAATATATTTTTAAATCCTACTAACAGCATGATTTTGATTAACAAGAAGAAAAGGGTAATTTTAGTGTAGATGTTCAGATATAAATTTGAAACATTTCTAAAGCAAAAGTGAGTCGTCACTTAAATAACCCCATTGTAAGTGCAGAAGATTCATTTTGCACTTAAATAATCAACTAAAAGCAGCATCTGAACTTTATAATGTGCATGAAGATTGTATTTCCTGTGTTTGAATTCAATGGCAAGAATAAAAGTGGAGAAAAATATACATGGGGGAGGATTTCTAGAAACAAAATAGAGCCTTTTGGAAACAGTACACATTGTACCAATAGCGTTTTTGCAAGTGTGCTATATGTATGGACAAAATACAGAGTAATTTTAAAGATTTGAGCCAGATAGGCAAAAATGATTGATTAAAGCAAGTTTGCTGAATTGAAATAATGGCCATTACCAGTGACTGTGAAACAATGAATCTGCCTAAAGCAGTGAGTGCAATAAGGCTTTTCATAACTTTTTGTATGCATAGTAAAGACTAAATTTGTTGCAGCATCCACAGAGATTTAAATTAATTTCAGAAAGAAAATTATTACATTAATTTGTTTTCGTCGAATATAATTTAGAATTAGTTATTCAGTAAGGGTTTTCCCAGTAGCCTTTAATAAAATGATAGAGATGGGCTTATGGGGAGAGAGTCTTAATTGTTCAGCAATCCATTTCTGTTTGACTCATTTTGGAACTTAGTCATTAGTATGAAGCAGCTTCAGTAAACTGGTGTTTGTAAACTAAAGTCCCCAACTCCCAGCTCTGCTTTCGTATTATTATTACCTTTAAAGAAACACACACAATTGTTCTAGCCTACATTGTTGGAGGAACGTTCCTGTTGTTCTGGAAGCATAGCATAACGCAAAGAACTGATTTGAAATGTCATCTCCATCTGTTGAAAGGTCCAGCTCTCAGAGGCTGGTCCTGTGGGTCCCTACGATGCAAAGTGGGATCTCGGGAACTTGCAACAAGTCTTTAGTTTACCCGACTTCTGAGCAGTAAGATACTGCTTCCATAGACCGCATAGATGATAACCTTGTGCTTGAAAGAGTTAATACGCAACAGTGGGTCTGTATAAACTTGCTCAAAGGAGACTAGTACTGTAAGGACAGTCTAATTATAGTGGGGTTATATTTCAGGTTCTTCACTGAGGAGTCGCTGCTTAATTGAAGATCGGACCAACCAGATGTGCCGGGTCCTTCTGATTTATTGATGTTAGTATAAAATTTGATTAAATAATACATGTAAACTCCTTTGAAAAATATTAAGCGGTTATAGAATGATAGCATATGCTTTGTGACAGACTTTAATCCGAATTCCTCATCTCACCTGCTGAGAAGTTTGTGTCATGCGGTCATTGCTAATAGTGCCGTTAACAGAGAATTGGACACTTTGTGATCCACGCGGTCTGTGCACAGGCTGAAGGCCGCCACCGTGATCTTCTCTGTGTAGCTTCTCCCGCGACTATGGCCCTCATCCCTCCAGGATACTTCCCTGCTTGCTATCACCTCTTCTTCCGTCCTTCAACAGCAGTCTACACCCGTACGCTGCAGCGAGGTGAACAGAGCACTAGAGTTTGAGACCTTCTGGCCGCTCTTAATAAAATGTGCCAAGCCTTGGACTCGGCAGCGAATAGGCACTAAGTATTTGGTGAACGATTCAAGGATAAGTGACTCATAAGTACATAGAGAGTATAAGCAGCAGTACGTATTAAGCGGCCGCTGTAAGGTACAAGGTTAGAGGCTCTCCCCATGCAAGAACACAATTAAACTTATGTTCCTGGCTTCCAGGAGGCAAGTTTGTGGAATAAAGGCGTACAAATAAAGAGATAACAATAGACAGGTATGCCCACCGATGATTCAAAGTGACAATTAAGAGTAGTAAAGTTGTTAAGATCTAATAGAATGGCATGGAAGGAGCCAGCACCTTAAACTAATATGATTGGTGAGGCTTCTTTGGATAGAGAGAATCTGAAGAAGAGACACAGACCTAGTTACATGGATCAGAATGACGGGCACATCCTAGGAAACATGGTAGAATGAGCAAAGGTGCATAAGCCAGAAAGTTGCGTTCAGCGTGGTCAGGGAATTAGAACAGGGCTTCGTGTGGTAACTGGTGGACTGAAGTACAAGAATGGGCTGCATTGCAGATGTCTAGAATTGTAAATTGGAGAATTTGAGCTTACGTTTATACATATAAGAATCTTTGCAATGAAGCAACTATGCGAAATACTGCTTTACAAACGTGAAGCTGGACGTGTGCTGGTGAGATGAATTTGAGGGCTGCAAAACTGAAGCAGAAAGGCAGGAAAGGGTATTTCCATAAACCATGTGAAAAGTAATCGGGGTATAGGTTCTGGTGACATCAGAAAGAATAAACAAAAATGAGCCTCATTCATGAAATATGAAGTAAGTTCTGAAGAGCCTTGGAAACTGGTTGGGCAATTTTGAAAAATTATTTTATAGAACGGTATTGCCCCAGATATCAGACTGCTAATAGACAGATATTAGATCTGTTCAAAAATGTGGAAATCATTTGGTAAAAATAGAATATAGCTAGTTTTAGGGGTTTTTCTCTTTGCTTCTTTGTTGTTGTTTGTTTTTGGTTTTTATTGGAGGATTTCTCACAACTTATGTGTTCTTGGCCTTAAGAATCTCCAAAAGAGAACTCAGATGACATTTCCTTAACACCATGTGACCTGAACACATTTGACTTAAAAAAAAAAAATTAAAGAATTACGGGTATTCTTTAGGATATGCTTGCAGGGAACACTGAAAGAGGTAGTAGATAAAACATAATAATGGGCGTTTCCTCCCCTCATTTTGTAAGAGCAGGTGTAGTCTAGGTATTGGGAGACACTGGCCAAGCTTGAATATTAACCCTTATGTTTATCTTGAAAATCCTCATTGACATTTTTGAGCCACTGTCTTTAAAATTAAGCAGAAGGGTGATATTTAACTTATAACTGTCACACCTAATTAAATTAGAACATTTTAGCACAACTCTTTAAAAGTAAAATATTAGAACTTCTTTAGAATGGGGTTATAAATGGTTCTGAATCAAACACACATCTGGCTAACATACATTTAGAGTAAAATTCACCTTTGAGTTCATGAATGACCTGTGTTTTTTTACATAAAAAATATATAGTAAGGGCTATATACATACATGCTGATTTCTTTTGAAAAGGGGATCTTCTAGACTGGAGTTGAAATATTTAATGAACCAGTTAAATAGGCCACCTTAGTACCAAGAATTTAGGAGAGTATATAAATGCTGAAGCTGTGAATTTCGGTGAAACTAGAGTATTTGGGTGTCAGACTCATGGCATCTCGTCTGCTGCTTCTGATTTCTTAACCTGAAATTTACAGTAGACTTGGAATATGAAAACTAAATGTGAAATTCCTTTTATCATATTAAACGGAACTGTCTTTCATTAGGGTTTATACATATTTATACTAAATATTAAGAGGTTACCCTGAGAATACAGAGTCCTGAAGTTTGTTTGACTTTCAAAAAAATAAAATGATGTATCAATGTAGTTTGTGATGAAAACATGGATCCTAATGTTAATGATTAGCCAATGTATTTTAGAGTTGACACTATTCATGTTTATTGGTGTCAGTTCAGTTTTATGAATATTCATTAATTGTTCACAAGGTATTAGAGACCATGTGTAGCATTAGGCAGTATTCGTAATACGCGCAGTCTTAGAGTACCTGTTAATATTTTTGAGACTAAGTCAGCTATTTCAAATGATTTTAGATACAGGCCATGTTCCAACTGATGTAAAATTGGAATTCACCCAGTAAAAGAGAGGCTGCAAATCTACTTAGCTAATTAAAGGAGCTTATGTTAGGCGGTAGGTTCAATTCAAAAGACTGAGGATCACACCAATATTTCAAGTATAAATCATAACGGATAATTTGGAGGCCTACATTGTGTTTTTACACAAAATATTCAGTCTATAAATTGCTTTAGTTAGAACACTGCCTCTTTAAATTTTGAGATGATTATTCACGTTGCCATATCAAGAAAAATTAGCAATACTTCTGAATTTCCATGTAATTGGACATTTTATCTATGTTCTGTTTCACATGTGCTTGAATTAAATCTTTCCTTTGTTAGCTAATCATTAAAGGTTACCACGTCTCCATCTATGATGTGATTGCTATGAATTAATTTAGAGCATTGAGCCACACGGTAACTTGAGCTAAGAACAGCAGCAAATCTGCTGAGGGTGGTTTCTTCAATCGTATTTAGGGGACTTTAAGAAAGTGTAAAGAGGATAATTACACCTCCTAGGTACTTTGTAACAAGATACAGATTTTCACATCTGTAAAATGTAAGTAGAAATTTTTACAACAGAATATGAGCAAGTATGCAAATTACATAGCATATTCACTTATGTTTAAATCTCACATTCACATTTGTTGAAATAATTATGCTGACTTCTAAAATTTCAACCAGAGCTGTTTACTTCATAAACTGAGATAACTGAAGAGTGTGACCAAAAAAAAAAAAAAAACCCCAAACCGTTGAATCTTTCTATTATACCAGCCAGTTAAATTAGAAAATTCAAATTTCATTTGTTAAAAATTAAAGCACACAAACAAATATATGCTTGCCTTTTAAATCACGTTCGTCTCTCAGTTGCTACTCTGCAAAATTTCATCATCCGCAGTGGGCATCTCTCTCATTACCACAAATCCAGCAACCTGCCACCAAGGGCTGGGGGCACTTGCCTGGCACAGTATGGCCGAGCCTCAGAAGAGCTCTTTTCTGCTTTTCTGGTAGAGATGTATGAAGGTTAATGGGTTTTGGTCAGGAGTACTTAAAGCAATTTTTTAAATTACATTTCAGAACATCCCACCTGACCTGTTAGTTGTCCTGTTAGACCTAAAGTGATGGGAACTAAAACTTTCAGTCATAACCCTCTCCCAGCAGTCGCCAGGTGTGACGCTGCTCTAGGAAGAAGTCTTTAAAAGCCTCCAGCCTGAGACAATAATATTCCCTGTCCAGGAAATCTTAATGATGTACAAACTGATTGAAGCAGGAAAAGGAGAGTGAAGTTACAGTGGCATGTATTCCTGTTTCTGTGTTTAAAAAGACAGACCGTGCTTGTTTTGGTGTGAGAAGGCATGTTAAATCTTCATCAGCTGTGCTTTATAAATCTAGGCTACAATCACATTAATGCGATCATAGGTAATCTATTCAGATTCATGAGGTGGGCATTTTGTAATCGCCTGCTGTAATTATATTGAATTGTACCTTTTCGAAACTTGAGTCTTTTTATGAAAAAAGAAAGGTTTTCTCTTTCTCTACTTTTAAAGCCGCATTTACAAAATCAAGTTCTAATTACTTGACTTGAAAAGCAACAGCTAGCAAGATGTAGCCTTTAAGTAACTGAGTCAGTCGATCAGTTAGACCTAATAAATGGCCCTAGATTCATGGCCCTGGACCAGGAGTGAGACAATCAATGGAAAGTAGAAAAGGCACGAGGATAATTTATTTGTTGTCAGATAATGTTTATATATGCCTGTGCCAATGTGAAGTAATGGCATAAAGTAAGTTCTTTAATGTAGATAAATGTACATTAAAATTTGCAGGAGAAATAAGGTGTTTATAAGTCTGATGGCAACATTCTTAATATTTTTAGATGTAGGGATGTGCACACTGAGAAATATGCAGTATTAAGGAGTGATTTTCTTACGTTTCCACTCTGAAAAAAATGTGTGTTTCAGTACTTGAGCTTGGAAAATTCATTATTTTTGTCCTTAAAGAGAAAGAGAAACAGAGAGAGAGAGAAAGAAAGGAAAAGTATGACACCGTACTGTTATAACAAACTAGAAACATAATAGAGACACACTGGCACGATGAAGTAAATCACCTCTACTGATATCATACCCCATATTCTATCACCAAGGGAGAGAAACTGCCTGTGGCATCACAGTATTTCCCCTTCCTGGAAGTTAAATTCAGGAGATGGCTCTGCAAGGGAAAGTCTGTATGGATCATCTTTAGGTATGAACTTCTAAACGCCCCTGTTTGTTTACCCAGGTGATTTCTCTAGAGGTTTAAGACACCACACCATGTTGCCACAAATATATATTCTTGGATTTGGATCTTCTCATTCTCATACCCAAGAATTTTAATGTACATGATTTACCCCTATAAGGCTTTGAGTTTCTCAATTACAAAAGTGACACTTGTCCCTGGAGATAATACAGAGGTTTACAAGGTATACAATGAAATCTCTCACCCCAATTTTCCCGACCAATCCCGTTCTCCAGAAGTAATCACTGCTAATGATTTGCTGGGTGTCTCTGCAGATATTTTTCCATACACTCAAGTCTGCGTACATGTACACACACATATACAGACAGATCTAGATGTTTTTCTTGACTTTGTACTATAAAATGTGTTCTCGAATTTGCTTTCTTTTAATGTTGCAATATACTGTGGATATCTTTCCATTTGTTTATATGTTTCTTATTATTGCCTATGATCCCATTACATACTTTGCATGACCATATTTTATTTAATATTTCTGCTAGTGGGCATTTTGTGATTTTTATGTCTTCCATAATGAAAATCCTAGTACATGTATCTTTTTATACTTAGACTAGTGCTGAGGTACAGGAAGTTCCTAGAAGTGGAATTGCGTGGTCAAAGGGGGTGCACGTTTTCACTGTGGATGAGATGCCTCAGACTGTTCTCTGAGTGGCTGTACCTCTTCTAATTTAAATTCTCGCTAGCCGTGGGTGTGACTGCTGCGTCCTCCACATCTCTGACAACACTGGACATTTTAATAAGTGTTTCATATGTACACTGGTGCTGGGCTGTATGATTTTTTTTTTTTTATAATTTATTATTTTTATTTATTTATTTATTTTTGGCTGTGTTGGGTCTCTGTTGCTAAGCGCGGGCTTTCTCTAGTTGCGGCGAGCGGGGGCTGCTCTTCATGGTGGTGCGCGGGCTTCTCATTGCGGTGGCTTCTCTTGTTGCGGAGCACGGGCTCTAGGCGCGCGGGCTTCAGTAGTTGTGGCTCGCGGGCTCTAGAGCGCAGGCTCAGTCGTTGCGGTGCACAGGCTTAGCTGCTCCGCAGCGTGTGAGATCTTCCCGGACCAGGGCTCGAACCTGTGTTCCCTGCCTTGGCAGGCGGATTCTTAACCACTGCGCCACCAGGGAAGCCCTGGGCTGTATGATATTTGGACAACTCAAGCTACTATCTGAATTATATAGATTTCTGAAATTTTCCACTTGTGTGCACAGAATTGTTGCCCAGTGCATTTCATTGAAGAAATAGTTGTTGAACATAATGATCATTTTTAGAATCCATTATAAGCGGCATATTCGGATATGAAGTGGGAGTTTCTTAAACACGGAAGAAATTCCTATATGCTGAATAAAGGATTAGAGTGGACGATGGGGAAAATGTAAAATGTCTGAAGACAGCATAGCTTTTAGAGTTAGGAAAACATTATAGCAGGATACAAGGCTCCAAAAGTATAGGGGTGATCAGTGGAGTTGATGAAAGGAAAATGCACTGAGAAGCTTCTTTTCTTAATCAGAAATTTTCAGTATATTCTATAAAGTGCTTCCCTACAGGAAATCATCTTAAAATCATCTTACGACTTTGGACAGCAGAAAATGGCTTGAACTCCTCCTTCCCTCTCTTCTGTGGATGCTAGATGTTGTGAATATAGAGATAATTAAATTAGTTTTATTTATTTTGTTTATTTTTAATGCAAGAATGGAAACACATAAATATTAATTATCTTGAATTTGTACTGTGCTCTTTTTTTTTCCCAAATGCTGAGGAGCCATGCTTAATTCATGTTTTTCTCCCAGCAGTTCTTCTGACATGATTATCGGTGGAATATGTGGCAGAAAGTGTTGCCCGCTATAAGACACACACATAGAACTAAATCCTGGGCCCATGAGAGCCAGTTCTCCTTCCGCTGGATGCCATTTCAGCTCCAGGATGCAAAGCATGCTGCCAGAAAAGCAGTGGGGGAGGCGCCGTGTGGGAAAGTGGACGAGGGTGGGTCTTGGTGTCCGATGACGTGTGTTCTATGTTGGCTTTCCAAAAATGTCTGCAAAGAAGGTCTTAACTGCCTGTGATGTGTGAGCAGTAATCACTGTGTGGCCCTAAGCAAGCTTTAGTTTCTCATGAGGCTAACAACCCCAGTTCAAGGGTTTTATGACAAAGAGGGATGATAAATCTGCTTAATACGGCACCTGGCACGTGGTAGTTCCCGTGTGTTATTACATGAGACTCTTCAATATTTTTCTCCAGTCTTTCTGTAAGCTTCAGCTTCATGTTGCCATGTCATCATCTCAAGCTCAAGACGTATATTTTCAGCTTTACCAGAAACCAGCTTCCTTCTATTTGACCTATTTCTGTTACCAGGAAAATTCGTGTGTTTGTTATCCAGCTAAGAGCACCCTCGTTTTGCTCTGATGCTCCACATTGATGTAATACCCAAAGGCTCTGGGGGTTTGCAGGTATCAGGCATCCCTCTCTGTGTTTCACAAGTATCCAGTCATATCCAAAATATGACTATATTTTCCTAATTTTTAGATTTCTGTCAAATCTCATTTACTTCTCCATCCATTAATTCTTCAGGCATTCATTAAACATATATTGTATGTCAGATGAGTCGCTTCTTTATGTGTTGTCATCTTGTGTGTAGGTGAGAGCCCTCTGAATTTTAAGGCACAAAAAAGTGTCTATACTTTCCCCAGATCCCTACAAATCGATTGCTACTCCCAAGTATGCATAGGGAAAAGGGACTTTTTCATCACAGCTTTCTTTTTCTTCTAAGAAAGCATCTCCTTAGGTGTAGCAGTATTGCACTTAGAATTTTGCTCATCACTCATTACAAGAAAAGGACAAATTTCAGAAAAATGGGAGAGAAGCGTCAGAGGAATAACTTGATATCTCTTTGATTACACAATAATGACAGCTGGGCAAGGAGGGAGGTAGAATCACAGGCAATATTCTCAGCAAGTGGCTGTGTGGCTCTGTCACTCTTTAAATCATGGAGAACTTGTGCCATCACAGGCAATACCATTTGATTTCCAGAGGCAGCTATCGTTAGACTCTCCATGTTTTAATTTCATTTGATGAGAGAAGTGTTTGTAATTCTGTGTTTGATGCTGTTTTCCTAATTTGATGCTGTATTCACTTATTTTTACAAGACTTTTATTTTTACTGTAATTCCACAGATTCTTTCTCTGCTTTTATGTAAGGGCTGGAATAAAGAAAAATGTCATTTCTGTAGTAAAGTCCTTTATATCAGCAGCACAATCTTCTGCTGAATTAATAGATGAATCCTGTCCTCTTTCTAGTGACCTGTTACATAGTCATTTAATACCTGCCCGGCAGCCTGTTCTCGCACCAGGGTTTTCACGTGTTGGTGTGCATGAGAATCCTTCCGAGGGGGTTTGTTGTAAAGACGGAGTCGTAGGTCCCTTTCAGACCTTTGGAATACTCCTTCACAAGTGTGCATGCTGATCTTTTCAATAGGTGGTCTTTGTGGACTCTGATTTTGAGAAACACAGCTGAAGATTCATCACAATTGTTTCCCCAACAGAACAGCCTGCTTTGCTGATGGAATTGGTGTTTAGTCTCCTTAAATGCTTCTAGGTCATTGCTAGGGAGGAAGGGTATTTTAATTATAACGAAAAACCCTTTGAGTTTAAAAGCGTGGTAATTCGTGAGCTAGGAAAATGGTTGATATTTTTGCAGAAGTTGTCTGTGATGTTTCTTATTTAAATAATGATTATGTAGCTTTAAAATGTGGTATAAGTAGAATTGCTCATCAGGTAAATAAACTTTTTATCTAAAATACAGTTTATTAAGATTTCAGGCAAATTGCCAACCTAATGGAATTGATTCTTTCACAAAAAAATGACTGAGGATATATTACAATACTAATGATTAGCTAGGGAACTGAGATTAGGCAATAAAAGACTTAGGGCACTTGGCTTATGAATATATGAGAAATTTTAAATAAATATTCAAAACTATTGCTACTGTGCTTTTTCCTAGAGTAAGAAGGGAGGCCTCAGGTGTAGAATATGAACCTAATCTTACTGTTTAAGTGATTTTAGCAAAAGACATCAAATGCATCTTGTTGGGGGGAAGTCTAAAGTCATTACCCCGTCAAGAATATGAAAATGAGGGATTATATGCTGATAGAATAACCATTCACTACATCCACCAAGAAAGTAACTGGCAAAAATTATTTTGTAGGAATAATTGAACACTTGATTGCTGGGTGAGCATTAGTTAAACAGATGAATAAAGGAGCTGCATTGAGAGCAAGTTAGAGATGTCACTGGTTTTGAAAAAAAGGATTTTCTAAACTTAGTACTCAATTTGTTGAAAGTTTCTCTTGTTAATTTTTTTTTTTTTTTTTTTTTTGCTCTACGCGGGCCTCTCACTGCCGTGATCTCTCCCGCTGCGGAGCACAGGCTCCAGATGCACAGGCTCAGCGGCCATGGCTCACGGGCCCAGCCGCTCCGCGGCATGTGGGATCCTCCCGGACCGGGGCACGAACCCGCGTCCCCTGCATCGGCAGGCGGACTCTCAACCACTGCGCCACCAGGGAAGCCCTCTTGTTAATATTGAACAGTAGAATTTAAAGAGTTTATTATGCCCTAAAACCAAAAATATTTCTGAGATTGATTAGTAATTATCCAGAAATTAATTGAGTAGGTCTTCCTGTAGGTTTAGTCTGATTTGATGGCCACTCAAATGAGTGTCACGGTCGGTGAAGAACTGTGTTTATGTAGAGGACAGAGGGTAGAGGACTAGAATGTTCGCAAATGGAAGGCAAGGAGCCTTGCAAAGCAGGAACAGAGAAAGGTGTAGCAAACCAGTGCATCCCAAAGAAGTGTAATCTGGACCGACCTCTCTCGGAAAGAGAACTGAGAAGTCATCTGATTACATGCAGAGCAGGACAGAGGAATTGGATGATGGTCCCAATGAAAAAGTTCAGAAAGAAGTACTCATTAACAGTGCTAAGAATGATTTACTGCTGATGACAAGGAAAGGTAGAGTAAGAGTCATAATGAATGTGTAACCCGTTTCCAGTGAGCGCATGTGTCTGTGTTTAATCAGAATTGTATCAGCAGTAGGCTAGTGGTGTATTCTGAGAAAGAGAATTCTAATTTCTTTTTCTAATTCCGATTTCTAATTTGAATTCTCTAATTCGAATTCCTTCTTAGATCTCACTTTCATCAGGAATTTTAATATGAAGTCCAGTCATTTCCATTTTCAGATTATTTGGTACCAAGTCTATCGTTTAATCTCCACATCTACCGCCACTGCCCCAAGCCACACTCCCGTTTCCTCCGTGGACTAGTGTAATTTTCTCATCCATCTCCTCATTCCCGTCCTAGCCTCCCTCCGACCCATTATCCACAAACCGTGAAAGGATCTCTGAAAACAGAAAGTGGATCATGCCCCTGATTTAAACCCTTTAATGGTTTATGATTGACCTTAGGATACTGAGGAACTGGTATCAAGGACCTGCATGAGGGGATCCCTGCTTTCCTCGCCAGCCCTCTCCACACCCGTCTCCATCGTGCCCTCTGCCACCTGGCTACTCTGCCTTCTCTCGGTGCCTCACGCTTGCCAAAGTCTAAGCACAGTCTTGCCATAGAACCTTCGTACGTGATCTCGTCTCTACCCTTTGTTTGCAATGATTTTTCTCACGCTTTGTTCACGGTTGGAATATTTCTCAGTGATGCCTTTGCTGACTATTCAATTTAAAGTAAATCACCATTGTTCCCTTTCAGAACATTTTGTCCTTTTCCACTGTAGTATATACCACGAATTGCAATTTGATATTTTTATCTAAGTGTATAATATGCCGTATGTTTCGTGGTCTATTTATATTCTATTTAGTACAGCATACCCAGCACTTAGAATGGGACCTGGCATATAGTAGATACTTGATAAGCATTGATTTAATTAATAAATGAACAAATTAGAAGTGAAAGAAGAGATGGGATAAGATGAACTAGAGCAATAAACCATCACCACCTATGCTGACTTATTCTGGATGTCTCTCTTGTAGAGAGGGAAAAGCAAGTCACTGTTTTAGAGGGGGAAGTGCTAATTCTAAGGCTGAGATTTGCTATGGGCCCCTGCACTGAGGAAACATGTTCATTAGCAGAAAGGCAATATGAATATTAATATGGGATTAAAAATTTTACATTTACATCCATTTTGTTTTATAGTAAATCAGTGAATTCACATTGCTCTAATATTTTTAGTGGCTGTAGGTTATACCACTGTATGGATTTTCTATGGGTAAGATCTGTTTTTTTTCTTTTTTAATGTCAGTGA
The DNA here is from genome assembly GCF_000442215.2 of Lipotes vexillifer. Classification (NCBI taxonomy): domain Eukaryota; kingdom Metazoa; phylum Chordata; class Mammalia; order Artiodactyla; family Lipotidae; genus Lipotes; species Lipotes vexillifer. The sequence continues at coordinate 243,350 of NW_006795011.1, forward strand.
TAGCCAGTATTTAAAAATACCAGCAACTCGATGTAGGAATATCTGAATATTATTCATAAAAAATGATACTTCATTAGCAAAATGAAAGGCCCGTCTTTCACACTCCAAAAGTATTTTATTTGTGCCCTTATTTGACAATTCTTTTGCTTTATTTCTTCCTGTAGTCATTGTGTACTTGTCTTATTCTAACTACTGACTTAGATAAGAAACATTGAGGATTCAGAGATTGGGAATTACCTTTTATATATCTTTGTATACAGAACACATTCAGTATTTGTTGCATTAAATACAGATTATCCCGAATTTCAGTAGATTCTGGTTTTTTAAGAAAGAGCCAAGCATCTACTTGGCATCATTGAATTTGGTGTGGGATTTACAGAGTGCTGAGCCCTGTGTTTGTTTGGGTAGTTATTGTTCTAAGAGAGAAACCCAAGGTAGGCAAAAAGACGGAATTCAAATCAACTTTTGTTTTTTCTAGAAAATCTTATGAGAAGTGTTTAGTATGTTCAGTATTTAAAATATTGGCTTACACGTCATTTGGGTACCATTTATTAATTTCATTTAGTCTCATTTTTTCACTAGTACAAACAATCAACTTTTGGCTGCAAAGTTATAATCCTTAAGATTTTCGTAAGTAAGGAGATCAAGAGAGACAAATATCCTGTATGATGAGTTGCATCCTAAGTATATAGCCTAACCCCTCAACTTATATACTTCTGAAGTTGCATAGTAATGGGAAGACATTTGATATGCTATAATGAAACAAGTAGAAAATGTGAGATTAGAAGTTAAATATATCTGGGTATGAATCCTTCCTCTGCCATTTACTAGCTATGTGACCTTGAGGAAATTATTTCACCCCCTAAACTTCAGCTGACCTGCATATGAAAAGGAGAAATTCATGTTTTCATCAGCAGGTTGTTGGCATTCTCTGTGAATTACTGGTTCATAGCATTTGCCCATTTCTCTAATGTTTGATTTTTCTAGTTATTGATTTTTTTTAAACATCTTTATTGGAGTATAATTGCTTTACAATGGTGTGTTAGTTTCTGCTTTATAACAAAGTGAATCAGCTATACATATACATATATCCCCATATCCCCTCCCTCTTGTATCTCCCTCCCACCCTCCCTATCCCACCCCTCTAGGTGGTCACAAAGCACCGAGCTGATCTCCCTGTGCTACGCGGCTGCTTCCCACTAGCTAGCTATTTTACGTTTGGTAGTGTATATATGTCCATGCCACTCTCTCACTTTGTCCCAGCTTACCCTTCCCCCTCCCCGTGTTAGTCATTGATTTTTATAAATTCTTATCCTCCATATGGACCCTTGGTTAATTATATGTGCAGCAAATATCTTCTAGCCTTTAGATTGTTTTTACCTTTGGTATTTTTATATATAGTTTTCATATAAATTTAAAATTTTCATTTATTTAATTTCTAAATTTGATGTTATATAATTTGACTAAATGTATGTCTTTCTATATCTGTATCTGATTATCTATATCTCTTTCTCTATCTAATTAACACACTCACTCCCAACTATAATATCATATATTGTTAAGTATCTTCTAAAAGTATTAGAGTTGTTTTAGGTTGGACTTCCTTAAAATCAAGCCCAGAGGCAATGATTAAATTGCAGTAAGTTTATATGGGAGCTAGAACAAGACAGCACTGATGGAGAAATGAGAACATGAGACAGGGAAAGGGAAGAAACCAATAAAGGATACATTTTCAAATAATTATAGCTCTGGGCCATTGTGGTTAAGTCCATCTGGGAAACCCTAGAAGGCAGTGTAGAATATGAGAGTTATCCTTCCTGAGGGGCAGAAATGGAAAGTCCAACATCCATCTGTCACTGGCTGAGGCTTCTCCCAGGGGTATTAACTCCAAGGTACTTCCTGCCTCCCCCCATCCCCCATCAGTGAGTGAAAGCCCACAGGTAGAGTACATATGCCTGCATAGGACACACTGGCATGTATTGAAATTTGATGCCCAGGGAATATGGATGCGGTGCCCATAACATCTGCTAAGATATTTGAAATTTATTTTTATATGTTTTGTCAACTAGGGATCAAATTTTATATTTTATATGGATAACCAAAGTTTCTCTTATCCATCTTGCTATGCCGAAGTTCCATTTCTGCCATAAACCAACTTTTCATACACATATGGGCATGTTGCTGAGCTCTTGGATCTGTTCTCTTAGGCTTTTTTTTCTAACCTTTGTCCAATTCCATGAATTTTAATTAATATATTTTATAATATATTTGAAATTTTAACTCATCAAATAATTCAATCACAGACAAAAACAGAATACATATAAAGCAGACACCTGTTTTTTCCCCCTCTTTATTCTTCTTTATTATCTTCTTGGCTGTTCTCTCCGAGAGTGAATTTTAGGATCTGCTTGACAAGTCACACATACCTGCAAGCGAGTACACACACACATACACACACACAAACACACACACACACACACAGTGAAAATTTTTATTGCAATTACATTAATTATAGAGACTATGTGATGAGAATGACATCTTAAATATTTAATCTTATCGAGGAGAGAAATCTTTCTATGTTTTTTAAATTTCTTATTATTTCTCTATAAACATTTTGCACTACATTTTAAAAATTGATTCCCACTCGTTTTAGAGGAGTTTACTCACTCTTGTTAATGGGGTTTTTATATTAAATTATCCAATCGGTTTCTGTTGGTCTAAAGAAATGGTCGTGTGCCCAGGAACAGGCTAAATTTTATTATTAGTAATGAGTATCAGTTTTCTTGTATTTTCATCAAAGGTAATTAAATCATTTGTAATCATGAATATTTTAATTTTTATCCTGATAGTGTATATTATCTTTTCTTCACTTACTGCAATATCTAATATCTTTAGTCCAATGTTAAACAAAGGTAATACCAGACATTCCAGGGTGCTCCCCGTTTATCGTGCTTTTTGTATTAGTTTTGTTGGAATCCCTGTATTAAATTTTAAAATTTTATTTTATTTTCTTGTTTGCTAACATTTATCATGGAAAAATACTGAATTTTATAAAATTCTTTCTCTGCATCTCTTTAGATGATTACATGATTTTCTCCCTCTATCTGGAATGTGGTTACTTTCACTAACAGATTTTTGAATGCTAAAAAATACTTGACTTCCTAGGAAAACTCTTTATCATAGCATAACTTTAACATCTTTTTCATTTGGCTTGCTACTAGTTCAGGGTTTTCTGAAGTAATCATCAATAATTTTCCTTTGCTCTAATTTTCTTGGGTGGCGTATGTGTTAATATTATTACAGATTAAAAAAAGAGTTGAGTAACTGCTTTTTAAAAAAATTTCTCTGGAACAGTGTGAAAAAATGTACACCATTTGTATTTTCAAAGTTTTAAAATTATGTAGACATCGTGCTTTGGGGTTAGAATTTTTCACTAATGATTCAATTGAAGTAATAGTTATAGGTTTTAAAGGTTTTATGTATTTTAAATTCTTTTTCTATAATGTTCATTTTCTCTAAGTCTTTGTATATATTCACAGAAATATTACTTACTTGTTCATACTTTACATGTTTCTAATATATTGATAATTTTGTCCTTTTTGCAATTCCTAGTAAAGCTCACTTGTCTTATTCCTTCATATTTTTTCAGAAGGTTCCCTAGTTTATTAGTATTTTCTAATATCTAGTATTTTCATTTACTTAGGCTGTGTTTTTGTACTTTCTCTTTTAAAAGTAATTTCTGATATTTTTTTCTACTTTCTTCAGTTGTTTATTATCTCCTTTCCTCTTTAATTATTTTTAAAAATTTATTTATTTATTTATATTTATTTTTGGCTGTGTTGGGTCTTTGTTTCTGTGCGAGGGCTTTCTCCAGTTGCGGTGAGCGGGGGCCACTCTTCATCGCGGTGCGTGGGCCTCTCACTGTCGCGGCCTCTCCCGTTGCGGAGCCCAGGCTCCAGGCGCGCAGGCTCAGTAGTTGTGGCGCACGGGCTTAGTTGCTCCGCGGCATGTAGGATCTTCCCGGACCGGGGCTCGAACCCGTGTCCCCTGCATTGGCAGGAAGATTCTTAACCACTGCGCCACCAGGGAAGCCCCCTCTTTCATTCTTGACATTATTTTCAATCAGCCATATTTTTATTGGATGCATTTTGAGTTATAAATCTCCTTTAGCTGTATTTCTGAATTTGGATGTGTAGTGTTTCATTGACTTCATTTAAATATTTCTTAATTTTCATTATGATTGCTTTTTCCCCGTGAACTGTTTAGTTTTGAATTCTTAAATTTTCAAATGAATAATTATTTGGGGATAACATTGTCATCAATTTCAGATTAAAGTTGACCCTTGAGCAACACAGGATTAAGGGCGCTAACCCCTGCCTAGTCAAAGCTCTGCATAAAACGTTTGACTCCCCCAAAAGTTAACTGTTAATAACCTACTGTTGACCAGAAACCTTACGAATAACGTAAACAGTTGAACACATTTTATATATAACACATGTTGTTGTGCTGTATTCTTACAATAAAGTAAGCTAGAGAAAAGAAAATGTTACTATGAAAATATAAAGAAGAGAAAATTCGTTTATAGTACTGTACTGTATTTAACAATACCATTAAGTTTATGTTGTCTACCTATAAGATGAATTGTCTGTCTGTCAGTACCTACATTAATATTGTCTTATCTGATACAAAACACTGCAGATGCTATACTTATTGCTAACAGTAAATATCAAAAATGAAAAGATAATTTGAAAAATCATGTTTACTATTATAGGTATCATGATTGATGCATTGATAAAATGAAAGAGCAGCAGTATAATTCCCTTATGGTAGCCTATTATAATCAATACAGTAGCTTCACAGTAGCCTGGCCTATACATTAGTGAGAGAGAGAGACAGAGATACTGTATGGTAACGTAATTTTTGAAAGCAAAGTTATAAGACAGTAAGAAAACTAGCATATTATTAATTTTATGTTAACTATCACTCACTTTATGCCTAGGTAAAGGTAGACTAGTATCTACATATACTTTACACATTAACTTACCTAAAGTTTTCTTAATTTTTTCAATATTTTTAGGCTAGATTCATCTGCAAATGTTTTCAAACTGTAAGAAGCCTCTGAAAATTTTTCTAGTATGTCTATTGACAAAAATATGCATGTAAGTAAACCCACACAGTTCAAACCCATGCTGTTCAAGGGTCAACTGTATATTCCATTGTGGTCAGATTGTGTGGTCTGTTTGTAAATGATTATTTGGTAAGTGTAGAGATTCATCTTTTTAATAATATGTGTGTGGTCTCCTTACATAGCTTGTGTGTCGTCTAAGCATTGCTTGTGAAGCCACTGTTTCTGTCCAGTAGATCACTTTGTTAATTGTGCTGTTCACATCTTTGTATTTGTGAGTTTTGGTTTTTTATCTGCTGTACCTATCAATCAGAAATTCAAAAATTTTAATGTTTATGGTGTTGTCAATTTCTCTGACCATTTTGCTCTACAGGCTTCGAGGTGCTTAGTGTTCAATCAGGATTGTTACCTTTTCCATGTGAGTTTATCTGTTTTTAAAATAAGTAATGACCCATTTAGACTGAAAAGTGTATTTTTGTCTTAGTATTGCTGCACCTCCTTCTTTTGGTCGGTGTCTCCCTCACATGTCTTTTTGTGTCTCTATATTCATCTTTTAGGTAGGTGCCGTCCTGTTTGTAGTTTATCTGTTCTAGGTAACATAGAGCTTAATTTTGTTCTGAATGGTCTTCTTAAAATCAAACATGAGAATGTCTGCTCCTTAAATAGGTGACCTAGTCCTTTTCCACTGATTTCTTTTACCAATATATTTGGCCTTACTCCTTCCATTTTATTATGTATTTTAATGACCATGCTTTCATTTTTTCTGACTTCTATCAAATATCTCATTGATTGAGTTCTCTTTTCTCCACTCTCTGTTTCATCATGCAAGTTATAAATAATTATTACTCATCTTTAGTGTTTTCTCTTAAACATTGTAACATTCTCCTTTAACAGAATAAAAAGTTAATCATTACTCCTATTCTTTCCTCCAACCAGGCAAAGGTCTTAAATGCCTTGCTTTTGATCTTATTGTTCTGTCTTATCTCAGCCATTTGGAGACAGAACATCTTTGTCTTCTGGCCTCTGTAGTTGCTGTTGATAGGCCTGCCGCCAGTTAACTCTTTTTTATGCCTTTGAGTGTAAATCTCTTTAAACATTTTCTCTTCATCTTGAATAGTGTACAGTTTCATCAAATGAGTCTAAGAATGAATCTTAATCAGGATCAGTGACCTTCTTTAAGCTGAGGAGTCCAGTTTTTTCTTAGTTATAAAAAATTCTCGGCTAATAACTCCTAGAATATTGCCTCTCTCTACTTCTAACAACAGTCTGCATCTGGAACACCTGTTAGAGATGTATTGTGCTTTCCCTCTCACCCCCATGTAGCAAGTTCGTATTTTCCATCTCTAGTCGAAACGAGCTCCATTCTGAGTAATCTCACAGAGCTATCTTCAAATTCACGACTCTCCAAAGCTGTATTTAATGTGTCTTGAACTCACCCATTGAATTGTGAATTTAAGTGACTGTATTTCTCACGTTTATAAATTGTTTCTTTTTCACATTTGCCAGTTTAAATCTGCAAATATCCTTCTTGAATCTAGTATTCTATATATGCGGTCATTTTAAACAGAAGTATTTTGGATGATTTGAAAAATTATTCTGCCATCTCAAGTTCATGTAGATGTATGTCGACTGGTTGATTGTCAGGACACCTTATCCCTTGGGGGTTGGTTTACTCGTGCGGTTACAGTGTTCTTGTGGCTGCATCTCCAGTGAGTTTCCTTTTCTGCAGAACTCTCCTGCTCCCCAAGTTCTAGAATAACCCTGTAGAGAAGTTCTGCAGTTGTTTTTCTCAAAAACCCAGTATTTTCATCAATCTGGGACAAGTTTTTGATGTTAATTTCTCAATTTAGCCTCTTTTACTCCACAGTTTGCATAAAGCAGGTTTCAATCTGTAGAAAACTGAGGTTTCAGTTTCCAGCCAGACCCAGAGCAGATGAAAAACTTCCGCGATGCTTCCCAGAGTCTGTAGTTGGAGAGTCTCTTTCTCCTTTAAGAGAGACCTCCTGGGGTTTTGGCTTGTGCAAGGGTTTCTCTTCCAGCTGCCTGTCTGGTGCAGAGAGAGACCAGTGGTACAGAGAGACCAGTGGTACAGTGTACAGTGGTACAGCTAGGTGGATATTCACACCTAGCTCCTTCCATGAGGGCTTGTACCTCAGACTGTAGCCTCCGTATTCCCCGAGGCATCAGCTCATGTACTTACAGCTCTGTCTTAGAGTTTCTCATTTCCAGCACTTAGATTACAGATTTTTTCTTTTTTCTTTTTTTTAGTATATCTATTTATATAAAATAAGTGTTTATTGCATTTTAAACAACATTTCTGTATATTATAAGCGGTCTGCCATGTTGCTGTAAGTTCTGAACCTATTTTTCAGGAAAGTCTGCCACGTACCTGGGGCCCCTGCTGTGGAGTAGAAAAGCAGGGGTTTTATTTTTTGCTGGTAACTGAGGCAACAAAAGTTGTGCTCGAATTTTCAGAATTTCTCTTCTCTCTTTAAAGAGTTTTTAAAAGAAACAGTGAGGATGGGAGCCTCTTCTCTCTGCCTTTCCTGTGAAATCCTTAAATTCAGTACCTTAATATGAGATACAGGTTCTGAAGGTGATAAAGTAGGTCTGGGTCACAGATGCTGGGCTCCCCTTTCTTGGGTCAACAAAAAGAAATGCATAGGGCTTCCCTGGTGGCGCAGTGCTTGAGAGTCCGCCTGCCGATGCAGGAGACGCGGGTTCGTGCCCCGTTTTGGGAAGATCCCACATGCCGCGGAGCGGCTGGGCCCGTGAGCCATGGCCACTGAGCCTGCGCGTCCGGAGCCTGTGCTCCGCAAATGGGAGAGGCCACGACAGTGAGAGGCCCGCATAACGCAAAAAAAAAAAAAAAAAAAGAAATGCATAAAAAAGCAAATTAGTCATATGTCAGTATGTTATGCGCTAAAAGGAAATCTTTTTATTTTTTCCTGTGCTTAGCGACCTACATCTTTGAACTGGGGAAATGTATTTCCTCTAAGTGTGAGGAACCGCAGTGTGATCTGCTTACAAGAGATGCATGAATTCATCATCACTGTCTTAGAGTTTTGCTGTTTATGGTTTATTCCAGTTGTTGGGAATGAGACATTTTTACCAAGTCCCTGATTGTTCCTTCCTCCCAACAAGACTCATCTTGTCTCTTTACGTAAAAAGCAACATGTATTCAAACACACAGACACACACACATACGTATACTTTGACATACAAGTAAACATATCCAAAATGAGGAAGGGAAAGATTGTTACCATATTGTTGAGATAAAAAGAGGAACTTTGTTTTCATCTGAGTTCTGGTATAAAAATGAGATTACAAGAGACGGGGGAACATGGAGATAGTTGGGATTAAAGGGTGAAAGAGGAGACACAATTCTAGGTTGGACTTGTAGTGTCCTTTAGAAGGAAGGCTGATGGTAAAAGGAAATAGAGCTGATTATGGGCTGACACATTATAAGAAATGGGTGATGTGAAATACTACTAAGCTGACCCAGCTTTAGTTTTTAAAACCATTTTGACAGAGGCTATGTCATCAAAATGTCATAAACACGGTCCACTCCAGTGCAGTGAATCCCTAAATGTCCCCAACATGCCATGTGAAAAATACCAATTAAAAGGAGTAAAGTAACGTATTGACAGGCGTTCTTTCTTATTTCTGAGTTATATCTCCAGTGAACATTACTTTGAGGTATTGTCCAGTTAATGGCACATTTACCACCAGGTGATTAAATTATAAATGAAGATACCAAGTTATAGAAAGGAGAAAGAATTAATATGTTCACTAACCATGACCGATGAATAATTATGCACAAAGGGGAGAAGGCATTAATGAGCACCTATTATGTGTAAGGCATGTCCTAGGTCATTTATAATGAGACAGTAGGTACTTACAAAGATAATTAGAGTCTCCCCTTACAATCCAGCCTCAATGATCTGAAACCCACTGTGCTCTTGGAGATGTGTGTCACATGCTGTTAAAATGCTCGCTGAGTAGAAGTAAATCAGTGATATCTGATTATAGTAGGTCTTACCCTTCATTTATAAATGTATTTTTCACATTAAGAGTAATGCCTACATTTTTCAGGATTTGTAAAGAAAAAGTCCTCTACCACTGTAACAGAACTACTGAAAGAGAAGGTTTTTATGTACGCAAGCTATCTCTTGGTAATATAACGATAGGAACATATTTTAGTAGCAAGTGTGTTGGTAGCTCAGATTTTCCTTACAGTCCATCTTCTCTGCTGCCTTTGGCGCATACGTGTAATGGATGGGGTGCAGCAATTGTTTGTAAGGTTCACATGTGGTTCCTGGAAAATCTAGGTCATCTCTCAATATCAGGATGCTAAATTGCCGTATGAAGCAGGTCAGCTATCCTGCGCCACTGATTTGCAGCACCATGACAGCCTGCTATTTGCCTCTCAAGAGTTAAATTGTATCTGCTAATCCTAGCTTTTAAGCAGCTGGAACTGACATTGCTTAATTTACTTGTAACCCTTATAACAGACATTGAGCAGAGGGTATTGGTCTTTGTACTGGATTGAAAACTGGCAGTCCCATAGGAAATTGACTAAAACTATTATCATAGTTAAGGTTGCCTATCATTCTAATTATAATTCACATCCAATAATGAATACCTTGTTCAATAATATTTAATTCAAATCATGATGCTGAGTATAAAATTACATATCGAGAGAATTCATTAGAAGTTTCAAAAGTAAGCTAAGTAAATGTGCCTTGGAGAATGTATTTGATGAATTTGTAAAAGTATTTAAATTAGATCTGCAAAGTATTGTGAAAAATCCACAAGGGGTGCACAGTTAGGCAAATAAGCTCTTCAAGGCCAGGAGCTGCTGGGCATCCACTGTAAAGTGCCTTCTGATATATTGTTTATGCAAAGTAGAGAGATGGGAGGAGGGGCAAGGAGATACAATAAAGCAGAAAAGCAGTGGAGGTGATGCCAAAAGTAACTGACTAAGATGTAAGTAATTCCATCATAATTAGCTCTCTAGCCTTTGCCTACATATTATTCATGTCACTGAAGTATTTTAATATGGGACAAATGCTTATTTAATTTATGCATGTTTTATAGAGTCCATAATGCATGAGCTTCATGAGCCGCTCATTCATAACCAAGTCCTGTTTCAAACTATTGTGTGTAGGTTAGGCAATGTTGAATGTACAATTTGTAACACTTAAACTTATGTCTGCAGTGGTTTTATCTTAATGTATGGATGACATATGAACGTGTCCACTTTTATTTATGGTGTGCTCATTATTATGCTAGGGTAATTTTAAATTCAAATGAATGTATCTGTTGGTTCATGCATTCACTGATTCATGTGTTCATTTCATTCATTCAACATTTATTGAATGGTAACTATATTCTAGACAAATTACGCTTGACCTGTGTGAAGAACCAATGAAGATCAAGAAGAAAAATGATCCGACTTATAATGGAGTTTAAACTTTATATCCTAACGGGGGAGAGTCCTTCGGTACATAGCCTCACTAATAGTGCACCAATGGAAAATAAAATAAGTTCTTCAAAGCAGGGGTCAGCAAACTTTCTGTGAAGTACCAGCTAGTAAAGATTTTAGGCTTTGCCAGCCATGCAGAGTCTCTACTGAATCTACTCAACTCTGCAGTTGCAGCCTAAAAGCAGCCACGACATAATACATAAATGATCGAGTGTGGCTATATTCCAGTAAAACTTTGTTTACAAAAGCCGGTGACAGTCTGAATTTGGCTCAGTCCTGTAGTCTGCCAATCCCGGCTCTTAAAGAAAAGAATTCCAGTCCTGTGAAAGTACAAAAAATGAACTTGTTCCAGAGTGAGCAAGGGGAGTTAGTGACATTTTTACCAAGGAGAAGGCAATTCAGGTGAGATGTGAACAATTAGTGGAAAATAATGAGATGACGTGTGGAGGACAGTTTTTAAAAGGTATTAGCAGGCCCTATTGCAGGAAGGAGATGCCTACTCCGTGAAGTTTATATTATAGAATATATAATATGTTACGTATTATTTTCACTTTACAGATGAAGAAACTAATGCTCACAGAAGCAAAGTGACTTACCCAGTGGTTTAGCTCAGATTCCCATGTACATTGTTCTAATTCCAAAATCTTTTTTCTTTCCATTTTACCGCACATACGTAAGCATGATTCCTTTTCTCTTAGGAGTTTACAATCTATCACACACTCTTTTGGACTTACATTCATACAACAGAGTAACATTTTTAAACTTATTTTTGGCAAACCTTCATCATTTCCTGATGTGACACAGACCAGGAATAAAGTCATGAGGAAATGTCCACAGGAAACTTTCTGAAACACATTTGTTACCTTCCACCATCAGCTTCTATTCACTTAATATATCACAAAGCAAACTTTATAGAGGGACAGAACCCCAGTGGTTATTTTAGAATGGACCTTCAGCCCTAATGTCTAGGATGTGATTTATTGATTGCTATAAGGCAGAACAATGAGGGATTTACAGGATTGAGGTAAAAAGAGGAAAATAAATGTCTTTTGGCTATAGCAGCAGAGTTAATACAGTGGAAGAAATATACTTGTCTTTTTATACTCTGTGAATAATTAAGTATGTCTTATAAGCATGAAGATAGACAAGTGTGGGTTTGCTTGTTACAGTTTACATTTTACTTTCTTGTCTTAACTCTGGATGCAATGAATGCCTTTATGCATACGGATCGGTTCTATCCCTAATGGATTGAATGCCATTTTATAGTGTCCAAACATTCTGTGAACTCTTTTTAAAGTGCTAGATCAGATTTTTGTTTCAAAATATAATTAAATAAAATACAAAACCTAAAAAGCAAAATGCAGTAAAGGACCAAATGATTTGTAAATATTTATTTTCTGTCAGAGTTAAATGACATTTTAATATAGTATCTTTAGCTGACACATTGAAACATACATATTATATCCTGATAGAATCAAGAAAATCCTGATTTCCATAGTTAAGGAAATGGAAAACAAGGCAAGAAAATGGCTTTTTTTTTTTTTCCTTTTATAATGTACAAGCTGTCCAAAATATATGTCTGGAATGAGGTTAGATTGACTTTTAAAGGGAATGTTGCTTTTATTCAATTTGATCAGGAAGAGCTTAGATAGGTATAGATGCAAGCTAGGAAAGAAGTCATATATTGCAAGAATTGTCATTCTCAAGTTAATTCTCTTCTGATACATGGTTTTTCTTAGCTGTTAGGAAAGAAAAGGGCTATTAACTAGGCATTAACAAGCAATTTCCAATTCAATTTTGCAGGTAAAAATGTTTGATTAAAGACAGTGTCTGTAGATATTTAGAGGTGTTAGTAAAACCAAGTGTCAAGCTTAACGGGAATTTCCTATTAGCAGTTTTTCTCCTGTCCACTCCACTCTGTTTTTTATGATATAGTTAGAATTTCTTTTGGATGGGAAGTATTTAACAAATATCAATTAATAAAGAAAAACACATTGGAATCTATTTTTCCATGATGGGTATTTCTCTCTCAATTAAGATAAAAATATTCTCAAAGATTCAGGATGTATAAAATAAAAACCTGTAATGAAATACGAACACCACAACATTTAAGTTTACATAAAGAAATTTATTTTATTCCTTTTTTTTGCATGTTTTTTTTTTTTTACGGTATGCGGGCCTCTCACCGCTGTGGCCTCTCCCGTTGCGGAGCACAGGCTCCGGACGCGCAGGCCCAGCGGCCATGGCTCAGGGGCCCAGCCGCTCCGCGGCACGCGGGATCTTCCCGGACCGGGGCACGAACCCGTGTCCCTTGCATCGGCAGGCAGACTCCCAACCACTGCACCACCAGGGAAGCCGTAGGCCAAACATTTGATTTGGGCTACTAATAGGACATTTGTTTCAAACACAGTGTTATATTTTCTTTACACAGGTACTTTCATTAACCTATAAAATGTTCAGTGACCATCTTGAGATGTTTTTCAGTTTTGAAAATGGGATGCCAATTCTCTAAATGTCATTGCATTGTCCAGAAACTTTGACACACTCAGTAATGCTTCTGGAGGCCAGACTGGCTTTGGGAGACACACACGAAGACATGAAGTTAGTTTCAAGTAGCATTTTCAGTCTCCAAGCATTTCACCAGTACTCGTTTCATTAGTTCCATGAAAACTGTGAGGAACAGTCCTAAATATCTATGGCAAAATCTTTTAGGACTTGAAATATATAAAGCATTAATCTAACTATTTAAAAAACGCTCTCTCAATAAGTCTTATTCCGTTATATTTTCTTTCTCCATGCTTCTCTGATAGGGTTATTTAATTGTATGGAGATGGATTACAGTCAGGCCTAATAGTAAAACTAGCAGAGACCGTGGGCAGCTCAGGGGTGGGCCCATGACTTACTCATTTGTAAGACCTCATACCTCTCACTGTGCCTGGCACGTCACTACCATCAAACGCCATTTGTTCTTGTCGCTCTGGTTGGACCAAACCGCTATTAACTGGTGTATTAATAATGACGATAATACTGATACCACGGCTACAACCGTACCGTGTTTGCTCGAGGTGGACACTGACCATCCTTCAGTCGTGCAAAGAAAATTTCAACGGATGTCATTGAAAATGTTTAAGTGACTCTCTTTAACCCAACGTTATTATCTTTGGTTGAATTGTTGTTGAAAGTGGCTAAATGGTCTTTCCTTTGTAAATGTAAACCTTTGCCAATTATGTGGCCAATGCCAATTTCTCTGATTTATAGATTTTGTAGAGAAGGTGGTTAAAAAAAAAGCACAATGAAACGACTCCATTTCTCCCTTGAAATAAAATCTTTAGTCGCCAAGACCAAAATTCATACTGCTATCATTGGATTTCCTTGTCTTTTCTCTCCTATATCGAAGCTGTAAATAAGTCCATAAATCAGTTTCAGATTTGTCCCTATTATTTTCTGTATTGTCAGGCTAGGTCCCCCCCTTTAAATAACAGCTAAGTTATATTAAGGTGAATTGTCATAATTATGTACATTGATGGCTTCATGAACACATTTTCAATATCCACATCCTGTATCGTCCCTAAAATGGAATGGCTCGGAAGTGACAGTATGCTGTTTCAGCCTTTGCCTCCTTGGGCTCCCTGAGCAGCCATGTGTTTTATTGGAGGGACCACTTGCAGCCGTGTGCCGAATTACCACGTCGAGAGGGATAAGAGAGAAAGAAGTAGGTCCCAGACACTAGTGGACTCACCAGCTACATGTGGCCGTATGAATAAAACCCAGCAGAAGGGCCACCTGAGTTCAGCCCAGATTGATGAAATTTGTAACCAAAGGAAATGGTTTCTGTGTGAAGCCACTAAGGTTGGGGGGAGGTTTTTATGTATCAACAGCCAATCCAAACATGGATTCAGAAAGACCTGAAGGGTGAGTAGGAGCTGGGCTGAAGAGTTGCAGGGACTGAGGACCAAGGGACTCTTTTCAACTGCATATGCATAGTTCCTGGGTAGGAATAAGGAAGGATGGAAGAAAAGAAGGGGGTGGGGAAAGACAGAAGGAGCAGGCCAGTAGCTTGTGCAGCTTGGATTTCTTAATGACGGGAGGGTGGCTGGGTTGAGGCTAGGACGGCAGACAGGAATGAGGCGATGCAGGGTTCTGTAGACTCGATAAAGGATTTTGGATTCAAAAGCCATTGAAGGCTTTTAAGCAGAGGAAGGAACAGAAGGCATTTTGTGTTTGGAAGAAATACGACTTCAGTTGCCTTGTGGAGAGTGGCTGGAAGAGGGCCAGGGGTAAAGTGGAGAGACTAGTTAAAGGAGACGGCAGTATTTCAGGTGACAGATGACAGTGGCTTGGAATAGGGTTATAGCAGTGCAGGTAGGGTGAAGAATAGGAAACAGATGTTTGGGAAAATTAATCCAGTGATTCTTCTGAAAAATGGATTGGATATGGGTGATGAGGGAGAGAGAAGTATGAACGATGACTCCTTGATTTCTGGTTTGTGCAGATAGTTTCACGAAGGTACCATCCTTTGAAATTCAAGGCCCTGGAAGAGAGCGGATTTGTGATGGGAGTTTGGGGGAAGGGTGATGGAGTTGAGACGTAGCCCTGTTAAATCAGTGGGAGGTAGCTGGAAGATAACAAGCCAAGATACCAAGAAGGCAGTTGGAAATACTTAATCTGTAGCTCCGGAAATTTGCATGTGGGAGACATGCAAGTAGATGGTATGTAAAACCCCCGGAGTTGATATAATGCCCTAGAAGAGTGTGTACAGTGAAAGGAGGATAGAATGCAAGCTTAAGCCCTGAAGGACTCTATTTGTTGGTGATGGAGCTCAGGAGGAGGAAGGAGGGAAAAACAGCCCAGAAGTAATGATCTGACAGAATAAGGAGGAACGTAGGGTCCTGGAAGCAAGAAGAAGGTTTTCAGGAAGATGGGAGTTCCTTCTGATGGGTCAAGCAAATTGAAAGCAGAAGTTTCCACTGGATGTAGAAACCTGAGGTTCATTGATCACTTGTGGAAGAATCATTCGAGCAGAGTGGTGGCGGCAGGGCCGAGCGCGGCCTGGATCGTAGGGTGGTACCTGGGGAAGGAGAGGCAGTGGCGTCGGTCAGCCTTCGAGAGACGCAGCCGGGACGGGGGCGGGGTGGAAGGGGATGGAGTAAAGGGGTAGAGTTTAAAGCACTCAGAGTGCTCGTCTTAATGTTGACAGGAAGAATCCAGTTGACAGGAAAAGCCTGAGCAAACAATAGAGTATATAATACAGAGCCCTGTGGAAAGACTGGCCTTCCTCGCCTGTCACCGTTACTCTATTCAGGAGCTTCTCGTTTCCTCCGAAGGCCCCCGC
This sequence comes from Lipotes vexillifer, assembly GCF_000442215.2. Lineage (NCBI taxonomy): Eukaryota > Metazoa > Chordata > Mammalia > Artiodactyla > Lipotidae > Lipotes > Lipotes vexillifer. Next base: position 259,295 of record NW_006795011.1, read on the forward strand.
ACGGCCCGTGTCTTTGCTGGATGCCTCCCGCGCCTGCCAGACACCTGCGTGGCTAACGCCGTCCTGTCCTTCACACCCTCCCGCAGACGCTGTCTTCTCAGAGACACCCAGCCTGACTGGCCTGTGAACCATCTCCAGCCGCCTCCCCCTCAGTATCCCAGCCCCCCTCCCTCCTGATCTAGTTTTTCTTTTCCTTTCCATGGATTCAGTCAGTCTGTGATGTAACTAACTAGATATCATTAATAATAACTCTAGTTTTCTTATTTATGATTTCATAATATTAAATACGTTAACTTATTTCGTCTCAGCTAGAATTTAAGCTCTGTCAGAATAGGGATATTTGCCTGTTTTGTTTAACGATGCTCTCCTTGTAGTTTCTGACGCAATGCTCTGTGCCGTTCATGGCTCAGCAAACGCTCCCCGATCGGCCTTCGGGAGCGCGTCAGGTGCGTTGAGGGATGTGCTCGCAGAGCGTGTTATTGAACACACCTTTCTCCACCTTTTCCTTTCTCCTAACATGGTCCATGGCCCTGCCCCCGTCGTCCCTCCCCAGCCCACGTGCCCACGCAGCTGGAGAGACTCTTTCTTTCCCTCCGCCTCTCCGAGTCTGCCTTCAGTGCTTTCCCAGAGCGACATGCCTGCAATCACGTCTCCTGTGTGGCTTCTTTGTGCGTAAAGAATGGGAACCAAAGGATCAGTCTTAGTTCAGGCTGCTGTAACCAACCGCCGCAGACAGAGTGCCTTACATTCAACGGAAAGTGATGTCTCACGGGCATGGAGGCTGGCCGTCCGGGATCAGGGTGCCAGCAGAGTTAGGTTCTGGTGCGAGCTCCCTCCTGGGTCGTAGGCTACCAGCTTCTCACTGGGCCCTCACACGGGGGAGAGCAGAGAGAGGAAAGCTCTCACGCGACTCCCGCCGGCCCCGATCCCATTCACGAGGCTCTACCCCATGACCTCCTCTAATCCTAACTGCCTTCTCCAGGTGCACTTCGGACGCCGTCACGTGTCGGGAGGTATAGGGTTTCAACATGAATTTTGGGGGGACATATAGCCACACCCAGTTTCCCCTGTTACAGACATTTACAGACACTTTACAGACATGGTATGTTTATTACAATTAGGGAATCAATATGGATACATTGTTGTAAGTTCATACCTGATTCCCGTCTTTTCAGTTTTTACCCATTGGCCTTCCCCTGCTCCAGGACCCCGTCCAGCACCCCACACTACATTTTGGGGTCATGCCTCTTTGGCCTCTCGCGGCTGTGGCAGTTTGTCACACTTGCCTTATACTTGATGACTTTGACAGTTTGCAGAGCACTCCTCAAATATTTTGTAGACTGAGTCGCAACTGGCATTTGTCTGATGTCCTTCTCATGGTTAGTCTGGGGTTATACTTTTTTTCTTTTAATTTAGTTTAGTTTTTTTTTTATACAGCAGGTTCTTATGAGTTATCTGTTTTATACATATGAGTGTATATATGTCAATCCCAATCTCCCAATTCATCCCACCTCCCCCCTCGCTTTCCCCCCTTGGTGTCCATACATTTGTTCATAAGAGAACCTTCAAATGCAGGTCTTCTGTCTTATTAGGCACCTTAGTACAGTGGTGTTAATAGGCTTAAGGAGGCTCTTCCATCACAACTATAAATACACAAGCATCTATTAAGACTGTGTCTGTGTGTAAGAAAAGCTCCAATGGTCAAGTTAACTGAGTTCTTCGTCAAACTGTGAACACACCTGCCTGAGAGTGACTCAAAGTCATCACCATTTGTCTTCCCTCACCCGAGAGACAGTTCCAAAAGCTTCTCTCTCTGGGCTGAACTGGTTTCCTCAAAACTCACCACCTCTTACCTCTTTCTGTAATACATGCATAAGTTTATCTTTAAAAAATAAGACTAGGGACTTCCCCGGTGGTCCGGTGGTTAAGACGCTGCGCTTCCACTGCGGGGGGGCGTGGGTTTGATCCCTGGTCAGGGAACTAAGATCCCACATGCCGTGCGGCATGGCCAAAAAAAACCCCAAAACAAAAACACAACCCCCCTCAAAAAAAACTGAGTACCCCCAACATTGGATCTGGAATCATACCACCTCCTTCTACTCAGAGGATCCAGATTTTTTGATAGTTAGGCAGTGACTGATTCAAGGGTGCTCTAAAGTGTGTGTGTGTGTGTGTGTGTGTGTGTGTGTGTGTGTGTGTGTGCGCGCGCGCGCGTTCGTGTTCATGTTTGACGAGAGAGAGACTGATTATTATTTGATTCTCTCGCGGTGTGTGAATCTGTATGTCAGCTGGTGTGGAGACGCATCTGAAAGGATGTGATGTCTCTTCCGACAGTGGTCAAGAGAAGAGTGGCCTGACGAGCTGAAACTCACAGATGTCCTTGACCTCATGCTGGAGGGAACCCAGAGCTCAAATGCAGGCTTGCTTTGCTGAGTCAAGCTGATAAATTGGAACGGGCATGCCTGAGTTTAGTTAAGCAACTTTGTTAAAAATTAAAGGAGTCTGAGTAGAAATAATTTATTTGGAGTCTTTCTTTTTTGGGGAAGAAAAAAAAAAGGCAAACTGTAATCATAAGAAGAAAAGGGAAACAGGTAGGGGTGGGGATAAACTCTTAGGGAATCATTTATAAAAACACAAATGGAAATTAGAAACTATGTGTAAAGTGTAAAACTCTGTGGGGAACTGTATGATCTAAATGCAGAAACCAAGGCAAAGCAACTCCAAAAGCTTTCTCCTGGGCGTCTGGGAGGGACAGTCTGCCGGGAGGCATGAGGTTTGAAGGAACTAAATGTACTTGAGACTAAATATGTCCGTTTCCAAGGGAGGGGGACAAATAATCACAGAAAGGTGGAGAACACAGGAAACTTACTCTTCTGACTTGAATGGATTTGTTGTCTAACGAAACTCCTCTGGCACCTTGTCAAGGATTAAATTTTCTCACAGAGTTGAGGAAAAAAAATTTCTAAACACAAAATACACTACAACATCCAAGGCTTCAGGATGAATCTGCTGTTTGCAGGAGGTGCTCAGAGGGCAACCAGGGGACCCTGTCGTTTCCAGCATCCCCGACTGGGGGTTGGTTCTGTGTCAACTGTGCAATGAAGGCATCTTCTGGAAGGTGAGAGGAAGGGGCTATTTGAATTCTTTCGGTGAGGGTGATGTGCCACTGGGAAGAACATTCCTAGGAGGGGGGACATGTGCTTCTCACATTTAAATAGATCAAACGAAAAAATGAGTGTAACCCAAGAGAGCTCTGGGAGGAAATGCTCCGTCAGTCTGAAGCAACAGCAAGGAGGGGCCTCTCCTGAGCCCTGGGGTAGAGAGAATTCAAAAGTAGCTGAGGAGCACCTCATCCTTCCCTCTCACCACCTTATTCTTTTGCAGTAGTAAAAGGATCAAGTAAGCCGTGGACACCTGTGTGTGTTTCGGACAGAGGGCGACCGGGAGGGTGCCAAGCAGGAAACACCTTAATTACGTTCACCGCTGCCGTGGCAACGCGCCCTGCGGAGCCCTCCCTCCGCTACCCTTAGCCGAAACCGCGAGCTGCGTCGCCTTTGTTCTGGTCGCCCTCAGGTGCTAAACAAGTGGTATCATGTCTGATCTGAAGCAAACTGCAGTTTCTCATTTGGCCGAGGATTGCCCTGGTCGCCGCGCTGGCTGAGCGCAGGCTCTGGGCCGCGTAGCAGGCGCGGCTGTCGCTGACTCTTCACCTTTGTTCCGCTCCTTCCCCGCCTCTCACCGCCTGGGGTCCTTGGGCGGCGGTGGCAGGGGGGGGAAGGTGGTGAGCTCCGCCGCTGCGTGGGCCGTGCCCACCCTGCCTGGGAGCTCGCCACTCCCTCCTCACTTCCCTGCTCCTGCCGGCACCCAAGGAAGCTCTTGGACTTGCGGCCTCTGACTCTTGGCGTGTGGTCTTTTCGAACGGATCCCTCTCAGGACAGCCCAGGTCCACTCCCATTGACTGTGTCCAGTTGACCTCGATAAGATCGGGAAGCGTGGGATAGCCCGCCCCAGGCCTCTCTTTCCCGGGCGACCACGTGGGGAGCTTCAGGAAGGCTTCTGCGTAGACTGGCTTTTCCAGGGAACAGCAGCCTTTGAGCGCCACACACTTGAGGGAGAACAGGACAGTGTGTCCAGTTGCTCTCACCCTGAGCTCCGTTCCAGACCCTTTGTAGTGGGAAAGCAGACGACTTCCCTAGATCATCAGTGGCCCTACTCGGGCGGGACGGGGATATGCGGTTGCTTCTGACAAATATTCCCGATTATTTGCTTGGTGTTCTTAGAGCCCCACTCGTTTGACTTGAGGTGGCAGCGGAAGATCTTCATACGTTCTCGCTTATTTACACGTGGGAAGGGAGGTGAGGGTCACACACTCCACTCCTGCAGCTTTTTCCTGAGGAACACCCCACCCCTCTCGTGTTCATTCTGCTCCTCTACCTCCTGAGCTCGAAGTGCATGATGGACTAGGTCACCAGGCCAGATCATCTTCTAGGCGTCTTTGGACCTCAGCCCAGATTCCCAAACAAACAGGTCCCCTTAATGTTTCTGCTGTGCTCTAAAATATATTGGGTGTGCACAGAGGGACAGGTCAGCGCAGCTTACAGTCTGCGGTGGTTTCGCGGTAGGGGTGCAACTTCAAGTCCAGCCTTTGTGGATTGAAATGCAAAATAAAGTCATGTGGTACGTGAGACGGAGTTTGAGAAATGGCACAGATACAGCTTCAGAGCTTGAGAAGATTGGATGGATGTGGTGAGGTCAGAATAGTGAGAATTCTGCAAGGCCAAGTTAGGATGGATAAAGTGGCAGATGAAGAGCCATTGTGCTCTCCTGCGTTTAACCCGAGAGAACCACGGGCTTAGGAAGATGACTGAGAGCTACGTAAGGGAAAAGAGCTACTGGAGTTTCTCACCCTGCACCGCGTCGTGATCCCTTGTACAGATGTTTTTAGGTGATTATAAAAATAATTAGGATACAGACAAAGGAGTTTCAGGTGATGGCGATGTGCAGCCGGAGTAAGAGCCGTGGTGTAGGGTAGGGAGACCCATGCGGTGGGAACCCTGTCTGTCTTGTTTGCAAAGGCTTCCCAGGGGTCTTGAACAATGAGTGGCCAATGATGGACATTCAATAAATACTGACCGAATTAAAGTGAATGGATGTGTGGCCGGAGGCTCGAGGCATGAAGCTCAATTAATGGGCTATCCCAGCATTAAAGAGCCAGGTGTTGAAAACCTCAGAACAAGATTGGAGGAGGATTGGAAAGTGACCAAAGAATCCAAATATTTTCATTCTTCAAATACTTGCGTTACCCAAGGAAGTTGGTCACGAAGGTCACTGTTCGAGTCTGCCCCGAAGCAGAAATAACAAAAGACAATATTGAAGTGTTTTCTTCGCTTTAAAGATAATTAGAAACATGTGATTAGAGTATAAATTAGATCACTCAGGTTTAGAGATGAACTAGGAAACAAGAATATCGAAGTCCTTGAAGCCAGATTTTTTTTAAGTCATTAAAGAATGAGTCTAAAGAAAAAAGGACCAAAAAGCAAGAAAAAGTCAGCTTCTGTTTAGTCAGCTGTGTTCACTGAACATTTACTGCGCATCAGACGACGTGTACTGCTCTCTAAATATCCTGGCTAATGTAATCCACACGATGAACTTGAAGCAAGGACTAACACGATTCCCACCGTTCAGATAACACAGCGAGTAGTTTGCCCAGAGCCATGTGACTGGCACTGCTTGGCTGCAGGCAGCCTGACTGCAGAGGGTGTGCTGGTCTCTGACACTTGGCTACTCCTGGCAGTTGGAAGAAGGGGGCCGGGAGAGGACAACAGGAGGGGAAGGGGGGTAACAGACCACCTCAGATCATGTTCAGGGGGACTTAGCAGGAATCAGTGATGAGATGATTCAAGTCATGGTCGAGGAAGGATAGAGGGAATGAATAATGAGAAAAAGACCTGCTCTGTCAAGGTCATTCAGAAGAGCAGCTTCAGGAAATGCTGAGGGAGGAGGTGGGCTTTTAGAAAGTTTGACATGTTAACAGGTGCAGAGAAATGGGGGGGGGGGGGTGGGAAGGGGGGTAACAGACCACCTCAGATCATGTTCAGGGGGACTTAGCAGGAATCAGTGATGAGATGATTCAAGTCATGGTCGAGGAAGGATAGAGGGAATGAATAATGAGAAAAAGACCTGCTCTGTCAAGGTCATTCAGAAGAGCAGCTTCAGGAAATGCTGAGGGAGGAGGTGGGCTTTTAGAAAGTTTGACATGTTAACAGGTGCAGAGAAATGGGGGGGGGGGATGGGAAGGTGTCAACCGAAAAGCACAGCAGGATCCAGAGAAACTTCTCATGCTGTTGAAGTAAAATATGTTTGAAATTCCCAGGGATGGAGTCAGCAGAGGGGATAGAGTCAAAATGCTAAAGGGCAAAAAGTTGAGGGGTTATAGGTCTTAGAAGGTACGGCATGAGGGGGAATTCTAAGCATTGACGGAGATGTGAAGAAACAGTGCCAAAAGTTCTGGCACGCTTTTAAAGAGTCCAAATGGTTTGAGCAAAGCCTAATATCAAGGGAAGAGCTATGTCAGATGTAGTTTCTGACAGAAAGAAAACCGCGCTGCACCTGCTGGGCTGCACGTAAACAATGCCCGACTACAAATGTCACACTCTGGATGAGTGCCTCGGATGGTAGCATTTCAGATCTCGCTGTCTTACACCAACCAGTAGTTTGTCTATTTAAATGCAGTAGAAGCTCTCTTAATCAATCTCTACTTAACCAACTCACCAAACCCCTGATGCTTTACATTTCCTCTGAAAGCAGGTAGTGAGTGGTACTCACATTTCTTGAATGTTCTGGGCTAGGAGGCTTCTCACCTTAACTCCCGCGTGTTGGTTGGAATATTTGTCAAGAGTCAGTTATGAATTTCTCAAATCTGTTTATGTCAGAGGTACTTGATATTGCAAATGTGCAATGTAGTTAACTTAGATAGTACATGAAATATGTGTGTGAAAAGAATTCTTTCCACTGAAGGTAATTTGGAAGGCTATAAAGATGGTTGGAATTATGGATTCTTGGCCTCCCAAATGCGGACACGGAAGCTAGGCAGATGGAAATCAAAATGTCAGAGTTTTTACCAATAAAATTCAGATTGAAATATGTCATTTAGTGGTGGTACTGCAGCACCCTCTGTAATGTATCATTCCAGAATTTCACAGCCATACTTGTGCCATCATAGGTAACCGTGGGCAGCTGATAAGCTTTCCCACAGAGGTGAAAAGCTCATCTTTGTGGAGAAGCAGAAATGTATCTATCATGAGGACAGGTTGGGTTCATGAGAAAGAAATGACAGTTGTCCACAGGTATCCTCAGGGGATTGGCTCCAGGACACCCCCCTCCCCCCAAGGATACCAAAATCCAAGGATGTTCAAGTCCTTTATATAAAATGGTGTAATAGTTGCACATTACTTATGTGTATCCTCCTGTATACTTTAAGTCATCTCTAGATTACTTATAATACCTAATACTATATAAATGCTATGAAAATAGTTGCCGGTTCGTGGCAAATTCAAGTTTTGCTTTTTGGAACTTTCTGGGAATTTAAAAAAAATATCTTTGATCTGTGGTTGCTTGAATCTGCGGATGCAGATCCCATGGATACCGAGAGCCGAGTGTATCTGATCTGAACCAGTTTAGGTGCTTCTTGTGAACTCAACCAGCAGATACCTTTTCTCCTGCTCTAGAGACTGGGGAAAGGGACCACAGCAGGATTAACTCTGACTGATTTTGTTCCGGATGGAAACAGGCACCTTGTCAGCAAGTTCTAATCACTCACACACACACACACACACACACACACATACACACACACACACACACACACACACATATACAATTGCTGTACATTAAGTAGAGGGAAGACAGCTATCAACTATGTAGGGAGAATCATTATAATCAGGAAGGAATTTACACTCAGACTGAATTTCTAATTCAACTTTAAGGAATCAAAACCAGACATTCTAGGTAATATACTGTGGATGTGTTTTGCGCAGAAGTCCATTCTGTGAACCCCACTCAAAGAAAAGTTCTTGACTCTATGAAACATTGGCACATAAGTGCATATTAACATGTTTTGAGTTATAATAAAATGTTAAGGTGTGAACCATTTCTGTGATTCCCCCTTTTTAGCTGACGTTTTAAAGTTAAACAACTAAGGTACTGGTTCCAATCACATTGGACAGGAGGGCTTTTCTTGTCAACCTCAGTGATCAAAAGTTAGCACAAAACTTCTGAAGCTTTTTGTTGCGTTAGTAAAAACTTAGCGTGGTTGATAGATCACCCTGAACTCTAAGGGAAAACACTGTTTCAGGATCTGGATTCATTTATTCTTTCAAAACTGCTGGGCTGTCTTCTTTGCCAGGTAATCGGATTAAAAGTGAGAATTAATAAGGCAATCTTAATCTCGAGTTATTCACAATTTTGTGTTTATATAAGGAATTTTTATTTAGTAAATCGTACTATACCAACATATTAGTCCAGGTCTTCTGAGAAGCAGATGCCAAGATGGGCTAACACAGCAAGGACTTGATTAGGGGAGATAGATGTGAGAGAGCATGGGGAGGGAGCTGGAGAAAGCTGTGAGTTTTCTGACTGTAATGTTAAGTCTGACCCAGAGGGAAGGAGAGAGAAGGGGGAGAGGGGTCTGGTCCTGCTGTCTACAGAAGGCTCAAGGCAACTGCTGGAAGTTCTCAAAGTTCTCCATCACAGGCGGCTGGGCTGCATCCTCCGCTCCAGTTGGAAGTGTGGCTTTGGAGCTAATGCTGTGATAGACTTCAGAGCCCAGAGCTCAGCCGCCGGGCCTTGGTCACATACACTCCTTGTAGGTGGAGATCTGAGAGGTGCATTCTCATGGCCACTACAGCTGGGTTCTGAACTTAGAAGTCTCGCTCACTGTGGAAAATTAGAAAACAAGCAAAACAGCACCTTTTGGCGTCCTCCCTCCCCTTGAGTCCACTGTCCTGCGGCATTAGAAACCTCTTCCTTGGAGTGCAGTCTAATGTTGTACTGATCCCATTGCCTTTAGCAAAAGGAACTCTTGGTGTGACTCTGTCCAGCCTCCGCCCACCCCTGGAGGAGTGGTCACACTCCGCTCTTTCCTCTGCGCAGGGGTCCCTCATCACTGAACTTGCAAGGATTAAACAAGTGTCACCTCCTCTAAGAAGTCTTCTGTTCTTCCTTCCCACTGTTTCAGCAGATACCACCCCAAGTATTCTTGTTTCACGCTGTAAGTAACTCTAAGGCGTGTCTGTCTGCTGGCCTGGTGCCTCCCCCCTAAGGCTGTAAGCTCCTGGAGAGTCAAGATTTCTGTCAGAATCTCCAGCAGTGAGCTCAGTGTTTGACCCCGGAGGAAAGGCTAAATCCCTGGCGACCACCAGACAGAGGGATGACTGCACGATTGCCTGCTTCTCCCCGGCCTGAGAAAACAAGACTTGGTCCAGCGGAACACAGGGGAAATACATCCTTTATTGATAGTGGCAGTGATTTCCATTTCATCCCTGAAACAAATCATTCTGCTTATTGTAGTTCACAGTAGAGGTGGGCCTTCCCGGAGGAAAAACAGTGCCAACGTACCCCTCTGTGCTTTTTGCCTACAAAGTGCTTTACTGTAACACCCTATGCAAATCCTCCCAACATCCCTTTGATGGCCTGGTCCTCTCTTAGCTGAGACGCTGAGTCCGGGGCTTGTCTCTTGGTTATGGTGGGTGGTGATCCCCATGGAGCCGGAGAATAGCCTGAGGCTCCAGCCCTTAGGCGACTCCGCAGGTCCCACTGCTGTGAATGGCAGAGCCCACAGTGGAGTCACAGGCTGTCCGTCCCTGGTGTTCTCCCTACTCTGTAATCCAAGTCATAATTCCTACGTGCTCTGGATGTTAAACACACTGTGTTCAAACACAGTTCTGTTTAGAGGATGCCCGTGAAGAGTCTGTGCTATATTCAAGATTTTTATTAAAAAACAAACAAAACAAAAATGGAGCACCTTATTTTTTTAATTTTTTAAAAAATTTTTACCAATTTGGCAAATGTATTTTACCTAACAACTCTGTTCAGTTGTCTGGGGTCCCCCATAAACCGAACCAAAAAAATAAGAAATAGGTTGTAGCCAGCTATATTATTCTGTGTTTGAAAAATGTACACCCTTTTGATTCTTTGGAATAGTACTACGTGGGTAATACATTATTACATGGGTAACTGTAGTGTAAACGTATCCAATAGGCAAAGTGATCTTCGGGAGGGAGATTCATGATACAATACTGTGGTATGTTGAGTGAATTCAGTTTATTCATAAAGTCAATAGAAGTTTCATTTTAAAACCTGCGAATTCTCGAATCTTCTAATTTAATTATGAAATTGAAAGAGGGGTCAAATCATTTTGGGTTTACATTTGTATAAAGTAAATAAGGTATACGTGACATATCTCTCAAGTATTTCTAATTAACTTCATTCTGACATTTTCATTCTTTTTTCTCAAATTGTGCAGCCATTCATATCATATTTCCAGGATAATCGCATCTGTTACAGCGTGTATATTTTCTCCACCCCCGTCCTAAAGCCAGAAGAGCCAGGCTGTTCTGTTGTAAACTTTTATGGGCAGGAGTTTGTAATTCAGCTATAAAATTTCATGCTGGGCTCCAATTCAGTGCACAAGCCCTATGCCCTGAAGAGCTTACGTTACTACAAAAACAATTGTAAAAATCCATTTTTTTTCCTTTTTTTAGGTAGACCAAAAAAAATGGTATAGTAAGAAACATTATCCTTTCAAAACGTGCTTTCTTTCGAAAAAGTTGGTGGATAGAAAGATCTACTAGGTACTTGGCTCTCACCCCGCACACATCAAAATAATGATTAGATGATAGCAGCAGAAAATTTACACTTAACCACAGGTGCTGCTTGCTCCGTGGTACTCAGGGCGCAAGAAACGTCACCTGCATTCTTCTAAGTCAGATTAAATCCACTGTAAGGCTGCTGTCATCAAGGTTGACAGGAAGTCCATTATCGGTCAGTTTGGGGTGCCCTCTCCTGCCCTTTGTATTACAACTCCGGGGCTTCTACACAGGCCAGAAAAAGAGCAAAAGACACAGACTAGGTGTGTGGTGGCTTTTTGATACTTGCCCAGGAAGCTAGTTTTATTAGCAGAATCGGACCACCCACGCCATGATCAGTAATGAGAACTTGGACAAGGTTCCCCAGTTCACTGTAGAGTCAGTCCTCCCTTGATATCCTCGGGGGATTGGTTCCAGGACCCCTGCAGATACCAAAATCCTCAGATGCTCAAGTCCCTCATATAAAAAGTAGTGTTTTCACACAACCTGTGCACCTCCTCCCATATATTTTAAATCATCTCTAGCTTACTTATAATATGTAATACAATGTAAATACTTGTAAATACAATGTAAGTGCTTTGTAACTAGTTTCTGGGGAGCGGTAAATTCAAATTTTGCTCCTTGGAAGCTTCTGGAATTAAAAAAAATAATAATAATTTTGGTCTGCCCTTGGTTGACCCTGCAGATGAAGAACTCGGGACTTGCAGTGCCATCCCTCCCCTGAGGTCTTGGTATCGGAAGTGTAGGTTCAAGAATGGGAGCAGGTCTCTGACCCTCAGGGACCCCAGAACACTTGTGTTCCAGCACACGTGCATACACATCTCCCTCACTCCCGTCCTCCCATTGTTTCCCCTTTACCCAGTTTCCAGTCTGTTAGGAATCAACCATCTCTCAATAGAGGTCTGTTTGTGGAGTCCACACATTTACTCTAGAATTCTCCTCTGCCTCTGAACCACAAAACCAAAAAGTATGTATTTTTAGTTTCTCGCTATATTGGGTAAGAAGGAGGGGTGAAAAGATAGGGGTGAAAGAGAATGAGTTCAGTCTTTCTGTTTATGCTACTGCAGAGCAACAATAACAACAACAACTACATGTTTCGTTTTTGTAAAATCACCCCGTCACATAGAAAACTTTGATTTTGCTCTAACCTTCTCAGCACTGGGTAGACGGCTCCTAAGATGTGGATTGTGGTTTTAAATTTGCACCTAATTAGCCCCTGTCTTTGGGTATGTGACTGAAACCCTGATCCCATTTTATTCACCTATAAAATTGAGAGGTATGGATTAGTATTCTACAAAATTTCTTCCTGACTTAAAAACTCTCATCATTTATGAAATAATTAAGGTATAGCCTAACGGTTTCTGAGTTGTTTTATGCGTTGTGTTATTTCATAGCTAGGGATTTTTGATGATCATACGAAAATTAGAATGTGTATAATTAATATTATTTGTTATTCTGATGATAATCATGGGGCTGTTTGTCGAAACAACACTAGATCAACCAAGTGACAGAAAAAGAATGGGATTTTGTAAGATCTTCTGGAAGATTTACAGATATGAGTAATTGATAGGATGTATTTTTGCTTGAAGACAGACCTTAGTTTTCATCAAATTCCATTGTTCAGGTTACTGCACTGTCCTGTCAGAAATACATGAGCTGGGGCTTCCCTGGTGGCACAGTGGTTGAGAATCCACCTGCCAATGCAGGGGACACCAGTTTGATCCCTGGTCCAGGAAGATCCCACATGACTCGGAGCAGCTAAGCCCGTGCGCCACAACTACTGAGCCTGTGCTCTAGAGCCCGCGAGCCACAACTACTGAGGCCACGTGCTGCAACTACTGAGGCCCGTGTGCCTAGAGCCCGTGCTTCGCAACAAGAGAAGCCACAGCGATGAGAAGAGTAGCCCCTGCTCACTGCAACCAGAGAAAGCCTGCGTGCAGCAACCAAGACCCAATGCGGCCAAAAAGAAACAAAAAATACATGAGCTGCTCTGAGAAATATGTGAATGTCAACAACGGCTTTTTCCAAAGCTTTGATATCACCCCTTTCTTCTGACTTCACCCTTTCCAATAGATCAGCATATCTTATGACACCACATGTTAATTTAGTACGTCCCCCTCTCTTCGGGACAAATGCACCGATCTGCAAGTGAAACCCTTCCGGAAGACCAGGTGCACATTCATGATTTGGAATTTAAAGCTGTTGATATTTTCTCCTACCTAAATACCCTGTGCACCTTCCAAAGATATGTTGATCTCAAAAACGATAGATAGATAGATAGATAGATAGATAGATAGATAGATAGATAGATAGACAGACAGACAGGTAAAGTAGGTGGATAGATGGATGGATGGATGGATGGAGAGAGAGAGAGAGAGAGGGAGAGAGGACTCTGGAAGTCTGAGCTACCCTTGAAAAACTGAGAGACCAGATATGGCAGATATTAATTAACAATAATTTATCAGACTGAATCCTCAAACTTCTAGTCTGTCCTCAGTGATGAATGATTCCGGGCCCCTCCTAGTAGAACCGGAAGCAGAGCTGCTATTAACAGACCGCTAACACATCTCTAAAGAGCCAGAGCGCTGAAATGGGGTTTCACGTGGGTGGATGTCAGTCTGAGAAGAAGTAAGTTATAAATGGTGGGCACTCTTGATTTGTTCCATCAATCAGTCCTTTCCCGTAACTGTTGACCTCTCTGTATGTAACATTTCAGTCTTCCGTCTGTAAGTGCAGTCTTGTTTAGTGGGTGCCCAGGACTGAGGAGGCCGTGGGCAGTCACAGATGTCTTCTGTTGGGTCACTCCACAGCTTACCGACACCTTTCCTCCCCTCCCCCTATCTCCCCAGATGAACTTGGATGGGCCCCCTTGCCCTCTGGTTTGCCGTTGGGCTTGGCCATCGAGGGGCACCTATAGGATATGGGAAAGTGCAGTCCCTCTGCAGAGGTCACACCTGTGTCACCCCGTCCCCCTGCACAGCCCACTGTCTCCTTGCGCCTTCAGAAGTAGGGTAGTAGAGGCCTCTGTAACTATTGCGAGGATTCCGCACCATCATTTGTGGGTTCCCTATACCCCGCCTACCTCTTTGTCAACGCCTTTTCAGTTAAACTCTCCTCAAATCATCCAGTTTTAGCGTGCCATCTGTTTCCTTGGGGACCTTGACTGAATCAGGACCGAGGGAAGCTTTCTAGAGAAACTAAATGATAAGCTCAGTGTGGAAGGAGTTAGGAACACAGGGGAGAAATAGTTTGGAACAAGAAGGAACAGAGGGAAAACAGGAACATTTCAGTGAGTAGAAGGAAGATGTGCAAAGATGGCAGTTGCTGTAGTTAGTTAGCAGTTGCCGAATAGGATCGGCTTTTAAGTGCGTCTGGCTGCTCTTCCAAAGCGTATTCGCCCGTCAGCAAGTCCTTGGGTAGTGGAAGTTCCAGCCTAGGACTCTTCACATTGTTAAGTTACGTTGAGCAACTAACAGCTTCCCCACCAGGTGGCGCTCATGCAGCAACCTTGGAGCACCGAGAGGGGAAGGTTAAAAAGCTGTCAGACAGATGTTCTTGTCTTTCAGGCTGTATCTAAGTTAAGGTAGGAATGATGAGGTCGGAAAGGCTAATAAATGTATTATGCGGTGGAGAAGTGATTTCTCCTGGCCCATGAGACGGAAAAGCCATTATTTTAAGGCGCCACGCGAGCTGTGCTTCGTCCGCTGTGACACCCGGTTCTCCTAATCCTGCTCGTACTTCTGTTATTCCTCGTGTGATGTGTGCCTTTGGCTGTGAGTAGAGAAAAACAGATTATAGGAGTTTCTGTAAAGCTGATGGCTTAAGAGTTCAGCGAATCGAAATAAATCTGCAGCAGAAAAGAAAATGCCTTTGGACACTCTGATCATCCAACAGTGAATAAAACACGTAGACACAGTGCGTTAATGCGAGGAGGCGGATGACATGTAAGAGTGGCATCACCTGTAAGTAAAGCGGACAGTGTGACAAAAGCGTTTTTTCCCCTGCTTTGATCGAACAGACTAGAACATCTTTGCACACCCAGCTTGCCAAAGTGCTGACGGCCGTTTTCCATCCCGCTTTCTCCCTGTGTCCTCACCCGGCACCCATCATTCTTTTATCCGGGCCTCCTCCCTGGGACGACATAGACTGTCAGGAGACTGAACTGGGTAGTGCCCACAGAGTGAGAAGTGGGACACAAATATCTGGGGCTCCTGTCCTTTTCTCCCATCTCCGTCTTCCCCAGGAGACTTTCTGCAGACTCTCCTAGTAGGTTCTGTTGCAGCTAAGGGGTGTCCAAGAGAGACAGTGGGCCAGCTGACTGCTGAGGCATGTCCCTCCCAGGTTGATCATCGGGGTGCAGAGCAGGCCCTCAGCACCGCACACCCCGGAACTTGGTTACTCATCCAGGACCAGATTCACGTGCAGGGCTGTGAGTTTGAGGAACTGTGGAACCAAAAAGGAGGCAAAGAAACAGGAAAGGAAGTGACTGGTAGGTGCCAGAGAATTCACGTGTATGGCCTCAGGAGACACTGAGCAACCCAAGAGATGAAGTTGTCCCCACTTGACAGATGAAATAGTGAAGGAAAGGGAAACTCAAGGGTTTTCACACAAGATCGTCCAACTACGAAGAGAACAAAGAGACAGAGACAAAATTTATGTGCTCATTAAAGTCTCAGATGATTGATGCAGAAGCAGAAAGAGGCACCAGATTAAATGAAATTGAGCCCTTCTTTCCCAGAGTTTACTCTTTTTTTTTTTTTTTTTTTTCCAGAATTTACTCTTGACGGTATAAAGGTATTTAGAAAATGAAGTTTGCAACCAAAATGTGTCTTGTTTAAGCAAAGGTTTGTTGTGAAGGGGGTTATTTTGTCCACATTCTGGATTAGTCCAGGGACCTACGTGTGCTCACAATTTGCAGGCACACTAACCGTGTCTGCTGGACAGGGACGTCTCCATGGCATAAACCCTGGGCTGTCTCGCAGGGCCCTGTGCTTAGAAGGGCCCCACCCTTGGGATAGGTTCTTGCTCTGCTGCCGCCATCTTGAAATTCTTATAACTTTTGGACAAGGGGCCTCTGCGCTTTAATTGTGTTCTGGGCCCTGAAAGTTATGTAGCCAGACCTACTTTGAGTCACAGGAGGCTTCTTTTTTGATCACTGCTGGATAAACACGGACACTTCCTGTTCCTCCTGAGCCCATTTTGTAACCTTTCAGAACATTCAGTCAGCAAGTTATGTCCTCAGATAGATTGGCTGGAATGCACCCACTGGCTTGTTGCTTTAAATAGTCAGTTCCTTCTTTCATTTGATAAATCCACACTAGCACACATTCGGCGTGAGGCACCTGCGAAGTCTAAGGTGAGTTCCCAATTCTTTCTAGCAGCGTGGTTCTTCCGCTTCTCCAAAAGAAGGGAAGTTTTGATAGCTTGCAGCTCCAAGCCATTCAACATTCCTACTGGTTTCCCCTCTCAGAGAATGAGCTTTCAGGATCTTGTCCTTCAGCGCTGAGGGCATCTTATTAATTCCCCTCCGTACTGCCTGCAGTCACCACCAGTGGCAGCCACTGCACTGCCATCTGAGAAATGAACCCCCATGGAAATCACCATCCTTGCCCCAGGCTAAAAGAGTTCTTCTGGCAGGTCCTGGTGGATTTGTGAAATATTAAATATGTTCCATATTCTTTGTACATTAAAAAAGGCAAACCTGAGAAATCTCCTTCTGTATTAAGTGTCTGTTTCTACATGATATTATTCTCGGCACTGTGCAGAGGGCTTTAGCTGGAGTCTTGTTTCTGGAGGATCTGTCAACAATAGATCATGAGACTAAAAATATCTGAATTTAAAGACAGCATATACAAGGGCAAAAACATGAAGACTACAGAACAATGCAAGACAGAGTGTGCGCTTGGTGTCCATTTCAAGAATACGTACATTCGTAGAGCAGTAAGGAGTGAGGGAGCCTTAAGTGGCTAATGCTCACACCGTATGGTGCAGGGAGAAGCTATTAGATCTTTTCCAAATAGTTCTGGAAGACTGTGAAGAGAAGGTGGGATTGCATGGGTAATTTGGATGATGGAAGAGCGATAACTTGGCAGACAGGAAGAGAGAGCATTCCAAGAATACGGCACAGCTTGGAAACGGCTTGTGTGGAATGACTGGGTGATGAAGATGTTAAGCCAATTGGCTTGAACCGAGTGGAGGCTCCTTCCAAGGAAGGGTTTCAAATTTGATTCAAAACAAAATAATGACTTTCTGTGGCATTATTGTGGCAACTAACAGTAATTTTTTTTTTAACCAAATGCACACTACATATATCAAGACCCAGGTTATGGAATTTCTAGAAGAGGAAGTCTCCTGGGTAATCAGAAGGGAAGTAAGACGTGAGACGGGGCAGCCTCAGCTCCCCTCAGGAGTGAACACAGATAACCCCGCTCACTCCGCCCCGAAGAGCAAGCAGAAGCAAACAGCTGGAGCTGCTGGAGTCCAAGGGGTTTGTCCTTGTTTCCCTGTTGTGGCCAAAGAGGACACAGGCCCCTGCCTTGGCATCTCCACTGTCTTTGGCGTGGTGCTCACGAGCTCTGAAGTTCTAACTGAGGCTCAGTGACCTGGGCCTTTGGGTGGAGGACCGCTGTCTATATTTACTCCATGATCGACTTCAAATCCTAAGTACAGGGCTTCCCTGGTGGCGCAGTGGTTGAGAGTCCGCCTGCCGATGCAGGGGGCACGGGTTCGTGCCCCGGTACAGGAAGATCCCACATGCCGCGGAGCCTGTGCTCCGCAGCGGGAGAGGCCACGACAGTGAGAGGCCCGCGTACCGCAAAAAAAAAAAAAAAAGCAAAAACAAAAACCTAAGTACAAAATGTATTCATCCGCTCTCATAGATTTTAAAATTCTGAGAAAATTTGCTGCTTTTAAGGTGCTGATAGGTTAAATAAGGAGAGAAATCATGCCCGTTTAAAAAATTAAATAAGAAAAAAATAAAATAATTATCGTAAAAAGATACTTACCTACCAAATGATTGACTGACGAGAAGGGTAGAGGAAGGCCGTATTCTTGAGGTTGGAAGAGACTGAGAACTTTAGGAGGGGCTAATGTGTGAGATGCATCTTCAGGGATGAGTAGAATTTAAGTACTTCAAAGGCAGCACGGACTGTGATCGGAAAGGTACCCAACCTCAGAGGAAAAACATGGCGGCCAGAAAAGGTGAGTCAGAAGAGAAGATGGAAGACGCTGTCCAGAACAGAAGAGGCTTCTAGAGGACGTTAGATGAGACCGGAACGGGACGGGTAGCCTCACTGGTGATGGGAAATGGAACTCATTCTCTCTGTTGTAAGGGATGAAATCATCAGAGAAGAGCACTTTTCGCCCAGGCTCAGGAAGGAAAGTTCATATGTGCAAGACTTTTGACAAGTGTTTTTTCACCCCACCCCCACCCCGATACAAGGTTGAATTGCCAGTGCATAGCAGAGGTAAATCATCCACCCTGTACGATGATTCTGATAGCACCATCTGAAGAGTTGCCGGATAATTTGTCTTTGTGAAAGGCCGTAAGCACATTCTTGAGCTCTGCTACTGCTACCTGAGCGAGCGCCTTGTCGAGGGGCGCTGGAGTGCAGCCTGTGGCACGTCCCGCTGCTGCGGCCATCTGCCGTACCTTATAACGTGGTCTGGCAGTTCCGGAGGTGGCACGGGCAGCCCGGCAATATAGCCATATGTTATTCTGCTTTTCCTTCTTGAGCGGCAGAACAGCCATCTTCAAGATACCACCAGGAATTCCAAGTCACGTGACTGCCTTTGTCTCCTCAAGACCAAAGGTATCCGAATTCATTTGAAAAGCACAATGACAAACAGCCAGTCAGTGTGAACAGAAACCTTCTCGGGTGCCACCGAGTGAAGAGTTAGCCTCAGAATAGAGGAGACGGGGGACTCCCACTCCAAAAACAAGATAAAAGCAAACAAAAAACTCAAAAAGCTTGTAATGGTGAGTATTCATGGGTGGCTTGAGAGGAGTCATTCCCTGATAAAGTAAAAATTCACTTGAAGTTCTAATCAGCATCCTTTTTGTATAACACTTGTTCACAAGGTTGCATAATCCAGAGCCATTCAAAGTGTGGTCCATGTGCTGGAGGTATCTGCATCCCCTGGGAGCTTGTTAGAAATCGAATGAAGCCCCAACCCGGACCTACCGAGTCCTAAGCTGCATTTCACTGGATCCCCAGGTGATTCCTATGTGTATTGAGGTTTGAGATGTCTCGGTCAGAAAGAAGATGCTCAGAAAACCTTTGCCTATGCATTGCAGACTTTATACTCCAGATAAATTTGTGTTAATAATAACCGAGCCCGTAATGTTTACCATTGGGATCAGTGCACCTAGAACCGAAAGGATGCCCGTTGGGTTATTTCGTCACCTTCAGTTCCTCCTCAGGAAAGAAGCACAGAAGAGTTTCTGTTCTGCATCCTTGCTCCAATCCGAGACCTAAGAAGTGATCTGAGATGACGACTTCTTGATTCGCGGCACTTAACTCTCTGCTTACAGGCTTGTCCATAGAAGAGGCCGCGAGTCTGGAGACTGACTTGTTAACCTTATTAGCGCCCACACTGCTCTGTGAGCCGGTCCTGTAATCCGGGTGTCAGACATGGGCTCGGTGCCCTCCAGGCCGGTGGCTACGTCCTTCCTCTGCTGGCTGGATCTGCGTGCACGCTCTATTAACGAGGCAGGGAAAAGTCTCTTCTGGCTCGGAGTCTGGATTGAAAATGAATATCCTGTTTGCACAGCACCATGGCACTTTACATAATATCACACCCAGGCAGCAGTCGTTCTGAACAGTGCTTCTTAGAAAACACTGTATGTCCAATATCGTATGACCCGCAGTTGCTCGTATGGAAAGGAAAAGGTTGGTTTTAAAACTGAACGAGAAGAACAACAATGCCTCCTAGGCCTCCAAAATGTCCACTGAAAGTTCAGCACGAAAGACAGAAAAATGACTAACAAGAACCATATTTTAAAATCATTTTTTAAAAGTATGTGTTTAGCCAAGGAAATAAAAGAAGACTTATGAAAAATTAATGCCATCTCTTATGGGGTGATTAAAAATAGAGGTAACAGATTGTCAGTTAATGAGGCATACAGGCTGGAGAGGTGATACAGAAAATAAAAAGTGGATTATTCAGAGTACAATTTTTGATTGAAAATACATAGGACAATTTTTAGCATCAGTCGTTTCGTATTAATATGGCTACTTAAAAAAATGTTTTGTTGGGCTTCCCTCGTGGCGCAGTGGTTGAGAGTCCACCTGCCGATGCAGGGGACACGGGTTCGTGCCCCGGTCCGGGAAGATCCCACGTGCCGCGGAGCGGCTGGGCCCGTGAGCCATGGCCGCTGGGCCTGCGCGTCCGGAGCCTGTGCTCCGCAACGGGAGAGACCACAGCAGTGAGAGGCCCGCGTACCGCAAAAAAAAAAAAAAAAAAAAAAAAAAAATGTTTTGTTTTCTTGGAGCCCAGCACACATGATGGGCCCGGGAGCTGCCCTGGGGTTAAGATCCAAAGGGTCCACCACTCTGAGAACCTAAGATTCCACTAGATGATCTACGGGTAGAAACATGAGAACTGACTTCTTTTTAATCGTCTAATAATCCAGAATATTTCGAAGTATTCCACTTTAATAGCTCCCACACAACTGTAAAACTGAGGGTACAATTTTCACTTATTTATTTCCTCAGCTGGTATCTATGGGACATACTCTCTGTCAGGCACCGCTTTAGGACTCTGAAGGGATAATCACTAAGCGAGACAAGCACAGGTCCCTCCCCTCATGGAGCTTACATTTCAACGGAAGAAATGTGCAAATCAACAGCCCGAACGATCATCGCCTTACAATTCTGACAGAGATAATTGGCAAAAGAAAAATTAGCATCACAGAAAAATATGTTAACATCTGGAGAATAATGAAATTATGAGCAACAAGCATCAGTGGAATCATGCCAAATTCAAACGATGACTGCTCCTGGTGGGCTTCCAGAATTCACTATTAAAATAACATATTAGCCTTGAACCCAGTGTGTCTTCGGTGACGGCTGTGGAGAGGGTTATGTCATGCTCCATTCGTGGGGGATGGACAGATGCCGGGGTATTTCACGGGAACCTAATGGTTCTTCCCTGCCAGGAAATCGCTCCAGCATGACAAAATCCCGAAGAACACAGAGCCTGAAGACAAGAACTCCCGTGACAAACTCTTACTGCTTTGGGTTATGTTGTAGATCCCCCAAACTGCGCTGCAGTCGGCAGTGCCTCTGACAGAGCACGCATCCCTCACGTTCACCGGGATAGTCTGCGTGACCTTGAGCAGGTTGTGAATACCTTTGAACCTCAGTTTTCTCATTTGAAAAAATCATAAGTACATATATTTCTGCTGTGTAATATATATTTATATATAAAGTATATATCCATTATGTAGGATGCCTACTGAACAGTTCAGTATGCAACAGATGTTAGTACCTTGCCTCAGTCTTACAACTGTACGATCAGATTTATAAAGTCAAATTGTATTTCACAAGCACACCGCAATCCTCATATTTTACCTCCAGAAGCACCAGCACGTGTTAGCCTCCCCCCTGCCCTCTGCCCCAGCCGCATTTCTTGTGCATGCTTGGAAGTTTGTTCACGAACCCGTGAACGCTTACTCGCATTTCGCTGGCCTCCCCCTGCCAGCCACCAGGCCCATTTTACCAGTTCACCTGTTCTCAGCTAGACGGCAGTGCCAGCGTGCTACTTGTTGGCATTTTGTCCTTCTTAAGTTGGAATGGAACGCTGAAATAAGCAAAGGTGGATACTAGCTGTAGGAGCAGCTCTTTCATCAACACGATGTGATGGAAACAGACAGATGTTTGGTGTGCTGATGGGGTTACGTTCTCAGACTCAGCCTGTCATTGGACCTAATGGGGGCAACAATGTGAATAGAGGCAGGGACGGGGAAAACAAACATTGGCAAGGATACGCAGAATACTGTATTGAAATTATATCTAGAGGCGAGATCAAGTTAGTGTTTCCCTTTGCTGAACAAGGACTTATTCTGGCCTGTGAATCTATTTCTCTGTTGTTTGCCTTTCACATGTATTTTCTAGAAGGCGTTGCACGTAGAAGCAGGGTGTTGTCTCTTTCTGTTTGCTTTTGGTTTTTTGTTCATTTATTTCCAGCCTCGTACAGCAAGGATGTGAGAAAGTAGCAGATTTCTCTGATCTCAGTATCCACGCCCTCTGAGCACCCCGGCCGGGGGACTGCAAATATCTGTTGGGCATCTACCGTGTTCCAGGCATCCTGCCCCCAAGGACATGTTCCCTACTCGAGTGAGCGGAAAGATCTGGCGTAGATTCAAACACGTTGAGAGATGAATGACACAGGAGGATGGGAGAACTTCTTTGTCCTTTACAAACACTTAGCCTAAGTCTCTCTCAAACAGGTAGGAGCTTAGGCTTCATGCAAGTGTCCATGGAGGGACCAGGGCTTTGCTTCTCAAGGGGGAGCTGGCAACTCTGTGTACGCTGGCACAGAGGGCAAACCTTGGAAGGCAGGCGTGGCCAGGGGCCACCAGAGGCTCACAGGCTGTCTCTGGCTGCCAGGAGTAAACCCCTCTAGAGCTCTGGCAGCCTCCACCGTGACTAGGTCGTACTCTCCAGCCAGGAGCTAAACAGATCCTTCTGTACTCGATCTTCAATTATTTATCTCGAAGTTTTGGCCACTCTTAGAGGTTCTCCTTAGGTCCTTTTCTGTATGCTCTTCGGACATGTGCTTGACGATTTCTTGATGATCCCTCAGACGCAGTAGGCTAAGACTGCGATCCTTATTATATCAATGTAACTGAAATTGTGGATTACTGCAGCTAAACAGGTAAGAGTGGAAACGAGGGAACGAATGAATGGTACAAACCTTGTTAGCGGCACAGAAATCTAATTCTGATCCCAGATTCACTGTTTAGAAGGTGCTGTTTGTTGCGTCAGTAATGACACCACTAGAAACTCCACACGCTTCCCCATCTCACGCTGTGTAGACCCAGGAAGTTAGCAGCTCCTGTCAGGCCAACCTCCGGAACAGTCTGATCACTTCTCACTTTTCATTATTTATTTCAGTTGTCACCACCTTAGTCCATACTTTCTTTATCTCTGGTATCTCTGTGTTCATCTAGGTGTCATGTTCTAGAGAGTTTTTCGTTTCCCACCAGTAATTTTTTTTTTTTTTTTTTCCCAGGCGGTTCAGTTTATCTGAAGCACCGCTCCCCTCAGGCTATTTACCTGTCAGAGTCTGGTTGAAAGTTTAGGGCCCGGTTCACTCTTAACTCCTGGAAGAAGCCTTCCTCAGCCACCCTCGTGGAGCACGTCAGAAGTCAACCCACACCTGCCTCTGATCCCCGTGTCCCCCTTTTCTATTGAATACATAAAACAACAGGGTTTGATTCCACCCCTTCACCAGACCCCTCTGGACAAGATCATTAACCCCTTGGCAAAACTGGCTGCATCTCACAGATCTCCTCTTACTCTGTCAGTGACACCTGACACAGGTGGTCATTCCTCCTTTTCTTAATGTTTTCCCCTTGGTACGCTGCACGCCACTCACCCACGGTTTTCCTCCCACCCCACAGGACCTCCTCTGTTTACTTTGCTGTCTCCCCCTCGTCTCCCTGGTGCCTACACTGTGGGGTGTCCCAGAGCTTAGCCTTGAAGATCTTCTCTAGCTTGAGGCTTTCTAGGTGATGGTATCCAGCCTCGTGGCTTTCAATTACCTTTAAACTTGATGAGTCCCCCAACTTTACGTCTTTAGACTAAACCTTTCCCCCGAGCCCTGCATTCGTATATCCAGGGGTCTACTTGGCATATCCAGTGGGAGGGCTATAGGCATCTCTTTGATTCTTCTCACTCCCATGGCAAGTCCATGCCACCAGCCAACCCTGTTGGCTCCACCTTCAAACTGGATTCAGTGTTGTACCTCCTAAGCATCTCTACCCCTCTTGCCCGAGCTACTGTCAGCTTCTGCTGGATCGCAGTAGCCTTTCCTCCTTCTGTTGCGTCTCTGAGTCTCATCCACAATAATCAGAGGGAACGAGAGTCTTTACTAAGATCCTTAAGGCTCTAAAAGACCTACCTGTGCTCACATACCTGTTCTCTCCAACATGTGTTTCCCTCCAGATTCCCTGTAATCCTTCCTTTAACTCTGTTGGCTCCTATCTTACTGACACTGGAACAGGCGAAGCGTGTCTCAGCCTCAGGGCATTCGTCTCCCTTTGCCTAGAGCATCCTTCCCCAGATCTTTGCATGATCTCTCTCTTTTTCTTCAGTCATCTTTTCAAATAATCCCTATCCCTGAGGCCTTCTCTGAGCACCTGTATAAAATAGTAGCCTTTCTCCCTGAATCCCCTGCCTGGCTTCATTTCTCTCCCTAGACTTAGCACGTTACCAGCACTTAATTGGACTTTCTTTCTTTCTCTCTCCCTTTTTCTCTTTATCTATCTCTCTCTCTCTCTCTCTCTCTCTCTCTCTCTGTTTGTGTGTTGTATCCCTGTGAGGGCCTGTGATCCATGATGATGGTTTTTGTATGTTGTGCTAAACGCGATGTTTAGAACGGTGCCTGGTACAAAGTAGGTGATCAATAAATACTTACTGAAATAATGATTAGATGGGTATTTGGAATCAAAATCTGCTTACCACCCTTTCCACAGATACCCACCCCTGGCAGAGTTTTCCTCAGAAGCTGTGTGGTTGGGAAGGCATTTCTGGAGTGCACGTCAAAGGGAAGTTGGAGGAAAATGCTTGATTAACTAATGGCACAAAGCGTAGCTCAGAGTGTTTCTTCTAGTAATAAACAGGGAAAAACCTGTGAGAAATTAAAGGTATCAGATGGTGTGGTAGAAAAGAGAAAACTGTGTGCCACAAGGCAGAAGATACATGTTCAGTATCTGAATCTTATTACCTGGGATTAGCAAGCTGCTAATCCCATTTGGCCTGCATTTCTCATCTGGACAATAATAGTGATGGATTAGCTTGTCTGTAGGTGTCTGAGGAAAGAAAGAGAGGGAGGGGGCTTCCCTGCTGGCGCCGTGGTTGGGAGTCCGCCTGCCTATGCAGGGGACGCGGGTTCGTACCCCGGTCCGGGAAGAGCTCACATGCCGCAGAGCGGCTGGGCCCGTGAGCCGTGGCCGCTGAGCCTGCGCGTCCGGAGCCTGTGCTCCGCAACGGGAGAGGCCACAACGGTGAGAGGCCCGCGTACTGCAA